>NC_081408.1:441145115-441487409 GCF_030272615.1 Cryptomeria japonica
TTGCCATCAATGCCAAAGGGGGAGATTGTTGGCAATATTGAGAAATTGATTATGTGTTGCATTGATGTTTGTCATTGATGTCAAAACTAGCTTCTTTGGTTGTCTACCGGGTTTCGGTAGAGTGGTTGGACTTTGATGATGATCAGGATATTTGTCTCCAACATGTTCTGATTGGTGGAATTGGTTTGGTTTGGTCATTCATGTGGTTCAGATGCATGTTACATTTAGTTGGTTCAGGATTTGGTGATCCGGAAGCTATCATATGTTCTAGTAAGCCTTTTGGTTACCGGTAAGGGTTTTATCGGCAGTGCTTCATTGAATATCTTTTGATGGATTCGATAAGTGGTGCTGGTGCAGCTTCTAGAAGATTCTCGGGATGCTGATGGTTATCATGTTCGCATTCTAGTTGATTGGTGGTGTTGCATTTGGATTATGGTGACCTATTTTTAGTCTGGTGCTATTCTGTTAGGTTATGGACCGGTTTATGTAACGTGTTGGTGGATGCTCCCGATGTGTTATTAGTTGGATTTATTATTTGAGTATTATTGTTTCAGTCTTAGGCTGATTTGGGTTATCATTGGTTTGCAGGTTTATGCAATGAATTTATTGTATTATCTTTTAGGTGGCCGACCTAATTGTTTAGGTCCTAGGTTTGTATAAATATAATGTAAGATCTCTTTGTGGATCATGGGATCGGGTGGTCGTGGGTTATGGGATTATCTATGTGCGAATAAAGTTGTAATCATATGTAGAGGTTTTGGTTGATCATAGGTGATTGAATTGGGTTTATGTAAGAGGTTTAAGACCTCTGGCATTGATCCTAACTAGAACTGTACTCAGGCATAGGAGATGCTATTCTTGCAGTTCAATCTTGTTTCCAGATTATAGTCAGTGAGGCTCCTTTTGTGATGAGAAGTACACTATAGGTTGTGGCCTTCCTACATGTGCACATGTGTAGGCCCCTTATATGTAATATTTATTCATCTGATCAATGGATAGATATTGTGGGTCACCAATCCCACCGTGGTTTTTCCTCTTTGATGTTTTTCAAGTATAAATATGTGGTGTTATGATGTTCATCTTTGTGGTTGCATTATTACTTGTTATTTTCTTTTATGCATACCATTTGGTAAGTTGTTGTGTTAATAAGGTTAAAATTAATCATACTTGAAAAAACACTGATTCACCACCCCTCTTAGTGTTCTTGGATTCTAAGAAGATGGAGAGGACACAGACAGAGAGGGACTCTCTACAGGTGGTTCTAGAGGCAGTGATAGTGGATCGGGATGATTTCTGGATGGAGGTAGATGCTACTACTAAGGTATTATAGGATGTTCTATGAGGGGAGATAGTGGAGAGGATTGACTAGCTTGTGTCAGAGCTAGATGGATTCAGGGAACAACTCACTCATGCACAAGATGATGTGAGTTGGCTCAGAGAAGAGAAGGATGTTGCCATATAGCTATTGATTCTGGCAAACATGGCATAGGTTCTCATGAAGGTTATAGGAGCATAGATGAAAATTGAGAGGATGGCTCATGAGACACAATAATATTGAGACCTCTATCATCAAGTTGTGTCTGTTGAGTAGAGGGTGACATCATATACTGAGAGCACTAGATCTCAGCACACACAGACTGTTGCAAATGTGATGCTGCCCAATGTATTAGTATGGTTGTTATTGATGTCACCACACTGATTCTGTGTTTCAATATTTTGGTTTTTCTTTGTATTTCTAATTTGCTGTGGATATTCTCATGTTATTGGATATTTCTTTGAGATACTACTCTCGTATTTTGGCGGTCTAGAAATTATGCTTAAGAAGACTATGTAGTGATGATGATGATTGTTTGGTAGAGTTTTTAGAACTCCACATTGCTCCACATTTTTAGTTCTCCCATTACCTTTTTGTATGTAAGCTAGTTATGCATGTATCTTTGTTATTCTAATTCAGTAGGTTCTAGTGTGCTCTAGAAATGTGTTTTTTGGCTATGTTCTTTACTGGTCCGGTTGATCCTGGATTCTCTATCTTTTGGTCCAGTGATTATGGAATTTGGATAACATGTTGTTGCATTGTGGAGAGGTCCACTTCTCATTCCTTTCCACTATAGGAATGCTTAGCAAAGACCTTGTGTAGGGGAAAAAGTGAGACTAAGGAAACAAGTCCTAATCCCACTCTCATGTACACACTGTGGAATATGAAAGAGCCTAGGGAGGTAACACACTATGGCTACTTCTTGTGAGGAAGAGAGAGACAAGGATTACCTCTTAGGGTTTCTATTCCTTTGCTATAAATGAGGAGTAGAAGTTATGCAAAGTGCAAATTTGAATGATCAACCTAGAATGCAAGTATACACAAGCAACCCTTATCTGAAAATGCATAAATAAAACTAACTGATGTGCAGATGAAAAGTACAGATTAGGAAGTGAGTTCAAAGGTGCACCTGCACTAGAATTCTAAGCCAGAATGTCTAGGACAGGGGTGCCACGCCCCTATCGTGATTCTGCAAACAGGAAGCTGCAACTGACAAACTGGAATTTGAAGGTTTTGAATTGTTGTTCTGCCAAGATCCCCTTGAAACTAGGAGGACCAGGGTGCCATGCCCTTATCCCAATGATTTATGCTCAAATTTGGTCCTCGAGACTGTGTTTGTGTGCTCTGCCACACCTGAAATTTGTAACAACGATTGGACCCTATAACTACACTTGTAAATGAAAATAGGGTTTTGGGTGGCTAGATAGGGGTTTGACTTAGTCAAACCTCTATTTTGGTGATTTCCACCTCAACAAATAGCTGGTTTGTATAGTAAAATAGTGTGTGGAGGAATCTTGTGTGTGTGCAAGACCCTAAAATGATGAATGCAAAAAATATAGAGTTACCCTATACTTTAAAGAGTAAACCCTAAATGCTTATAATTGATAAAGTAAATTCTCTAAATCAATGATGCTAAGTGAGCTAAAGCATAAATGTAAATCTAAAAATTGATGTAATGAAGCTCATATAAAGACATGAAAACAACATGAAATCATACCCAACCCCAAGGGAGGGGTACAAGCCAATCTTCTGTTGATGATCTCCTATTGCTTTCCTACATCTTCAAAAGCCCCCAATTGATGAAAGAATGCTTGATGAATTCTTGATAGATGTTGTTTAATGTTGTTGAAGACTCAAAAAGACCTTCTCTTTCACTACATAGAAGGCTCCTTGTGATTGCTAGAAAACTTAGCCAAAAACTTATTTTTTCCTTCAAATGAAGAAAGAGAGCTCTTATGTATGAAACCCTAGATCTTAATTTTGTCTTTAGGCTGGCCTAGGATTTGAATTTTCTTCCAATTTCTTGGGGTTAAGCATTATAATAGCATGAAATTATGCTCCCAAAATTTCAGAAAAATATCAAGGATCGTGCATAACTTACTCACGGTCTGACCAACTTTTCACCAAATTTTCAGGGCCACTAGATATGATGATATTAGAGTGAATCCCAAAGTTACAGTTTATTTTGAGATGTTTTGACATGCGAAATCGGGCCTTAAAGGTTGAAATAAAATATAATTAGAGTTTATAATTTAATGATTTTTTGGAGGAATAAAATAAAAGGGGCACACTTTAAAGTAAAAGGGCCCAACTTTATAATGTATGAAGTGATGAAATATGAATTTAGATCTAATTAAATTAATTAATTAAATGCTTAAAGGGAATTAGAAATGCAAGATGCAAAACACACTAAGGCGGGTGCTAAACCAAGCGTGGAATTGTACCACCCTAGCAAGGGTGTACAATTTACGATGCTACATTTAGCCCCCACTTTGGCGGTCATATGACACTACGCGCATATGCAAGCTAAAGTACATAAAAGTAAACATTATTTAAAAAATGATATATCCATAAGTTGTCGGATGAAGCCCCCAGGGGTACCTGCAGTACACAATTAGGAACCACACCCTACAAAACCACATGTTAGATCACAAAATTACCTAACACTTACTAAGGAAGGTGATAAAATTCATGGGTAGCTATATGCCCCCCAATTTTTGCTTGCTTAGTAGTGAGGTGAAACAGGGTATCATGTTTACCACAATGAATTATGATAAATAACTTGATGAGAAATGTTCACAATAAGGCTCGATTGTATATCAAAGAACTTTATGAAACAAATGTGGAGAAAGAGAGTGAATTCATGATCCCAACACCACTGGTGATGAAAAAATCGAAGCTCCCCAGATCAAGTTATGATAGATTAAGTGAAAAGAGCTAAATTAGGATTTTTAACTTAAAATTAGAAAAAGTGAAAAAGTGCATACCTCATAATTATGAAAGCGACACCTTCATTTGTCACTTTTTGACTTTTTCCACTATTCATAATAGAGGAGCCCACGTGACAACTATCATACCTCCATGTCGACACCTACGTAGATGGAGATCTTGCGCTAGGCCATGATGACTGATAGTCCACTCGATGAGGTGAGTTGACCTTCCATTGACTTTGTGTTGACTATTTTGTTGACTTTTAGAATGATGATGTAAGCATCCCTGATTATGCACATGCCCCCTGTTTGGGCACCATGGTCCCCATAGGGTGCCTTGGTCCCACATGGGTGCCCTGGTCCTCCCAGGGCACCATGGTCCCAGAGGGGCACCTTGGTCCTCCCAGGGCACCCTAGTTTCTACTTAGGATGACCAAGGGTTGCATGGGATCACACAACTGATGTTAGGAGTAGATAGAATGATGTTTTTGATTAGATGGTGATGATTGGTGAGTGATTATTGATGATTAGATTGTTTTGTTTTGCAAGTACTACCATACATGCAAGAGCATACTACTGGCCACACATTTTGTAGCCTTCCGAATTAGATTCAGAGGCTTTCACCAGAGGACAAAGATCTACTACACAAAGTAGGGTTATGGTATGTGATGATCATGTTGTCCATCAAGTTCCGTCTTGCGATGTTGATGGCACTGGTGGAGAGATGGGATGCAAATACTTCTACCTTTCACCTACTATTGGTAGAGATGATGGTCACCTTAGAGGATGTGTACCACATACTCCATCTACCTATCAGAGAAGAGATAGCAAGGTATCGATCTGATCACAGTACTACCAGCTACAAGAGGGAGCAGATATATTGTGCTGGGAGATAGATGCCTAGTGAGATGAGAGGTCGCATCATGATCAATTGGTTTCTACACCCCACGAGCAAGGTACCATTAGTGAGATAGCTTATGATAGCTACCATAGCATTATCCATGTGCCCTAATGGGCGTGACTCACATATGCATGGAGGTATCACTTATGCAGTGAGAGTGATGGAGAGAGATAGGAGGGTATTCTCTTGGGGGCGGAGCATGCTAGCCCACCTTTATCATGACCTAGGAGACTATGTGTTTGGACAAAGATGCAACTTGATGACCCGCACACTTCTATAGGTATGGATACTTGAGCTTATCATATGCACTAGACCAATTGGGGTTCTCATCGATTTGGTTCTATAGTAGTTTAGGGTGTTTGCGTATCCCCTTACTCGTGAGTGGCATTTTGGAGACTTGCTTTATTGGAGAGTGACCTTTGATAGATCGATAGTGGATGTGATCACATGGAGGCCCTACCTTAGGATGTACATGTGGTCAAGTATGCATAGGCAGTTGGTTTTCATGTAGAGAAACCATCTTCTGGAGGGATGACATAGCCACATTGTAGTCCCATTCTACTTTGATCGAGTTCGGCGATAGTTTGGGTTTGAGCAGTGTGTCCCTGTAGACGTGCCCATTTATATCCGACACTCACGAGTGACCCCTAGGCTAGGAGATATTCTGAGGTGTACCAGTGATGAGTTCTATATGGAAGATTCAGATGGGTCAGACGAGGATGTCATAGCCGACTATACTGATCATGTGGGCGCACACCGTCAGTACGTCACATGCTAGGGTAGGGTATACCCTGGAGCCATTTTTCCTATAGACTTCCCTACAGGGAACCCTGGACCATGGAGACATGTGGGTGGTGAGGATGATTTTGATACATTCAAGGACCTAGGTGAGGTAGACATAGATGATCAAAAAGATGATGTAGGACAACAAGATCTTGATGGGATGGAGATGATCCTGATTCAGGAGAGGGAGATCAAGATGAAGATGATGAAGAGGATTGAGAGGAGGAGAAGGATGATGAGGATGAAAAGGATGAGGAGGATGAGGACAATGAGGCAGATGCAGTTCCACATCACTCTGGAGATGACACCATATCCACTGGTCATACCATTCTGGGGAGAGAAGGACCCTATAAGGGGTCTTGATTCCAATCCCCATAGTGTTGCGCCTATTGTACAAAGACATTATGTGCACGGAGAGCACAATGGTTCCTAGTCATTGGCAACCTCTTTTCATGACCCCTACTAGTGGGAGGGAGATCCAGGTAAGGCGTTGTATGATTGCTTAATTTATGCATTTAATTATTTGGATTTGATGATAAGAATGTTATTGATGAAAAACCTCTTCTCATCTCTGTAGTTGGCGTTCAGTAGTGGCACTCCGTCATCCAGAATATAGTGACATATATCATCACCACCACACACATTCTTATCTCTTCATAGATAGTACATAGACCTTAGAGGAGTGTTGGGAAGTATGAGGACCTATTCACCCCCTTCCAGGTGGAGATAGAGGTTAGGTGAGAGAGGGATGATAGTTTTCTAGAGAGATTACAATGAACAAAGCATGATCTAGAAGTGACACAGGCATAGGGGCCATGTATCATAGGATCATGCTGGATAGGGAGAGTGGGATCTCCTCACAGAGTCACTCACATTCCTCATCATGATACACACCCATGGGTCCACCCCCACGATCAGATTAGGAGGGGACAGGCAGTCACCAACCTCCAACTACTACCCCTAGATATAGGAGATGATTATGTTGTAGTATGGGTTACCTTTTGATATATAGTGATGTATATGTTGTTACACTCATCGATATATATTTATATATTCTTATGCTTTTATCTCAAACATATTATTTTAATTCTTGAAACAATGTATGCATTGCTTTGATTAAAGGTAACATATTTGGTAATGAACATGTATGTCTAATTTAATTTCCATGTGATTGATTTCTCAATGCTTCATGATTAAATTTATACATGTGTGATTTAATTAAATACTACCTTGGTGATGTAGAAGAAAAAGTGTTAAGTTTAAGAACTATACGACTAATGTGATTTAATTGACTCTAATTAAACACAACATGATATAATCCTACTTAACACATAAAAAATTGTATAACATGCTAGCACATATAAAATGTAAATCTATAACAATTTACATAAATGAATCCAAGACAAACCATAAAGTGAAGAAACATGCTTGTCAAGAATGAAGCAATGTAGACTAAAAAATACAATATCATTTAATACTACATACTTTAATAAGATATGCTAACATATTATCCAATTTGAAGAAAGAAAAGGGATAGAGAGAGAGAATAAGCTACAAAGAGAGAGAGAGAGAGAGAGAGAGAGAGAGAGAGAGAGATTAGGCATAGTATCTACGAAGGTGTATAGAATTTATAGGTTCTTTGAGAGGCATACCTTCCACATCTGCTATCTTGTAAGCACTTGATCCATAGATTTTGACAATGATGTATGGTCCAAGACAATCAGGACTGAATATTCCTTTTTCCTCGGGTAAGGCATTCACGTTGCGCTGATTCTCATAAAGTACTAAATCACCTACTGAGAAGGAACATTGAATGAATTTACCATTGTAACTTTGTTGTAGAGTTTTATGATATGCTTGAATATGCTCAAGAGCATTTATGCACTGCTCATCAAGAATCTCATGTTGCTGGATCATTTATTCTCTATATGAATCATCATCCATTATACCCCTAAGAGAAACTCTTAAAGATGAAATTTCTAACTCCAAAGGCATAATAACATCAGAACCATGAACAAGATTACAAGGAGTAGAACCTGTAGAAATGTGTATGCTCGTTTCATAAGCCCAAAGTGCATAGATTAACTAAGTGTCCCAATCCTTACCATGCTTGTTCGCAGTCTTACGAAGAATTTGTTCGATTATTTTATTTGAAGATTCAGCTTGACCATTTGATTGAGGATAGTAGGGTGTAGAAGATTGATGTTGAATATGATATTTCTCGAGGAATTTCTTCACATCTTTGTTTTTGAATGATGTTCCATTATCTGAAACCAAAGTGGAAGGTATTCCAAATCGGGAAATGATGTTATCTAAGATGAATTGATGATTACTTCGATAGTAGTAGATCGAAGAGAAACTGCTTCTACCCACTTCGTAAAGTAATCAATAGAGGTTATGATGAAAGTATGTCCTTGAGATGAGGGAGGAGATATTTTACCAATGAGGTCCACACCCCATGTAGAAAAGGGCCAAGACGTTGCTTGAGATCAAAGTTCTTGGGCGGGAGCATGGATCAAATTGCTATGTTGTTGACACCGATGACATTTCTTAACAAACGCAAAGGAATCTTGTTCTATTCTTTGCCAATAATATCCCATCCGGAGCAACCTTTGAACTAAGGATCTACCCCAAAAATGCCCCCCACAAGCACCCGAATGTGCTTCCTCAAGAGTAATAAGGATTTCAGCTTTGTTAAGACATCGAAGGAGGAGACCATTATAACTCCTTCTATAAAGAACATTAGAAAGGATAATGTATCTAGCGGCCAACTTGCAAATCCTAGTCCTAGTATTCTTGTTTGTAGAGTTGGGAAAGGTACCATCACTCAAATATCTCATGATATGCGAGTACCATTCATTAGAATCTATAGCGCAACAAAATGCCGCATCACTAGGATTGTCTACAATAGTTGGGGTACTGAGGTTGTGAATAATAAATTTGAGATCTACCAAGGGGTCCTCTAAAGGCACAAGAGAGGCCACACATGCCATTGCATCAACATGTAAATTATCTTTTCAGGAATATGCTCCATGGTATAAGAATCGAACTTCAGCAACAAGGATATAGCTAAATCTCTATATTGTGATAATTTATCTTGCTTAGCTTGGTAAATTCCTATCACTTGTCTTATGATTAACTAATAATATCCATAGATATGTAGATGTTTCACATTTAATGCTAAGGCTACTTTAATTCTAGCTATAAGAGCCTCATATTTAGAAACGTTATTGGTACACAAGAAATTGAGACAATTTGATAAAGGGAGGTGTGAGGCCCTACCCCGATCCATCCTATCTCTTCAGCTATTTTCATTTTGGAACTATTTTAGATGCTAGTTTTGACACACTATGGATAGAGAACTTTACATGGTCCCATGATTTTGGTAACATTGATATATATGGATGCTTCATTTCTATGCCTTGTGGATTATAGAATATTATATGATTCTAGATTAGGGTAATATTGTGATGATGCAGGTTATTATCTGAATTTTAGAATTTGTTATAATGTTAGAAAAATGTTTGCATATCTTGTAGATGGATCAAATTTTGAGGATTATAATAAATTGCTTTGATTTGTGATAAATCGTATTTTATAATGACGAGCCTTTGCAGAATGAATGTATTGTATTCTGATTATGTGTTATATATTATATGAGGCTATTTGGGAAGTACTAATGTTTAAATTGAGATGTGCAGGAAATTATCCATGTGACCATGGAAATATTATGGAGAATCAAGCCTAGGCTAATGTGCGTTAGTAAACCAGGGGTTGTCTATTTGGAGAGACAACACCCCATATGTACTGTATTTTATTCGTAAATGTAAAATGTTGCATGAGTGTAAATTGTATTTATTGGATTGTTTTAATTGTTTAAGGGACAATTGCCATGTGTATATTGTGATGTGGAATTATTTTGTAGTGTCACTTGACACCTATGTAGTATGTTGTGTTGGCAATTTGTCATGTCACCTTTTTTGAGAGTTTTATTTTTTGTTAATTGTTATATCTCCTAATTATCCTTGAAGGAACCAAGAAATCTAAGTTAGAGAGCCACAAGGAAGGTCAACTCAGAGTTGACCCGTAGGTTAACTTCAGGTGGACTTTCTGAAGGTCAAATCAACTCCTAGGGTCAATTTTAGAGCTTTTCTATTAGGCCTCATGGGGTACCTATGGGTGAAGGCCAAAATTGGCCATGTGTCTTTCCCTTAGGACTTGTTTAACCACCCAAAAAAGTGGTTTTTCAAAGATGGACGAATTCCATCTATAGGAGTGCCATCCTTGGTAGGATAACCTTCTTGGAGATAGTAATCCCTCTTCCCCATTTCCATTTCCCTTCTCTAGGTACCTAGGTTAGGGAGGATGTAAGACCTAGGGAAGACCAATCCAATGGGGGATCCCTCACTCTATCCAAGAGGTTGGAAGGAGTGAGAGAGGCCTTCTTAGGCTAAGAATGGAAGCTTAGTGAGCCAATCACCCACTCTCCATCCTTGGAGATTTTTGGGAAAAACTTTGGAGGAAAAACTAGTTTTAGGAATAGAGGAATTTGGGGGCCAAGAAATTGCAGAAAGTTGTGTGGATTGGGCAGCTCATCTCCAACTAAGTCTAACATACCTATTGGCAGATTAAGGTTGGTTGTATTCTCTTTGTTTATGTTGTTTAAATTGTTCCTTCTTTTGAAAGAAATGCTTGTGAAAAGAGTTGTGTATATGTAGATTATTGTAGAAAAAAAAAGAGAAATGTAAGTTTCATTTTTTTTTTTTTTTTTTTGTTTATGTGTTCTTGCTTTGGGAGTGTCCAAGATCTCCTACTCTTGGGGGAGTAGGATGATCTTGGGGTGGAAGAAGCATGACAGCCTTGGGTGAGAGGCTCTCCTTAAGGAGAGTGATCTCAAGGGTGTCCTTTGTGACCCTTGCTGCATAGCCTTGTGTATGCATTTGGGGGTCATAAGGGGAGAGAATATGGCTTTGAGCCTTTGGGGGGCATAAGGTGTGTGGGATGCATCTATTGTGTATTTTGTGTTGCCATGAGGTGGCTTGGGTTGTATTTTGGCTGCAGTCTTCCCAATGGTACTTGGTCCACTTCCACCCGTAGATTGATCATCACAAAATGTGGTGAAAGTGTAGCTTGGGATGGGAAGGTGTATGTATGAGTATTTGCCCTATTGTTGTGTTGTATTGCTTGGTTGTAACCCCATCTAGGTCTTGATTCTCCTAGCTCGGGGGTGGCTTCTGGTAAGCCTAGGCTGGGAGGTGAGCATCCCATGGTCACAGTCCTAAATCTTACATGCAGGTGGCTTGGGAAAAAGATTAAGAGTTGCAGTTTGTTTGGTTACAGATGTTTCAGACTCAGATTTTTATTTAAATATAGAAAAGCAAAGAAAGGGAATGTAACTTTATGATTGTAGCAAAAAAAAAAGGAAATGTATATGTAAATATAGGGCTTAAATTGATTCTTTTTTTGTTTAAAGAAATGTATTCTTTTATTCACTATGTAAAGATTAAGAAAGAGAAGACTGTTTAGATTATTCACCCATTTTTATATATGGGCTATTGTAACTTATCATTCTGGAAAACAATATAATTTTTATTTATATGTTGATGTCTATTGTGTTGCTGTAGACTACATCTAAATCTGGTCTATTCACTTGTTTATTTATTGTAATATTAAAGAAAACAAAAAAAAAATGCATTAGGTTTCATTATTTACTTGCATAGTTTAGATTACTGTTATTTTATGACTGTTAAAAAAAAAGAGAACCAGTATTTTTACATTGCTGTAGAAAGTAGGATGTATGACTGCTAAATAAGAAGATAAATAAGACCTATTCTTAATGCTGTTAGAAGACTAGAACAAAATGTTTAATGGTTAAAATCTCAAACCAATATAAGGGTTTTTAGCCCTATTATTTTAACATTTAACTTATATATATCTATAGGTATATAAGTATATATATTGAAAAATATATACCTATATACTTATAAATATATATATAAATTCCTGGATGTGCATACCCCTGCAACAACAAGAGAAGAGATATTTTCTGAACTTGTGTATCCCTGTTACAAAATATATAGACGTATTGCATGCTGTTGTGTTCAAAAAAAAATATATTGCAAAATAAACTTCTTAATCCTATATATATATATATATATATAGATATATATATATATATATATATATATATATTTCTGCATCCGAAAACATACTCTATGGATGCTTGTAGAAAAAAAAAAATACAAAGACATATATGTTATGTCTGATCATAGCAATGTTATATGTATATATAAATATATATATATTCAAATATATATATATATATATATATATATATATATATATATATATATATATATATATATATTCATATAAGATATTGTGCATCGTATATATATATATATAAGTATATATAAATATATATTTGATATTCAAAAAAAAAACACATCATATAATATTTTACAACCACAAAATATATTAAAATGTTAAAAAAAAAAAAAAAGAGAAATGGGGAAAACGCGGGCCACTGTGTGTAACATAGTGGACGGCCATGGCCGAGCCACTGTGCTACACACAGTGGGCGGCGCCGAAGGGCACCGCACTGTGTGTAACACAGTGGAGCGGTCGCGGCCGCCACTGTGCTACGCACAGTGAGCGGCGCCCGCCACTATGTGTATACACAGTGGGCGGCGGCTATGCCGTCCACCACTGTGTGTACACACAGTGGGCGGCACTGCCGCCACTATGCATATGCACAACGACGCCCGAAAACCCTCCCTGCTTCCTCTGCCTCTTCCCACTTTGAAACCCTCTTCGCCGTCCCTCTGCCGTACCTGCAATCTCCCTCACCAAAAAAAAAACAAATAATAAAAAAAAAGGGGTTTAATAAACCCTAACCCATTTCAGGTTAGGGTATAAAATGATAAGAAAATAAAACAAAGTGTAATATATAGAAATGCAACCCTAACCCCATTTCGGGTTAGGGTTAGCATTTTAAGAAATTTATATATGTATATATACATATATATATATATATAAATAAATATATATATATATATATATGGGAAATTTAAATTGGAATTTTAAACTTGATTTTAATATATATTTGGGGTTAATTTAATAATTGAATTAATATATGTTTCCATTCTTTCGAAAATTTAAATTTTAATATAGTTAATTCAAGGGGATTAATAATAAAGGATTAATATAGTTGGATAAACTATACGTTAAATCCATTGACATATTTAATTAATCAATAGACTTTCCCCCATATATTTGGACGTTAGGAAAATTTAAAAAGGAGGAATTTGTAGATTTTTTTTTAACCTTAGGCCTTGAGACCGATTTTGGTCGGATCGAAATTAAATCATCAAAATTAAGGGGTTAGAAAAATTAGAATTGGCTTTAGCTTTTGTCGGTCTTAGTGGGCAAATGACTTCATAGAAATTCGAACCCTCATCGGTCGGATTTAAATAATAAATTTTGCATGAGCATCAATTAATCATTAGCAATATCATTATATGACCTGGAATGATTTAATACATTTAGATGACCAATTAACCCTTGTTTTTTATTAGCGACAACTTGAGTTAGGTAATTGACCTAGCCAATAATCCGTGATACTAATTTAATCTTCACCAAACAAGTCGCTCGTTCGAGATGGTTAAATAACCCAACCTTAGTAAACAATTTTATTCTCACACTAGATGAGACAAAACTCTAATAAAGTTATTATTATTAGGATATATTGCGAGTTCATGTGGTCAAAAAAAAAATAAATTTTGTTCCGTTTTTGTGCCCTAAAGTCTGGGCACGACATTTTGGTATCAGAGCAAGGTTTTTGACACTAGAAACCTTTCTCCATTACGTTTCACTTTAATTATCTAAATTAATCAAATATTTTTTATCAAAAAAAATATATATATATAAATATATGAAAATTAAATTATTTAATTAATTGTTTATTTATTTTATTTTTGTTTCCTCATTAGGATGCCTCCAACTACGCGACAAGCTCGCAAGCGCGGAAGGGGTCCTAGGTGTACACGTATGGCACGCGAGGATGTTGCTAGGGAGGAATCGGTTCCAGAAGGGAACCCAAAAGCACCTCCCGAACCACCGGTTGACCCTAACCGAGACATCTTGCTAGCTCTTCAGAACTTGATTGGGATAGTGCAGGACAGGCTTCCAGCAGTGGACCGTCATGCAGACAATCAGAACTCAGGGAGTCATAGGTCAGTAGAGAGGGAACGGAGTAGGAGTCCACCTCCTAATTCCATAGAGGGCGAGGCAGAGCATGAGCTAGAGTCCATTCACCTGCCCGAACCCCCTCCAGTAGCAGCACCTGTGTACTTTGAGAGAGCACGTCAGGAACTAGGAGACCTGATTAGAGAGGTTTTACGCCTCCAGCCACCATCTTTTGGAGGAACTACTGACGGAGTAGAGGCTGAGGCATGGCTTTTGAGCCTAGATCGGTGCTTCGCATTGCGATCTTATGAAAGCAATCTGAAGGCACGAGTTGCAGTCCACCTTTTGAGATCGACAGCCTCCAAATGGTGGAAGCAAGAGGAATTCAAGTGCGGACTCACTACAGATACCATCACATGGGAAATCTTCACAGAGAGGTTCAGAGAGAGGTACTTGTCAGAGCACTTTAGGCAGCGTAGGATCGATGAGTTCCATGACCTTCAGCAGAAGGGTCTCTCAGTGACCCAGTACAAGAGTAAGTTTATTGAGCTCCTACCTTATGTAGATTACCTGAAGGATGAGAAGCTACTCGTCAACCGATTTGTTAGGGGACTTAAAGCTGGGATAGAAGGACCAGTGAGGATGGCCGCTCCAGGGAGCCTTCGGGTTGCCGTAGAGAAGGCCCTTATAGCCGAAGAGATTCAGATCAGGCCACAGGACACGAGGGATCGGTTCTAGAACCGAAACCCAGCTCCCCAGCCTTTCGGGTTTCAGAAACCCCATTGGAAAGGCAACCACAGGAATGTTTCGGGGTCCTATAAACCCCCTCCTCCATAGCAGTCACAACAAAGTCAGAGACAGAGGCCGCCTCAGGGACAGCAGGGCTCCAGGCCCAAGCAGTGGCAGTCATAGGGTCCCAGGCGTGACCAGAGAGCATAGGGTACATACACACCCCCGGCACGGGCTCAGCAGTCCTCCAGGGGTGGGTACAGTGGTTCTAGCCGGACAGGTGGGCATCCTTTTTCTAGGCCTCAGGGCGCACAGTTTCAGGCACGCAGTGCTTGCTTCACGTGTGGAGCCATGGGGCACATGGCGAGAGAGTGTCCACAGGGACAGATGAAAGGGAATCAAAGGATGGCAACATCAGAGCCTACAGTTGGGGACATGGGCAAGTCCCATAGGGTCTTCACAGCGGTTGACAACCACCAGACAGAGCACCAGGCCACAGTCATCGAGGCTGCAGGTAAGGTCAGAGGTAGTAGTATTTCTATATTATTTGACTTAGGAGCGACTGACTCCTTTATATCTCCATTGGTTGTGGAGCGTTGCGGGCTAGTGGCAGTAAGGCAAAGTGTCAGCTGGGAAGTGGAGTTAGCTTCAGGGGCTAGAGTGTCAGTGGATTTAGAGGTTAGGGGTTGTCCACTCCAGATTGGTAATACCACCACCTTAGTAGACCTTAGAGTTACACCACTCGGATCTTATGGTGTCGTACTTGGCATGGATTGGCTTTACACCCACAAAGCCAAGATGGATTGTCACTTGAAAAAGGTCGAGTGTGAGGATGATCATGGTGCTCCCATAGTAATCACTGGGATTCAGAGACCCATGTCTCTTCGTATGATATCCGCTATGCAGCTTAAGCGGAGCATGCAGAAGGGATGCCAGTTGTTTGCTATCACAATCACTGACCGAGAGGAAGAAAATGAGAAGGAGCCTTCCATAGATGATCATCCCATCCTTGAGGCATTTGCAGATGTGTTTCCTGATGAGCTACCTGGTATGCCGCCCAGCAGAGAGATTGACTTCCACATAGATTTGGTACCGGGAGCCGAGCCGGTTTCGAGAGCACCTTATAGGATGACCACTCATGAGCTTAATGAGCTCAAGATGCAGCTAGAGGAACTCTTAGAGAAGGGTCACATCCATCCTAGCGTCTCCCCTTGGGGTGCACCAGTCATCTTCGTGAAGAAGAAGGACGGATCCCTTCAGTTATGCATGGATTACAGGCAACTGAATAAAGTAACCATCAAGAACTGCTATCCCTTGCCGAGGATCGATGACTTGTTTGATCAGCTTCAGGGTGCTAAAGTGTTTTCCAAAATAGACCTGAAGTCAGGATATCATCAGTTGAGGATTGTGGAAAGTGATATCCACAAGACCGCGTTTCGCACCAGATATGGCCACTACGAGTTCACTATGGTCCCATTCGGTCTTACGAATGCTCCAGTTGTATTCATGTGTCTCATGAATGGGGTATTCCGCACCTTCCTCAATCGATTTGTGATTGTGTTCCTCGATGACATATTGATCTATTCCCGGAACGAGAAGGAGCATGAGGAGCATTTGAGGTAGGTTTTGCAATGTTTGAGGGACAACCAGTTGTTCGGCAGTTTGTCGAAGTGTGCTTTCTTTAGATCAGAGGTCAAGTACCTAGGGCATGTTATATTCGGTGATGGGATCTCAGTTGACCCATCAAAGGTTAGAGCCATCATGGATTGGCCGGCCCCTACCAGTGTGACAGAGGTCAGGAGCTTCATGGGTTTAGCAGGATACTACAGATGCTTTGTTGAGGGATTTTCCAGAGTTGCACACCCCATCACATCCCTCCAGTGAAAAGGGAAGAAATTTGAGTGGACAGAGAAGTGTGAGAGGGCTTTTTAGGATCTAAAAAGGGCACTTACTAGTGCACCTATTCTTATTGTGCCAGACCCCACGGCCGACTTCATGGTATGCACAGATGCTTCCTTAGATGGATTGGGAGCAGTTCTTATGTAGGAGGGTAGGGTTATAGCATACGAGTCTAGGAAACTTAAGACTCACGAGCTTAACTACCCTACGCATGACCTAGAGCTTGCAGCGGTTGTACATACACTTGTGAGGTGGAGACACTTCCTTTTAGGTCATCACTTTGAGCTTCATTTAGACCATCAGAGCTTGCAATACATCTTCACCCAGCCTAACCTTAATGCACGTTAGAGGAGATGGATGGAGTTCCTTTGTGAGTATGATTTTGATGTTCACTACATCAAAGGAAAGGAGAATATGGTCGCAAATGCCCTAAGTAGGAGACGACATGAGGTTTACACCATATCCATGAGCATAGATTTGAGAGACCGTATTTTGCAGCGATTGCCAGAGGATGATTGGTATCTAGAGGTTTGTCAGAGGATCCGTAATCAGGAGACCCTGGAAGGGAAGTTTGTGGACTACTCTTTAGAGTCCGATGGTTTATTACACCATAGAGGGCGCATCTATGTACCCTCTCTTGGGGGATTGCGAGATTTCATTATCATGGAGGCCCATAGAGCTCCTTATGCAGCGCATCTCGGGGTTAAGAAGATGCATGCTGACTTAAGGTAGTTATATCATTGGCCAGGAATGCGGCAGCTTATCGCCGAGTTAGTAGCCTGATGCCTTGAGTGTCAGAGAGTCAAGGCGGAGCACCGCCATCCAGGTGGGTTACTCCAGTCCCATGCTATACTAGAGTGGAAGTGGGATACTATATCCATGGACTTCATCATTGGTCTTCCTATGTCATCTCGTCGCCATGATGCAATCTTGGTGACAGTTGACAAATTGACCAAAGTAGCCCACTTCTCACCAGTCCGGACTACCTTCACAGCTCCAGCAGTGCACAAGTGTTCTTGCGAGACATTGTCAGGCTTCATGGTGTCCCACGCAAGATTCTTTCTGATAGGGATTCTCTCTTTACTTCTTCATTTTGGAAGGCATTACAGGCAGCATAGCCTATCATCCAGAGACAGATGGACAGACAGAGTGGGTTAACCAGGTGTTAGAGGATATGCTCTGCATGTATGTCATGGATCATCAAACTCGATGGGAGGAGTACCTACATTTAGTAGAATTTGCCTATAATAATGGGCATCACACTTCTTTGGGGATGCCACCTTTTCAGGCTTTGTACGGCAGACCATGCAAGACACCTTTGAGTTGGGACCATATTGAGGATAGAGTGACCATAGGCCCTGAGATGGTCCGTGATATGGAGCAGTAGGTAATCCTGATTAGACAGCGCCTTAGAGAGGCACAGGATAGGCAGAAGAAATATGCAGATGCAAAGAGGATAGACCGGAGTTACATGGTTGGGGACAGAGTTTTCCTGAGAGTGCGACCGCATAAGAGTCCGATCCGCTATGGAAAGGGTTCTAAGCTCGCACCTCGCTTTGTCGGACCTTTCGAGATCCTTGAGAGGATAGGACCAGTTGCTTATCACCTAGCTTTGCCACCTAGCCTATCACGCATCCACGATGTATTTCATGTGTCAGTTTTGAGAAAATATATCTATGATGAGTCTCATATTTTAGATTGGGATGCCTTGCAGGTGGAGTCGGATGGGCAGCTAGCCTTGGAGCCCATTCGCATTTTGGCTCGCCCGACGTTGGCCCTTCGAGGTCGAGAGCTAGACTAGGTTAGGGTCCAGTGGGATTGCTATGATGAGGTCACAGCTTCATGGGAGGATGCAGCACGTATGAGATCACAGTACCCTCATCTTTTTGATGAACTCCAAGAGGATGTTCATGCCTAGAGGGGGAGGGTGTGAGGCCCTACCCCGATCCATCCTGTCTCTTCAGCTATTTTCATTTTGGAACTATTTTAGATGCTAGTTTTGACACACTATGGATAGAGAACTTTACATGGTCCCATGATTTTGGTAACATTGATATATATGGATGCTTCATTTCTATGCCTTGTGGATTGTAGAATATTATATGATTCTAGATTAGGGTAATATTGTGACGATGCAGGTTATTATCTGAATTTCAGAATTTTTTATAATGTTAGAAAAATGTTTGCATATCTTGTAGATGGATCAAATTTTGAGGATTATAATAAATTGCTTTGATTTGTGATAAATCGTATTTTATAATGACGAGCCTTTGCAGAATGAATGTATTGTATTCTGATTATGTGTTATATATTATATGAGGCTATTTGGGAAGTACTAATGTTTAAATTGAGATGTGCAGGAAATTATCCATGTGACCATGGAAATATTATGGAGAATCAAGCCTAGGCTAATGTGCGTTAGTAAAACCAGGGGTTGTAGATTTGGAGAGACAACACCCCGTATGTATTGTATTTTATTCGTAAATGTAAAATGTTGCATGAGTGTAAATTATATTTATTGGATTGTTTTAATTGTTTAAGGGACAATTGCCATGTGTATATTGTGATGTGGAATTATTTTGTAGTGTCACTTGACACCTATGTAGTATGTTGTGTTGGCAATTTGTCATGTCACTTTTTTTGAGAGTTTTATTTTTTGTTAATTGTTATATCTCCTAATTATCCTTGAAGGAACCAAGAAATCTAGGTTAGAGAGCCACAAGGAAGGTCAACTCAGAGTTGACCCGTAGGTTAACTTCAGGTGGACTTTCTGAAGGTCAAATCAACTCCTAGGGTCAATTTTAGAGCTTTTCTATTAGGCCTCATGGGGTACCTATGGGTGAAGGCCAAAATTGGCCACGTGTCTTTCCCTTAGGACTTGTTTAACCACCCAAAAAAGTGGTTTTCCCAAGATGGAAGAATTCCATCTATAGGAGTGCCATCCTTGGTAGGATAACCTTCTTGGAGATAGTAATCCCTCTTCCCCATTTCCATTTCCCTTCTCTAGGTACCTAGGTTAGGGAGGATGTAAGACCTAGGGAAGACCAATCCAATGGGGGATCCCTCACTCTATCCAAGAGGTTGGAAGGAGTGAGAGAGGCCTTCTTAGGCTAAGAATGGAAGCTTAGTGAGCCAATCACCCACTCTCCATCCTTGGAGATTTTTGGGAAAAACTTTGGAGGAAAAACCAGTTTTAGGAATAGAGGAATTTGGGGGCCAAGAAATTGCAGAAAGTTGTGTGGATTGGGTAGCTCATCTCCAACTAAGTCTAACATACCTATTGGCAGATTAAGGTTGGTTGTATTCTCTTTGTTTATGTTGTTTAAATTGTTCCTTCTTTTGAAAGAAATGCTTGTGAAAAGAGTTGTGTATATGTAGATTGTTGTAGAAAAAAAAAGAGAAATGTAAGTTTCATTTTTTTTTTTTTTTGTTTATGTTTTCTTGCTTTGGGAGTGTCCAAGATCTCCTACTCTTGGGGGAGTAGGATGATCTTGGGGTGGAAGAAGCATGACAGCCTTGGGTGAGAGGCTCTCCTTAAGGAGAGTGATCTCAAGGGTGTCCTTTGTGACCCTTGTTGCATAGCCTTGTGTATGCATTTGGGGGTCATAAGGGGAGAGAATATGGCTTTGAGCCTTTGGGGGGCATAAGGTGTGTGGGATGCATCTGTTGTGTATTTTGTGTTGCCATGAGGTGGCTTGGGTTGTATTTTGGCTGCAGTCTCCCCAATGGTACTTGGTCCACTTCCACCCGTAGATTGATCATTACAAAATGTGGTGAAAGTGTAGCTTGGGATGGGAAGGTGTATGTATGAGTATTTGCCCTATTGTTGTGTTGTATTGCTTGGTTGTAACCCCGTCTAGGTCTTGATTCTCCTAGCTCGGGGGTGGCTTCTGGTAAGCCTAGGCTAGGAGGTGAGCATCCCATGGTCACAGTCCTAAATCTTACATGCAGGTGGCTTGGGAAAAAGATTAAGAGTTGCAGTTTGTTTGGTTGCAGATGTTTCAGACTCAGATTTTTATTTAAATGCAGAAAAGCAAAGAAAGGGAATGTAACTTTATGATTGTAGCAAAAATAAAGGAAATATATATGTAAATATAGGGCTTAAATTGATTCTTTTTCTGTTTAAAGAAATGTATTCTTTTATTCACTGTGTAAAGATTAAGAAAGAGAAGACTGTTTAGATTATTCACCCATTTTTATATATGGGCTATTGTAACTTATCATTCTGTAAAACAATGTAATTTTTATTTATATTTTGATGTTTATTGTGTTGCTGTAGACTACATCTAAATCTGGTCTATTCACTTGTTTATTTACTGCAATATTAAAGAAAAGAAAAAAAAATGCATTAGGTTTCATTATTTACTTGCATAGTTTAGATTACTGTTATTTTATGACTATTAAAAAAAAAGAGAACCAGTATTTTTACATTGCTGTAGAAAGTAGGATGTATGACTGCTAAATAAGAAGATAAATAAGACCTATTCTTAATGCTGTTAGAAGACTAGAACAGAATGTTTAATGGTTAAAATCTCAAACCAATATAAGGGTTTTCAGCCCTATTATTTTAACATTTAACTTATATATATATCTATAGG
The DNA here is from genome assembly GCF_030272615.1 of Cryptomeria japonica. Lineage (NCBI taxonomy): Eukaryota > Viridiplantae > Streptophyta > Pinopsida > Cupressales > Cupressaceae > Cryptomeria > Cryptomeria japonica. The sequence continues at coordinate 441,166,458 of NC_081408.1, forward strand.
TATATAAGTATATATATTGAAAAATATATACCTATATACTTATAAATATATATATAAATTCCTGGATGTGCATACCCCTACAACAACAAGAGAAGAGATATTTTCTGAACTTGTGTATCCCTGTTACAAAATATATAGACGTATTGCATGCTGCTGTGTTCAAAAAAAAAAATATTGCAGAATAAACTTCTTAATCCTATATATATATATAGATATATATATATATTTCTGCATCCGAAAACATACTCTATGGATGCCTGTAGAAAAAAAAAATACATAGACATATATGTTATGTCTGATCATAGCAATGTTATATGTATATATAAATATATATATTCAAATATATATATATATATATATTACATATTTATATGAGATATTGTGCACCGTATATATATATATTTGATATTCAAAAAAAAAAACACATCATATAATATTTTACAACCATGAAATATATTAAAATGTTTAAAAAAAAAAAAAAGAGAAATGGGGAAAACGCGGGCCACTATGTGTAACACAGTGGACGGCCACGGCGGAGCCACTGTGCTACACACAATGGGCAGCGCCGAAGGGCACCGCACTGTGTGTCACACAGTGGAGCGGTCACGGCCGCCACTGTGCTACGCATAGTGAGCGACGCCCGCCACTGTGTGTATACACAGTGGGCGGCGGCTATGCCATCCGCCATTGTGTGTACACATAGTGGGCGACGCTACCACCACTATGCATATGCACAGCGGCACCCGGAAACCGTCCCCGCTTCCTCCGCCTCTTCCCACTTTGAAACCCTCTTCACCATCCCTTCGCCGTACCTGCAATCTCCCTCACTCAAAAAAAAAACAAATAATAAAAAAAAGGGGTTTAATAAACCCTAACCCATTTCGGGTTAGGGTATAAAATGATAAGAAAATAAAACAAAGTGTAATATATAGAAATGCAACCCTAACCCCATTTCGGGTTAGGGTTAGCATTTTAAGAAATTTATATATGTATATATACATATATATATATATATATATATATATGGGAAATTTAAATTGGAATTTTAAACTTGATTTTAATATATATTTGGGGTTAATTTAATAATTGAATTAATATATGTTTCCATTCTTTAGAAAATTTAAATTTTAATATAGTTAATTCAAGGGGATTAATAATAAAGGATTAATATAGTTGGATAAACTATACGTTAAATCCATTGACATATTTAATTAATCAATAGACTTTCCCCCATATATTTGGACGTTAGGAAAATTTAAAAAGGAGGAATTTGTAGGTTTTTTTTTAACCTTAGGCCTTGAGACCGATTTTGGTCAGATCGAAATTAAATCATCAAAATTAAGGGGTTAGAAAAATTAGAATTAGCATTAGCTTTTGTCAGTCTTAGTGGGCAAATGACTTCATAGAAATTCGAACCCTCATTGGTCAGATTTAAATAATAAATTTTGCATGAGCATCAATTAATCATTAGCAATATCATTATATGACCTGGAATGATTTAATACATTTAGATGACCAATTAACCCTTGTTTTTTATTAGCGACAACTTGAGTTAGGTAATTGAGCTAGCCAATAATCCATGATACTAATTTAATCTTCACCAAACAAGTCGCTCGTTCGAGATGGTTAAATAACCCAACCTTAGTAAACAATTTTATTCTCACACTAGATGAGACAAAACTCTAATAAAGTTATTATTATTAGGATATATTGCGAGTTCATGTGGTCAAAAAAAATAAAATTTTTGTTCCGTTTTTGTGCCCTAAAGTATGGGCACGACAGGAGGGGTTTCTTTTTAGGAGAGATTAAGACAACACCTGCTCTCGATCCTGTATGACACTGAGAGCCATCAAAATATAATTTCCAAGTTTCATCAACCTCACTAGAGAGAATGAATTCATTGGGAAAAGACTCTTGGTTAGGTAGGGAGAAAGGTGAAGGAGCCTCAGCTAAGTGGTCAGTCAATGCTTGGCCTTTTATTGCCTTCTGCAAAACAAACTTAAGGTCAAACTTGGTCAACATCATAACCCACTTGGCTAAGTGTCCTGAAAGGTTAGTTTTGGAGAAAAGATGCTTTAGAGGATTGAATTTAATGATAACATGAACTTCAGCATTCAAAAGATAATGCCTTAATTTTTGGGTTGCGAAGAGTAAAACAAGACATTGTCTTTCTATTGAAAAATATTAGACTTTGTAATCGAGTAAAGTGCGACTAATGTAATAAACCAAACATTCTATACCATCCTTATCACATTGTGCCAATAATGTTGCAAGAGCATGAAGGGAAGTGACTATGTATAAAAGAAAAGGTTTGGAAGGGTCAGCAGGTTGAAGAATGGGAGGATTGGCCAAATATATTTTTAAGTCTTCAAATGCTTGACGACAATCCTCATTCCATTTAAAGGTGATATTATTTTTAAGTAGTTGGGTGAATGGAAGAGTACGATCTACAAGTTGGGAAACAAACCTACGAATAGCTTGAATCTTTCCTTGTAAATTTTTTAATTGGGAAGCATTTTTAGGAGGTGGCATGTTAACAATAGCATCTATCTTCTTCGTATCCACCTTAATTCCATGATGTGAGACTATGAATCCTAATAGTTTTCCATTATCCACACCAAAACCACACTTTCGGGGATTCAAGTGCATGTTGTACTTACAAATTATTTCAAAGACTTGATGAAGGATCTTAACATGATCTATGCGAAGAGTGGATTTAGCTAAGATGTCATCAACGTAATCTTCTAATATTTTATGCATGTAATCATGGAAGATGAGGGTCATAGCATGTTGATAGGTAGTGCTTGCATTTTTCAATCCAAAAGGCATCATAACCCAACAAAACATGCCCCAAGAGGTGGTGAAAGCAGTTTTGAATTGATCTTGAGGATTAATGAAGATTTGATTATATCCTGAGAAAGCATCCATGAAGGATAACAAATCATGTCCTGCTATAGAATCCACTATCATATCGATATTGGGGAGAGGGAAGTCATCCTTCAAAGAAGTTTTATTGAGATCTCAAAAATCCATACACATCCTAATCTTGTTATCAAATTTAGCCACCACCATAATGTTTGAAATCCATGGGGAATAATCAATAGGATAGATGAATCTGACATCCAATAACTTTTCAATCTCAACCTTAACAAGTAATTCTATTTTGGGATTCATCTTTCGATTCTTTTGTTTCAAAGGTTTAGCATCAGGAACTAAGACAATGTTATGAGTGACAATCTTAGGATCAATGCCAGGCATATCAGAATATATCCAAGCAACGATTTTAGGGAATTCATGTAATAATTTAGAATATTATTTTTGTTCTTCTTCATCCAAGAATTTTCCTATCTTAATGACTTTGTCTTCAATACAAGGTTCCATTCTAATATCAATAGTATCACTTATGAGGAGATTGCTTTGTTGAGGAGTGTCTTTCAACTAAGGGAATTCTTTAACTATCTCATCATTATGTCTTTCTTTCCCAAAGTAAGCTTTTTTATTTAAACAATAGAGAAATCCATGATTATGGTGATAATGAGGAAGGTTGTCATAGGCTCCTAGGAATTCAACTAAAGAATCATCAGTAGGAAAAACATCCAAAGCAAAGACACTAGAAGAGTTGCAGTCAATATACTCTGGATATTTTATTGAGAGAGAAGTAGAGATAACATTAACACTCATAGATGATCTCTTGGAATCTTTAGTACATTTAAAAGGGTCATAGCCAAGCCCAAATGTTCTATCACGAAATTTATTTTCCAAGGGAAATTTTATCCCTTGCTCTTGGGGACCACAACCATTACCATTATACCCACACTTAGCTAGGATGTGAAAACTAGGACCATAAAGGTTAGCCATTTCTGAAAGAGGAGGGGGTTTTTCATGAAGTAAGGGATCAAAATCCTCTAAATTGAAAAACAAGGGGAGATGAATTCTGAGAAACCACCACAAAGTTATTACTCAATGGCTTGGATAAAGTGGGTTGGTTTTTAGGTTCTTCTTCTTCTTCTTTCTTCTTTTGAACCTTGGGTTCTCTAGGGGGAATTTTGTATTCTCCTATGAAAGTAGGATTAAATTCAAGGGATACCCAGTCATCTTCTGCAAGAATCTTTTCTAGAGAGAAGACATCTTCAGTGGTAGAATCAGGTTGAGAAGGCTTTTTTTCAAAAACCTTAGGCTCATTTGAAAGAGTAGGACCATTTGAGGAATCAATGGGAGATGAATGAGAGGTAGGAGGTATACTTGAGGGAATAGACACACTAGTAGGAGGAGAGGTTTTGGAAGAATCATCTGAGATAGTTGGGGAAGAACCAATTGAAGAGGATTTGAATGTTGATGTTTGTAAACAAGCTTGGAGATTGGTATCACCTAGCAAGGTATATGTCTTATTGTTGTAAATGAATATGACTTTCCTATGCAATGTAGAGGGGACAACTTGAATGCTATGAATCTAAGGTCTCCCTAGTAACAGGTTATATGTCAAATTTCCAGGCATGACATGAATAGGTGTAGATAAAGTAACAAGACCTACCTTGACAGGCAAGGAAATGATACCTAATGAGGATTTAGCAACATTATCAAAGCCTCAAATGGTAAGAGAATCAGGTTAAATGACAAATGTATCAACATTTATTTTATGCAACAAGTTAATGCTACAAACATTAAGGCCAAAGCCATTATCCACTAGTGTTTGTCTTATTGCACCATTGTTTATGATAATCACAATCATTAAAGGATCATATTGATGTTGGATTTCACTAGTAGGTAATTTATCTCATGTAAACACAATTTGAGCATTAGGAGATGTTATAGAGTCAATCAAGGAATCCATATTATTGGATGTCACTACAGGTAGGATATCCAGAAATTTTGAGGCATCTTGTAATATTCCATGATGAGATGAAGAAGTTTGAATCAAATCCCAAAGGGATATCTTGGCAGGGGTAGCTTTGAGTTGTTCAATAAGATCATATTATTTACCAAGAGTTTGTGAAATGTGAGGTGCTTGAGGAAGAATAGGTTGAGGAATAGGGAGGGAAGTCGGGATAATCGAAGGAGGATTAGGTTGCCTATTGTTTCTTGTGTTATAGGTGTGGGAAACTACATGATAGCTCTCCTTAGTTAGTTGTTTAGCATAACTATAGGGACTCTTAATGGTATTTCCTCCTTGGATAGTAATGACAGGTTTGTTAGGAGTACTAAAGGAATCATGACTATATCCACCTTGAATAGTGAAAAGGGGTTGATTGGGAAGTTGTGAAGTTGAAGAAGGATAAGCACCTTGGACTACAAAAAGAGGCTTGCTATGTTCATTCACATTTATCATGTTGATTAATATTTTAGATGTATTGTTTTTGTTTGAAGATTTGGACAAAGACACAAAGTCATCAAGAGCATCATCCAACAAGGCATGATCATATCGATTGAAAGGTTTATCTTTTGATTAAAAAGGAGAAATCTACTCATAAAGGGGATAGTTGTAGACAACCATGTTGCTATATTTAGTGAAGGAGTTGATAGGAATGTACCCATGAGAGGAATCATTCAACTTATATTTCTTATCACCATAAAATGGTATAGTAACAAGGTCGGTTAGCTTTTGGCAAAATGAGGGTTTAGAAGGCTTAGGGTTCAAAAATTCATCTAGAGCTTCATCTAATTCATCCTTACTAAACTCATAATCAACATAATTGCATACATCATCAAAAGTATGAACATCTTGCAAATAAAAATTTGACATTTTGAAATGGAAATTGAATGAAATTTAAACACACGATGCAAGCAAATAGAGGAAATCTTTTTTTTTCTTGAATTTTTCACTTTTATTTATTTATTTATTTTCTGAATTTTATGTTTACAAAGAAAATGAAAGATGCTAAATCTAGATCTAACAATGCAATGCAATGAAAATAAGATTGGATTCACGTCGGGTTCACCAAAATGTGTAGGGGAAAAAATGAAACTAAGCAAACAAGTCCTAATCCCACTCTCATGTACACACTGTGGAATACGAAAGAGCGTAGGGAGGTAAAACACTTTGGCTACTTCTTGTGAGGAAGAGAGAGCCAAGGATTACCTCTTAGGGTTTCTATTCCTTTTCTATAAATGAGGAGTAGAAGTGATGCAAAGTGCAGATTTGAATGATCAACCTAAAATGCAAGTATACACAAGCAACCCTAATCTGAAAAATGTAGAACATAAACTAACTGATGTGTAGCTGAAAATTATAGATTAGGAAGTGAGTTCAGAGATGCACCTACGCCAAAAATCTGAGCTAGAATGTCCAGGACATGGGTGCCACGCCCCTGTCTTGATTTTGCAAATAGGAAGCTGCAACTGACAGACTGGAATCTAAAGGTTCTAAATTGTTGTTCTGCCAAGATCCACCTAAAACTGGGAGGACCAGGGCACTACACCCCTGTCCTAGGTAGGACCGGAGTGCCACGCCCCTATCATAGTGATTTCTGCTCAAATTTGGTCCTCGGGACTGTGTCTATGTGCTCTGCCGCACCTGAAATTTACAGCGATGATCGAACCCTATGCCTGGACTTGTAACTGAAAATAGGGTTTTGGGTGGCTAGATGGGGTTTTGCCTTTGTCAAACCCCTATTTTGGTGATTTCCACCTCAACAAATAGCTGATTTATATAGTAAAATAGTGTGTGTAGGAATCTTGTGTATGTGCAAGACCCTAAAATGATGAATGCAAACAATCTAGAGTAACCCTATACTTTAAAGACTAAACCCTAAATGCTTATAATTGACAAAGTAAATTCTCTAAATAAATGATGCTAAGTGATCTAAAGCATAAATGTAAATCTGCAAATTGATGTAATGAAGCTCATATAAAGACATGAAAACATGAAATCGTACCCAACCCCAAGGGAGGGGTACAAGCCAATCTTTAGTCGGTGATCTCCTATTGCTTTCCTACATCTTAAAAAGCCCCCAATTGATGAAAGAATGTTTGATGAATTCTTGATAGATGTTGTTGAAGACTAAAAAAGACTCTCTCTTTCATTGCATAGAAGGCTCCTTATGATCGCTAGAAAACTTAGCCAAAAACTTATTTTTTCCTTCAAATGAAGAAAGAGAGCTCTTATGTATGAAACCCTAGATCTTAATTTCATCTTTAAGCCAATGTAGGATTTGAATTTTCTACCAATTTATTGGGGTTAAGCATTATAATATCATAAAATTATGCTCCCAAAATTTCAAAAAAAATGTCGAGGACCGTGCATAACTTATGCATGGTCCGACCAACTTTTCACCAAATTTTTAGGGCCATTAGATATGATGATATTAGAGTGAATTATGAAGTTACAACTGATTTCAAGATATTTTGACATGCAAAATTGGGCGTTAAAGGTTGAAATAAGATATAATTAGGGTTTATAATTTAATGATTTATTGGAGGAATAAAATAAAAGGGCAAAACTTTAAGGTAAAAGGGCCCAACTTTATAATGTATGAAGTGAAATATGAATTTAGATTTAATTAAATTAATTAATTAAATGATTAAAGGGAATTAGAAATGCAAGATGCAAAACACACTAAAGCGGGTGCTAAGCCAAGCGTGGAATTGTACCACCCTAGCAAGGGTGTATAATTTACAACACTACAGACCTATTTTGAATTGTCTTTTATTATCTCCTTGACCGACTTGAAAAATTCTATTTTAAAGATTAGTATATAAAGAATGGTTGTAATGAAATAAATATATAGAAGGATTCATAGAAGGAATTTGATTGTAAAAGGAAGATCTACGTTTGTTGATGTGAAGTGGTTGATTAGTATGGTTGTATGTTGATATTGTTTGGTATCAGTGGAAATGAGCTTAAGGTTTCTTTCAACATTGTAGATGTGTGGCAGTTGTACCTCTATGGTGGATTCTTTCTTTCTTCCTCCAAGTAGTGAACCCTCATTTTTCTGGTAGTTTTAGCTAGGTAGTGAGCCCACCTACAGTGAGCATTTTGGTAGTGAGTCATCTTTGTAAAATTCACCTTAACTGATGTCACCCTAATAGGTGTTTTCATATTGAGAACTAACATTCTCCATGGTTTTTCCCTTCTTGGGTTTTCCACGTTATATCTAGTGTTTCATGTGTGTGTTCTTTCACGTTCATATCTGTTTATGGTTAAGTACTCTGAGTTTTAATTTGTCGGATCTGTTTTGTGAGAAAAGTAATATATTTCTTTTTATAAAATTTATTCACCCCCTATCCAAAACATTAAATAATTTGTATCAAAGCTTTAGTTCCTAGAAAGTGATTCTAACCAAACAAGGATATCCGATGGCACATAAATTGACTATTCCTACTTTTGAAGGATCTGACTATAGTTTTTGGATAGTAAAGATGCGAGGTTATTTGATTTCTTTGAGTTACAAAACTTAGAAAGTTGTGGAGACTAAGTATTTGCTATCAGAAAATGGACCTACTACACCAGATGAGATTCAAACCTATGAAGAAAATGAGCGAGCAAGGTATGCTATCTTTAGTGTAAATAATGCTTATTCTAAAGATCATAGATCCGTACCTATTTCCTGTACACAAAAAGAAAGGGAAATAGATTTGGAATAGGGGATTGCCTTAGGTCAAATCCCTATTTTGGAATTAACCATAAAATTGAGATAAATATAATTAAAATTGTTGTAATGGAAGATTCTCCGTTTGAGGGATGCTGAATAATGACTAAAAATCAAATGATATACCTCCTTGTGAAGTTTGGTTTGTCTCAACATGGAATTAGGGCTTGATGAATTCTTCAAAAAAAAGGAATGAAAGATGTCTACTTCAATTCTTGAATCTTGGCTTTATTGATGCTGCAAGGCTTAAAGGAAGACTGATTAATGCTCAGTTTCTCTTGAATGTTGATCTCATGTGTGTATAATGATTGTCAGATTGATATGTTGCTTGCAGATGTTCCAATGAGAGGGGAAATCCTCCTTTTATATTTTCTCGTTGGATAATTTGCTAATTTCCCAACATGAGTCGACATGGAGTAAGACAGTCCACTCAAATTTGAAATAGGGCCAAGGGTTAAAAGAGGGCTCAAATTAGGTGGGACCAAAGCATGGCACCTTAGTCCCACCCCTATTTAGATCTAGGATAAGGTACAAAATGCATGGTAAAAGTGAAAAATGATGCAATTCATGAGGGGCATGAGCATAATCAGTCCCAATCAAGCCAAGGGGCGCAAATGCTAACATAGGGTGTAGTGTCCACCCTTGATTTGACTTATTTTGACTAGAGTTGACTTTTATATTATGCTTGATAGACTTATCTAGACTATATTTTGATGATTTGGATGATGATTACTCATGTGCTTCAGTGACTTATGATTGATGTTAGACACTATTGGACATATGCTATTTTGATTATCTATATGGATGTTGGTACTATCATGATTGATCATGTGATTTGATGATATATGTACTTGATGGATTTTATATGCTCACTATGTGATGGATTATTGATAGATTAGATTTATCATGGTTTTGATGTTGATTATGATTATGCTAACCCTAATTTATGATTACATATGATGAGATATTTACAAGATGTGTTTGACTATTGTTTGACTATCTTCATGATAGAGACGATTCCACATCATTCATCATGAGCAAGATGTGTCATCATGATTCTCTATCACTTACTTGTTCTATATGTGGTATTGTCATTTTGTGGTTGCAGGATTTTGTAGGTACCAGACATCGACTCCACCTGGCTTCACAGGTCTGAGCATGTCTTTAGTTTGAATGGCTTATGTGGTTCAGAGATGGCATGAGTTTCCCCTCACATACTCTAGGTCTAAGTTGTTCACCATGAGTAGTCAGCGTCTTGACATAATTCGCCATGTCAGTTAGTAAGCTTGGTCTTTTGGTATTGTGAGTTCAGTTTATGCCGGTTGATTTACTTGTTTATGTTAGAATAATTATGTGGCTCTTGATGTGTAGTTTTATATTTGGTAATGTTTATTTTAATAATTTTAATTTATAAGTTTTGATTATTTAATTAGTTATTTGATCTTCTATGGTTTGATATTTATATGATATCTTACATTTATTTGGTTCTTTAATTTATTTTATTAGCTTTTGGGTTATTTGATTTTAATCCCCATTTGGATTATTTATTTGCAGCTTATATTTATTTAATAGTTTGAATTTTATTCCTAAGTTGGGTGTATGAACACATTAAATTAAATAAAGAAATAAAACAATCCCACTCAGCTAGATAAGTATATTTTATTTACTTTACCTACCCTTCACTCTCATTGGTTGAATTCAAAATGGGTGAATAAATTATTTTATATGGTGGGTTGGTAAAATATACTACAAAATGGAATATTTTGATTGGTCGAGATTGAGGCTAGGGTTTTTGGATTATTGTTGCTTTTTATTTTCTTCCCTGTGAGGTTTTTCGGGTTGGTTGGCTCTTCTCTGGAAAATTTCTCCAGCAAGTTTTGTTCTTGGTTTTGGATTTCTTCTCTCTTGGTTTTGGCTGGAGCTTGGATTGGATTTGGTTTGGCTTGTGGGAGCTCTTATTCAGCTTCAATCCATTACTTCAAAGTTGCAGGTTGGAGTTCCTCACTTTGCATTTTGGTTTTCAATGGCTTCTCTGTGTATGCATTGTGTCTGCAATGTTTTGGGTTTGGGTTGAAATATTGCTTATTCTATAGATTTTAATATTGTTGAAGGTTAATATTTGGGGAGGAACTTTATATTATTTGGGTTTTGTATAGTTGTTGGAAAATATGTTTTTGGTTTTCCTACATATGGCATTTCAAGACTCTGTGAAAATGGTTGTGAAGATCCTTGGTTAATCCTTGTTTGTATGAGAGTAGATTGGTTTTCCCTTTGTGAGTCCTTAGTTGTGATTGTTTGGGATTGTCTTCATTTGATTTTCTGTGAGTTTTGCAGTCTGTTTTATGCCATGAAGATATTTGATTAAATCTTGGTTTAAAGTTTGAGATATTTTATTGTGTTTATACCTACGTATTCCTTGTTTTTGGGTGTCTATTTTCATATGGTTTTCGAGCCCTTTTAAAAAGTCTAGATTTTATTATTTTACCCAAAAATTTTCTAAGTTTTCCATAAGTTTTGTGCAAAAATGTTGTTTCTATAAAAGCGTTGTCTTATTGTGTAAAAGCGTTGTTCTGTATTGCATTTGCGTTGTTCTATAATGCATTTGCGCTACTCTGTGTAGCATAAGCACTATAATGGAAATCATAAGTGTGAACCTGGAAACATAAGCACTATTTTAGGATGCATATGCGCGATTCTGGAAAGCATAAGTACTATTATTCTTGGCAAAAGCGCTATTCTTTTTGGAAAAAGCGCTGTCCTACGGGGAAAAAGCGCTAACCTATCTGTGTTGTATATTTTCTCAGTTTTGGTCATTTTTGAGGTATTTTTCCAAATTGATTTTTGTTCCAGAGGCTTTATTTGAGGTCTGTTAATATTTCCCAGTTTTGGGCTTGATCAGTTTAGATTCTTTTTGATGGTTTTGAGTACATTTGTTTCTCTACACCATTGTATACATTTTAGACTCTCTTCCAATCGGATAGGTCATGGATGATTTGTTGTGAAATATGGATCGAAGAATAATGACAATGATTCTGGAAGACTGATTGTCATGAGTTATTGATTGTCTCCATCATTGAATCCAGTTTAAATACAAGAGGAAAGGTTGCCTATGTAGGGACATGTCCATACGTGGCATTTTCTTATGTTTAATTTCTGAACTGCATGCTCCATACGTGGGACATGACAATTAGTTTGTTTATGTTTAATTTCTGAACTGCATGCTCCGTTAATATAATGCGATCGAGAATCACATGGGCACAATAACTATCGTGCCCACTGTGATTACATTACAGTGCGTATTGTAATGTAATCATAGTGGCACGATAAATATCATGCTCACTATGATAATCATCGTAGTGTATACAAAGTTTATGTCCATCTGCATATCGAGACTGTTTGTTAATAGCACTCTCCAGAATGACTTTCAAGCATCGATCATATATATATGATAACCAATTTACCATTAGTTAGATTCACGAGGGCTATATCTTAACACTCCCTCTTAGCAGGAGTGGATCTAAGTAATTTTATTGGGAGCATATTCTATCATGACTTCCGACACAATTCGGGACAACATTTAATATAGTCTTGTCATGACAATAGACTCACTATCATGATATCTGGCTTAGTCCAAGACAATCACTTAAGAAGTCAATCATGAGACGATCACATACTTTAGGATCAAGATATCCAGCATAGGCCGGGACAACAACTTAATGTAGTCAATCTTGACACTTGGTCAACTATTGTCAAGATCGTCACCTTGAAATAGTAACCTTAAACATAAGAAGATTGTCATCTTCTTGAACACAGTTAGAATATTGCAATATACATTTTATTTATTTATTCATGAACAAATTACACATGGTAGGAATTTCATCCTAATAATCTCAATTATAATCTAGTCATACCAAGTTTACTTCTGAAGTATTCTATCTTCAATCTTGCAAGTGGCTTGGTGAAGATATCAACATTTTGTTCTTTAGTACTTATGTACACTAGTTTATGACATTTCAATCTACCATATCTCTTATGTAGTGATAAGGGATCTCAACATGTTTGGATTGATTGTGAAAAACTGGATTTACTAAGAGCTTGATATAGCTCTGATTATCATAGTGAATTATTGTTGAATTCAGAGTTTTTCCAAATAATCCAAATAATAACTTTCTCAGCCATACGGCTTCATGAGCTCCCATGGAGGCTGCCATATATTTTGTTTTGGTGGAGCTTTGTGCAACTGCTAACTATTTTCTTCTCAACCAAGATATCATATCAGAACCAAGACTGCAGCAACACCCTGTAGTACTTTTATGGTCAGTGGTACTTCCAGCCGAATCAGAATCAGAATATCCTTCAATTTTAATCTCAACATTTTCATACTTTAAGCCAAGTCCGATTGTGCCTCGTAAATATCTTAGAATATGTTTAGCAGCCATTAGATGTATCTTCTTAGGTTCACACATGAAGTGACTTAATACATTCGTAGCATAGTAGATATCAGGATGAGTATTTACCAAATACATGAGTGAACCGATGATTTGTTTGTAGAGTGTGGGATCTGTAGGTTCTGAATCTTCTGCCTCAATTTTTAGCTTGTGAAAATTAGTTTTCATTGGTGTAGCTAATGGCTTAAACTCCATCATCCCAAATATAGTTAGAATATCTATGGTGTACTTTCCTTGATTTAGGAAGATGTAGTTTTTCTTCTGCCATACTTCTAATCCCATAAAATAATGTAGAAGCCCTAGATCCTTCATATCAAATTCTGCTGCCAGATCTTGCTTACATTTCACAATGAGATTATCCTTTCCTATTATCAAAATATCATCCACATAAAGGACCAGTTTAATCATATTTCCATTTGAAGCCTTGAAGTAGATATTGGGATCTACTAGGTTCTTGGAGTACCCTAGTTTGGAGAGATAGTTGTCTATCCTTGCATACCAGGCCCTAGGTGCTTGTTTTAGCCCATAGAGAGCTTTCTTTAGTTTACAAACATAGAATTTTTTATCACATATGGTGAATCCTTCTGGTTGTTCTATATATACTTCTTCTTCAATTGAACCATTTAGGAAGGTAGTCTTTATGTCCATTTGGTGAATTTTCCATCCTTTGGATGCTGCAATTACAATGCTTGTTCTTACTGACGTAGATCGGGAAACTGGGGCAAATGTCTCTTCATAATCAATTCCTGCTTTCTGAGAGAATCCCCTGGCCACAAAGCAAGCTTTATGTTTTTCAATGCTACCATCAGATGCATATTTGATCTTGAATAGCCAATCGGATGAGACAACTGATTTGTCTTTTGGTCTAGGCACTATATCCCAAACATCATTCTTTAGTATAGATTGATATTCTTCAACCATAGCATCTTTCCAAGCCTATTTTGATAAAGCTTCTCTGACATTTGTTGGTTCAGAATTTGTGAGTTCGGTTAGAAGTGCAGCATAACATTTTAGAGTTCTTGTTCTCTTATTTTCTTTGGAAATTTCATTTGGTTCTACATTATTCTCTTCAATCATTTTCCTTGCCCACAGAGGTCTTTTCTTGTTATCGAGTGTTTCAATATTTTCATCAACAAGAGGTTTAGAAGCTCTTATGATGTCCTCCCTCTCAGTGTCTAAAGGTTCAGAATTTTCTATGATATTCTCCCTCTCAATTTTAGTTATGTGATCTTCTTCTTCTTTAGTAATGTTATCATCCTCAGGTTCTTTGAGTGTAGTGTTTTCTTCAAACTTTACATCTCTACTTATCTCAACAGATTTTTTTTCTGGAATGTAAATGTGATATCCTTAAGTATTTTCACTATAGCCAATGAAGATACCTCTTTTTCCAGATGGTTCTAGTTTTTTCCTCTTTTCTTTAGGAACATGTATATACACGGGACAACCAAATATCCTTAAATGACTTAAGTCTGGTTTGTTCCCTGTAAAAGCTTCTTCAGGAGTTATGTTTTCTAGAATTGAGTGTGGATATCTGTTTTGAATGTAGACTATTGTATTTGAAGCTTCTGCCCAGAATGAAGTGTGTAAGTTTTGGTCATGCATCATGGCTTTTGCTACTTCAATTATGGTTCTATTCTTTCTTTCTGCTACTCCATTTTTTTGTGGATTATATGGTACAGTATACTCCCTCTTAATCCCAATAGAATTACAAAAGTCTTTGAAGTTGTCAGATGTATATTCTCCCCCATTGTTGGATCTTAACACCTTAATTTTCTTCCCTGACTGGTTTTCTACTAGTGCCTTGAATCCTTTGAACTTAGATAGTACTTCATTTGAGTCTTTGCACTTTAGAAAATATATCCATGTTTTTTGAGAGTAGTTGTCAACAAAGATTATGTAGTATAAGGATCCAGTTAGGGATGGTGTTGACATGGGATCGCATAGGTCTGAGTGAATTAGTTCTAAAATAGATTTTGATTTTTGCTCGCTTGAGGGAAAAGAAACTTTCACATTCTTTCCCAAGGTACATCCTTTGCAAATGCGTGTGTGTTCAGATTTTAGTTGGGGCAGTCCTGAAGTAATCTTCTTTATGTTGGATATAGCACTATATCTTAGGTTTCCTAATCTATTGTGCCATAATTCATTATTATTTGAAACTTCAAGAATTAGTGCTTCCTTTTAAGCACTGCATAGTTTGTATAGGCTACCATCTCTTGAACCTATTGTTATGGCATTTTTGATATTTGTATTTTTAGGCCAGAGTAGAACTTTATCTTCATTGAAGGTAACCCGATATCCTTGATCAGCTAGGCCTAAGATTGAGACTAGATTTCTTTTTATTCCAGGTACAAACAGAACATCCTTTAATTGTAGAGATACTCCATTTCTTAGTTTGATAGTACAGGTCCCAATTCCTTTCACAGGATATGTGGAGTTATCTCCAATAGTAACCTCTTCACTTGAGTGCCCGTTAAGTGTTTCAAACTTATTTCTGAATCCAGTTATATGCCTTGATGCTCCACTGTCTACGATCCAAGTGTTTTTATTTGTATTTATTTTGCTTGATAGGGCTAAGAAGAAAAGTGAGTTTTCTCCTTTGACTTCGGCTAGAGTAGCTTGTGTTTTCTTCTTTTCTAGAAATTCCTGTGAGTGTGCCCATATTTGTCGCATTTGTAACACTGAATTTTAGACATATCTCTTTTTTGATGGTTTTTATTTCCTCTCTTTCATTTGGAGAACTTTTTCTTTTTGTTGAAGGTATTTGTATTAAGTGCTTGGATTTCTCCTTCTTTATTTGGCCCTAATCCTCTTGAGATTAGTTGAGATTCCTCTTGAATGCACTCATTCTTAAGTTGTTCAAATTTGGGTAAGGGGGGTGTTCTGCTAATACATTGAATGTAGGATTCCCATGAAATTGGTAATCCTCTTAGGGCTATGAGAGAGATTTCTTGATCATCTACCTCATTTCCAATAGTTTGTAATTAGTCTTTTACTTTAGATATCCTTGAAAAGTATGTAGATATTGTATCATCTTTATTCGTCTTTATGTTTAAAAGTTGTTGTTTCAAGGTTAACATTCTGCTCGCATTGTTAACTTCATATGTATTTTTAATGGTTTTAAATACTTCATATGCTTTAGGCAGTCTAGCTATAGATGGAAGAATATGATCTTTGACTGAGTCAATAATTATTTTATTTGCTTTATTATTACGCCTTTTCCAGGTAGATTTCTCTAGATCATCATTTGGCATGTCTAGATTTTCTTCTATGTAAGACTGTAATTCTAGTTCTTCAAGAATGGCAATGAGTCGTATCTTCTAGGAAACAAAGTTGGAGGCTCCTTCGAGTCTATCTTCCACTCTCATATTACTTGACATTTTGAATATTTTCTTAGTCAGATATATCCTCTGCGTATATAGCCTCTGCGTTGATTTGTTATTTACTTCTGATAAATGCTTATGAGTAATATGGCTGTCTAATTTATTCTCTTAATAACTTGGCTCTGATACCATGTTGTGAAATATGGATCGAAGAATAATGACAATGATTCTGGAAGACTGATCGCTGTGAGATATTGACCATCTCCATCATTGGATCCAGTTTAAATACAAGAAGAAAGGTTGCCTACGTAGGGACATGTCCATACGTGGCAGTTGCCACATATGGACATGCCCCTACGGAGGCACCCATTCATAAAAAATAGTTTGTATATGTTTAATTTCCGAACTGCATGCTCCGTTAATATAATGCGATCGAGAATCACATGGGCATGATAACTATCGTGCCCACTATGATTACATTACAGTGCGTATTGTAATGTAATCATAGTGGCACAATAAATATCGTGCTCACTATGATAATCATCGCATTGTATACAAAGTTTATGTCCATCTGCATATCAGGACTATGTGTTAATAGCACTCTCCAAAATGACTTTCAGGCATTGATCATATATATATAATAACCGATTTACCATCAGTTAGATTCATGAGGGCTATATCTTAACATGATTGGGATGATTACTATGTTGTTTTGGACCAGCAAGTGAGTAGGCCTTACCGTGATGTTATCTTTATATGATGGCAGTATTTGATGGCTTGATATGCCTTTGTTTATTGCTAGCTAAGAGGCTCATTTTTATATATTGATGTTGTTGTAGCCTTGTTTATGTTGTAAAAGTTTGTGTGGAAGTTGTTGGCTGCATTGAGTATTATTTTCATGTAATTATGTTGGTAGAGCCTCTTGTGATTTATTATTGGGACATGTTAGGAGGAGTGGGCTTCGTTATGATGACCGAGGTCACAAGAGATAGGCTTGCATGAGGTTCCTTGTAAGGATGCATGAAGTCTAGACCACCAGGGCACATTGGAGTTTTCCGTTATTTGTAAATAAGTGATAACATAATAATTGATGGGTTGGATAGTTAGATTAATTAATAAGATGATAAATTGATTTGTGCCTCATGACTTAGTCCTAGGAAGGATGTTTTAGGATAAGCATGAGAAGGCCATGAAGATGGTAAGCTAATCTCCCTTAGTCTCTCATAGGTTGAGATGGCTCCACATGTCCATCAGGTTAGTGCCTTGTGTTATTATGTTATTATGTTATCAGGATGGCATGTGATGACACTCCACTCCTACATGTGTTTCCCCTATATGATTTATGATTATGCTTATTGGATGCATTTACATCTTGATGATTTTTATGCCTTTGGCAGTTCATTCTTGTTGTATGTGTGAGTTCTTTCTTGAGAGTCCTTGTGTGGTTAGTCTCCTTGGTTATAGATGCTAGTTTAGGTTTAGAGTATGTGCTGGGACCTTGTGTCATCTCCTAGCATGGGGGGTGGTTCCTTTGGTTCCACATGGTCGGGAGGTTGGTGCTTTTTAGCCATTGGGATATTCTCTTGGATTCTTCTAACATGGATGTTGATTATTCTTTGTGATGTACTATGGATGTACCTTGTAGAAGATTTATGCAATGGATAAGATAGAATGCATGTAATGTAACATTCTTGTATATAGTAGATGGAATCTTCTAGTAGGAAGACCTATGCTCATGATGTATTTAATGTATTCATATTTTTAAAATGAATTATAGTTGGAAAATGGAATTTAGGTATATTGTATTTGTACTATTGTAGAGATGTGATCTTATGAATCATGGAAATAAGTGGATTATAGTTGGAATAGCTTTATGGATTAGCTGTATTGTTTCATGGAATGTTTAGAGGCTAGTTAGAATGTTAAATAATCTTGAAGGAGGAATATTCATAGATTAGTAAGTGAATATGTTATAAGATGTTATTTGGATTTAGTATATAGGAATGATTCATATAGATGCATTGGTAGAAAGGAAATTATGCATATCATGAGGAATGAGTAATGTTGTAGGTTGCATATCTCATGTTTAAAGAATTAGATTATGATGCATTAATGAAGGTGAAATATACCTATCGTGTGTGTAGTATGCGTAATACCCTAAAAATGGTCATCTAATCTCGACAACATCACCAAGGTCCTAACCAAAAGGCAATTAAATCAATCTTGAGCACATAATTAATTCTTTAATTATCAAATATCACATGGCAAAATCAATTACCCAATATTAATTAAATATTTATTTAATTAATTGAATCATTCCAAGAATATTCATTTTGATCAATTATCCTATTTTAATTTATTAAATATCTTTGCATATTTAATTAATTAATAAATTTGTCATTCAATCATGCAAAAAAGAATTAATTTGCTACAAAAAGAAGAATTTATTACAAAACAAAGAGTTGAATTGAAAATTAAATAAAAAGAATTGAATTAAGAGAGAAATCAAACTTGAGATATTATTTCTTTTTCTAAATTGAGAACTTGAAATTAGAAAAGCAATTAATTGAATTATTAATTATTCTCTTAAATTGGAACTCAAAGCTTTTAGAAAAGAAGTTCAGTTGCATTAAGAAGACTCTTTTCTTGATTAAATTGAAGAATTATCTATTTTTATCACAAATGCATGGAATTGATTTATTATTGTTTTCCAATGCAACTTGGACTTCTAATTCGAATGCATTTCAATTGAACTATAATTGGAATCTATCTCAAGGTTAACTCAACCTGATTTCTCAATTATTTCAATTAATCCTAAATTGAGCTTTTTCATCATCTCTCTATAACTCTCTATAAATTCAGTCATCAGCTCTCATTTCAATTCACCCCAGAGATTTTTGACAACACACTTGGAGATTATGATCACGCTAATTTCGCTCTGGAGTCATTGATTGATTATTATTGCTTCTTTTTTTTTAAAGATTACTTGCATCCATTTTACATTCATTATTACTTGCATCCATTATTGCTTGAATTATTCATTTATCTTGTATCCATATAGCTTAATATCATATAGATTAAATCCTTCGTCTTGGTGTAGTCTAGTCACTGGTATTGCTTATAACAAACTGAGAGCAATCTTATACTCGCATCATTTAGAAGGCAATGGGTTGCTTTGCTATGGTTTATTTTTATTGATTATTGATTACTAACCATGTATATAATGACTTAATTGAAGTGTTGTGCTTGTAGCTACAAGTTCACTTTTTCACACACACATTTCTGGCACCCACTGTGGGGCCGAAGACTACTTCTTTTTCGGCCTCCAAGATTGATTTTTTTTATTTTTGTTATTTTTTAGGTTTTTCAATTTTTTGGTTTTTCATCCGTACATCTCGTACGACAATTCCCACAGGCTTGAACGATAAACTGTAGGTGTTGCACAATTTTCCATATCCTATCATACTAGCATATCTTCTGTCGTACGAGCATAAATCCTCTATCGTATGAGCAGACATCATCAGCAATCTTCTTTCGTGCGATACTGAATCTTGTCTCATACGAGTCAAGACTTTGTCGTACAATTCTGTATTCTCTGGTAAAAAGGCAAATTTCATGATTTTATCACTTTTTTTATTATTCTGATGATTGACCCTAACTGTTTATCTATTTGTCTCAGAATTTTTCACAGCCTAACTAGTTTTTGCAGAATGCTTGTCGAAGAATAGGCTTGTCGCACAAAGACAATATGACTACTGATTTGTTGTCTTTGCAGTTTGCCTAAGGAGAATCGCCTAAACATCGTGTATTCTTTAAATTGATTTTTAGGCACCTAACTTGCTATCTGGTTAATGAACAAAATCTGTCTTTCATGTTTTAGAAAAATCTGAGAGGTAGGAGAGTATGCTCTTGTCTTCTTTTAGACAATTAGAAATCCAAACCCTTGAAGTGCTTTCTTAAGATTGATTGCAACATCTTTAGCAGGCATGCCCTCCCTAGGAGCTAATAACTCTATAGCCTTTAGGGCCGGTGAGAGGGGAATGACCTAAGTGGGAACGGCTAGATGCCAAGTACTCCAACCCACTATAAAATAAACATGATTTGATGAAAATCAAGTCAATGACAGTGCTCGGGAATAGCTCTCCTCTGTACCTTCGCATATATTAAACCTTGGTTTTCAAGGCTGGGAGACCTCTTAATTGAGTTTATACCTCGACGTGCCGAACGGACCCCTTACTAAATCCAATTAAAATTAGAAGCTACCCGGTTCACCTCCAAAAGGGAGATAATCTTTGTGCAAGAGAGATAGTAACTCTCGCAAGATACTTGTCATTTCGTGCCCCCATTAGCGTTTGGAGTCGGATAATACGGCATTGAGAATCCATTGCGTGAGACTCAGTGGCTGTATTCTAATTAGCTATTGGGTGTGTACCTAAGTCTACAAGGAAAGGTTTTCTTGCCTCACCAAGTTCCTTAGGGTTTGCATGCTGTGATTGGAGTTACTATACATACTACCTATTTTCTGTGTTTTCATCCTTGAAACAAAACTTGGAATACCAAAATTGGAGAAGACAAGAAACAAACTCAGTGAGTCAAAACTCTGTCCATGTCAGAAACTAGTCCATCCTAAGTCGAAACTCTGTCCGTATCAGAAACTAGTATATCCTGGTCAAAAATCAGTCCATCTCAGAATTTGTCATACTCAGTTGTCAATACTCAGCAGTCAGAAAACTTAGAATTTTTAGTCTCTGCCCTGTGAACAGTTGTATGAGTCTGCTAATTTATCGTGTTGCACCAGTCCTGTGTCATACAAATCTACTCAATTGTCATTCTATAGCAGATTCTCTATCGTACGAGTCTAAATCATTCATCATCCTGCACTGTATTCTATCTCGTATGAGGCAGAATCGACCTCAGTCTTTTGTCATCCTGCACATGCCCATCAATCGTATGGTACAAGGCAGCAACTCGTATGAAACAAAACTTCTATCATCCTATAACTGCTAAATTGTCGTCTGATTTAGAAAACCCAGTCGTACGAGTCTCTGGTTTTGTCAGACAGAACGGTCAAACTTGCCAAAAACACAGTCTACCGTGAACATAATACTGGTTATCAAATTTTCTTGAGCATAAAACAGATCAAGATAGTGTACCTCTGCCATTTTTTGTTGCACGATTTGGTCGATCACCCTTCAGCTAGTTCAATCAAACTACCTATCAAACTCAAGTCACTTAGATAGTGTCTTACATAGGATATATCGTTCCTGAATCAGACTGAATCTTAGTTACTATTTTAGGGTCAACCCAGGTAAATGTCTTATACAGGATAGATCTTTCCTGAAACCAGACCAAATCTCAGTTGTTTCTCTCAAACAATACTTAAACCAAACAAACTAGCACTAAAATTGATCTTGACCTCTACATCAAAAACAACTCTAGGTCACACTAATCCATAAAAATGCCTATTCAAACCAGGAGTTCTCGTAAGAAACAAGCCAAAGGCAAAGGACAAACCTTCACTTATCAAGATAATCCATTCTATGTGAAGGATCCCCTCACTGACATGCCATCATCATCAAGCGGACCAATTTTTGATGAACCAAAATCTCCCACTATACATGAGACAGAATACAATGATGGAAACAAAAACGATCGTAATATTCCTGAAAATCATAATGACTCATCATTATCAAGTGAGATTGACGAAGCTACTGAACCTCTAGAAAAAGAAATCCTTGATTGTCAGAAAGACAAAGACTTTAGAAAAATGATGAAAACTATCATGACCTGAGAAAAGGAAGACTATTTCTTAGAACTAGCAAATCAAGGTGCCAAACTTCCTATTGGATATGATGTTCAGACACTTGTTACTAAAAGGGAAGACTCACCTATAATCATAGTACACAAATAGTTACTAGCTTTGCGGACAGAGCTCACAGAGCTGAAGAATAAGGACAAGTCCTCGAAACAATATTCTCTAGAAACAATATGTCCCTTTCCATTTGACAAGAATTTACACATGCCTCCATTCCCTTCATGAGTGGAAATCCCAAAATTTGACAAATATGATGGTACCTCAAATCCTCAAGATCATGTTAGGGAATTTAGTGTTGCTTGTATGGAATTCATGCACGATCAAACGTACCTCATGCGTCTCTTCCCAAGGAGTTTAGGGGGTCAAGCAATGGAATGGTTCTCAAGTCTACCCAAAGGAATAAAAACATTTGAAGAACTAATCCAACTATTTTTACAACAATACTCATACAACATTCGACATCCTGTGACTATGATCGATCTTTGTAATACTCAACAGAAAATAGGGGAACCTCTTCTTACTTTTCTCCAACGCTGGAGAAGGATGTTCTCTAGGTACCCACGACCTATTCCAGACTCTGAGAAAATGGATATATTTGTCAATAACTTGGTCCTCGAACTAAAATATGGCATAAAAATGCAAGTACACCCATCATTTAACAAAATGGTAGATAATGCCATTCGAATGGAAGATGTTCTCATAAAGAAGGGGGATATCACACCTTGGAAAGAAACACAAACAAGATCTAGCTCTAAAGAGAAGAACAAGTATTGGAAATTTGCCAAAGACAACAACAAGAATGTTGTTAATGATGGAGTAGTAGACACTGTCAAAACCAACTCAAAATCCACAATACTCAACCTGACTAGTGGTACACAAGCACTTAAAGCCACCGAGATTGCAGCAGAGAATCCGCCAAAGAAAACAAAGGAATGGTTCAAAGACAAGCCTTGGCTTTCCAAACGTTAGCGTGATTTTACTCCTCTTGAAGAATCATATGAGTCTGCTTTCAAAACTTTGTTGCCAAACAACTTGATAACACTACTAGATAACTCCAGACCATATGATCTGGATGTCAAACCAAGATGGTGGAGAGAAAATGAATACTGTGACTTCCATCGGAATAAGGGTCATAACATAAACAATTGCATGAAGCTAAAACATGAGATTCAAGATCTCATAGATGCTGGTAAAGTTGTTGTTGGGAATCATCCAACCAATGCTGATCATAAAGCATTTAAAGACCCTTTGCCTACTTATGAACAAGGTGATTCCTCAAAGACCAAAGGAGGTGCCAAGGTAAATTATGCGTATGCCAGCCAGGACAACGTTATCAACATGATTGAACCTTCACACTCAGAATATTGCAATGTGATTATAGTTCAAGATAAACCAAATGAATCACAATATGCAAAAGCTCTGACCAAATCTCAAAAGAAAGTTACCCTCCAAGGAGCTAGTTCTTCCAAACTGGCTTAGGAAACATCAAATCCAACAACCTTGCCAAACAAACAAAAGGAATCAACCTTGGACAAATTTAAAAGATTAACCTCATCATCATCCTCTGGATACAGTGTGGTTGAACAGTTGAAAAGGACAAATGCTCAAATTTCAATTTTTGAATTGCTACAACTCTCATCTGCTCACAAGGAAATCCTAGACAAAGCATTGCTCACTACCAACATTCCAAAAGATTTAGACATTGATCGGTTTCAGTCTATGGTGGGTCATCTAACTTCACCTCACTATTTGACCTTCTCTAAGGAAGATGACAATTCATTAAATCATCCACATAACCAGCCATTGCATATTGAAGCCATGATCCACAAACACAGAGTTAAACGTGTTTTGATAGATGGAGGTGCAGGGTTGAATATCTGTGCTTATCATCTGCTTACACAACTAGGATTCTCTGAAAATGTCATTGATCCAGGCAATAAAATAACAATTAAAGCCTATGATGAAGAAGAGAGGACCTCCAAAGGTTTGGTATCATTACCAATCAGAGTGGGACCAGTAGAGAGAGATGTCCTTTTCCAGGTTCTCGATATTCCATTGTCATACAATATATTACTGGGCAGGCCATGGATTCATGAAATGAAGGCAGTACCGTCAACATATCACCAATGCTTAAAGTTTCCTTATAATGGAGCTGAAGTCAATATTCTTGCTGATACAAATGTCATCTGTAATGCATTGACAAAAGGTGTAGATACTTTTGTGCCTCATAATAGGGCAGCCTCTCCAAATGAAGATCCAAAAACATTAATGAAAGACTTAGAAAAGAGATTGAAGATTACAGATACCGACATGGATGGCTACAAGATAGAACCAATACTATCATTAGTTTCTCTCCCTCCATCGCCAAAATAGTTGGGCAAGCCATCAGAGGCTATGAGAACACAAAATTTAGTTCCGAATACTATATATGATGGTCTCTTCATACAGTCTTCTACCTCCTTGGTGGATGAAATAGAAGAGGATGTTGTGTTTAATTGGCTCTTTAAGGAAGATAGTCCAAATGAGGAGGTACGACATTGTGAGATTTCCTCAAATGAATATGGTCGTGGTTACAAAATGATTCAGCGCATGGGGTACTTAGGTACTGGTCCTTTGGGCAAACAAAAAGAAGGTATTACTAAACCAATTTAGCTACAAACCAAATCCACAAATGATAAGGCTGGACTGGGATACAATCCTAAAAAGACATCAGAACAAAAACATGTCTCTAAGTCTAAAGGCTTGAAAAAGATATCGCCTTTAACATTACATGAAGCAAACACTAAACAAACAAAAGAATATTGTAGAAAGGACAAAGAGGAATCAACAGTCAAGAAAGAAGAAATAGTCGATGCTCAAGCTTTGACGGTATCAGCTACAATAATACAAGAAGTTGAGGTTCTCGAGGATATAAGTGATGAAGTGGTGAGAATCAGAGAATTGTTTGCACCATTAAAAGTTCTAGTCACATATACTGGCAGGCAACAAGTAGATGATTCTGAGACTGATTCAAATGAGTATGAATGGGGTCCTAACTATCTTTCAGACACATCCGCTACAGAAACTCCAGAAGAATCTAGTGGTGTCATAGATGATACTCAAGAGTTGATGCGCATAAAACTAGAGAGGGAAATACAAGAAATTAGACAAAAGAGGCAACCAAATTATGAACAAGCATTGAAAGAAGGAACAATACCAGAAAGCTTCTCATCTATGTATCCTTATCCTAAAACAGAACAAATTAGTTATAGCACTACACAGGAAGAGTTAGAAGCTGCATAACAAGAACTAGTTATCAGTTCAGAAGAAGCTGAATGGAGTAGACAAAAAAAAATCATAGAAACAATGAGATCATGTCAATAGGTGTGTCAGATACAAATGACAAATGAACTACAATATGAAGGAATTTGTAGCATTAAAGATGTTAGTATTGATACCATACATATGCTTACTAAATCACCTGACAGAGACTTGGAAACTTCATCCGATAACTCGGATGATTCTGAGGACTCTGATAATAGTCTTGTTCATGATGATACCCACTCATCCTTAAATTCTGAATCATCTGATACAAACAATGAAAAGTTGTCTACTAGTCTTATTGCTATTAAACCATGACATGATGTCCAATCCGGCGTAGTAAACGACATTACAAGTATGTCTATTGGATTAGATCGATTAAATATTAACTTGAACTTTAATAATCATGATCTGACTCTTCCTAGTCTTGAGACACTTACGCAATGTATCATTCTAGAACTTGACTTTTCAATCCGTAGTTGTGATAAAATATCGTGAACGCTCTTGAACCTATCCAAAATTTGTCCTTAATACATCCCGAATTGATTGACTGTACTTTACAGAATCAACCCATGGATATACCTACTTTTGCCAATGACTATACATTATCCTATTACCTCAATGCAGTTGAACCTATGAACTCTTCCACCAGTGAATGGAGTGAAAATATGACTAAAGAGGGTATCAAGTATCTTAGTCACAAAAACAAGAAAAATAAAAATAAAAGATCTGATGGCGAAAACCATACAGTGGCAGTGTCAGAATCTAAAAAAGAGAAAATAAAGGACTTACCTAAAGGTGAAAACCTCTCTGAGGTGCCTAAAGGTGAGATACTTGGTATACTGCCCAGTCATTTTTAGGAGCGGTCTTCCATATTGATCGAGCCAACTCAACCAGTAAATATTAGGAATTAAGAGACACCACAAATTATTCACGTAGCTCAATCACTATCGGCAGAAGAATTGAAGGATTTCACTCAGCTATTCTTAGAGAAGAAAATAAATTTTGCATGGACGTACTCTGATATGCCAGGCTTGGATCTTGATCTCATTATGCACCATCTCTCAATCACACCAGGAGTAAAACCAGTTAAACAAAAACTCCGTATGATGCACCCGCATGTCGCACTATTGGTCAAAGTTGAACTAGAGAAACTACTTAAAGCTAGATTTATCAGAGCAATAGATTATGCTGAATGGATTTCCAACATAGTACCTGTGTCGAAGGCAGATAAATCTATCAGAGTTTGTACAGATTTTAGAGATCTCAATAAAGCATGTCCAAAAGATGACTTTCCATTGCCAAATATTGATATGATAGTCGACATGACAGCTGGGTATGAGATGTACTCACTAATGGACAGATTTTCCAGCTACAATAAGATTAAAATCACTCCTGGAGATCAAGAAAAGATAGCTTTCACCTGTGCATGGGGAACCTTTTGCTCGAATGTTATGCCATTTGGGTTAAAGAACGCAGGAGTGACCTATCAAAGAGCAATTACAACTATCTTTCATGATATGATGCATAAGAATATGGAAGACTACGTTGATGATACTTTAGTGAAAACTATGAAAAGATCAACACATATTCAAGAGTTAGGTCCCATCCTTGACAAAATGGAAAAGTTCAAACTCCCGTTAAACCCAAAGAAGTGTGCATTCGGAGTGACATCTGGTAAGCTACTTGGATACATTATTTAAAAAAAAGGAATCGAAGTTGATCCTGAGAAAGTCCAAGCCATAATGGAAATGCCTCCTCCAAAGAATATCAGTCAAATGAGAAGTCTACAAGGACATCTCCAGTCTATTAGAAGGTTCATTTCTCAGCTAGCAAACAAGGCTCAACCTTTCATGAAGGTACTAAGGAAAGGCGTATTATACAATTGGGATCAAGAATGTGAACAACATCTTCAGCAAATCACAGAGTATCTGTCAGATCCACCGATCTTAATGCCACCTATTCAAGGTAAACCATTAATCTTATATATATCAGCAACAGATTCATCACTGGGGACACTTTTGGTGCAACAGGATGACGACAAAAAGGAAAGAGCTATCTATTACATCAGCAGGACATTGGTGTCTTATGAAATGAATTATACTATAATAGAAAAAGAATGCTTGGCATTAGTCTTTGCATCACAGAAACTGAGGCACTATATGCTAGCACATTCAGTCAAGTTGGTGGCCAAAATCGATCCACTCAAGTATCTTCTTAATAAAGAAACACTCACCGAAAGATTGGCAAAGTAGGTAATGATCCTTACAGAGTTTGACATTGAATATGTGGAACACAAAGCCATAAAAGAATAGGTAATTGCTGATCAACTTGCTGAAGCTCCACTTGAGGATACTCAACTGCTACACATCAAGTTCCTAGATGAATCAATAATGCATCTTACTCAACAACCTTGGAAGATTTTCTTTGATGGGTCCTTTATTCAAAATGGTTCAGGTGCTGGCATATTATTCATTACTCCTCAAAAGTACTCCATCCCAAAATCTTACAAGATTTTATTTCCCTGCACAAACAATATTGCAGAATATGAAGCCTTGGTAAATGGGATAAAGCTAGCCATTGAATGGAAGGTTGTTGAATTACATATTTATGGAGATTCTCAGCTGGTCGTCAATCAAATCAATGACACATATCAGACTCGAGATGAGAAGTTTATGCCTTACAAGAGAATGGTGGATGATCTCAAGAAGTAATTTGCTTTTGTGTCATTCCAGCAGATCCCAAGGTCTGCTAACAGAGCAGCAGATGCTATGGCCACTTTGGCATCCATACCTAAATTACAAGAGTTCAATGCTCGCTTTGAATTCCTAGTGGAAGAGTTGCGTTACCCAGCTTATGATTCCCCTAAAACCCAAATAGTTTGTTCTATTATTGGACATGACTCATCCAGATATAGCCACATCTACTCCTATCTACGTGACCAAGTTATTCCTGAAAATCCTACCCGAAATGAGAAAAGAAACCTAACTCGAAACGCTTCGCGGTATGTTATCATAGCTAATGATTTATTTAGATGAGGTTTGGACGGTACATTGCTTAGATGTCTAGAAACTAAAGAGTCTAAACGTGCATTATCGGAAGTCCATGAAGGTATTTGTGGATCTAATTCAAATGGTTTTACTTTAGCTCGAAAACTATTATGGGCTGGCTACTACTGGCCAGATATGGAAAAAGATGCCATAAAATTTGCTAAGACTTGTGAGAAATGTCAGCTTCATGGAAATCTCATACACGCCTTGGCGAGGGATCTCATACCATTCATTACACACTAGCCTTTTCAGCAATGGGCCTTTGATCTCATTGGTCAGATATATCTTGCATCATCCAACGGACATAAGTTCATCATAACGGCCACTGATTATTTCACCAAGTGGGTAGAGGCGGTTCCGCTCATCAAAGAAACTGGTAAACAAGTTGCCTTATTCATCCTAAACTATATAATTTGCAGGTATGGGATACCTTCGTCCATCATGACTGATAATGGAGGACAGTTCAAGAATAAAGACCTGGATGAAATTTGTGAGAAATTCAAAATAAAGCAACATTGGTCATCAGTATATTACCCTTAAGGTAATGGACAATCCGAGGTGTCTAACAAAAACCTACTGACTATCTTTCATAGAACAGTGAACAAATCTGGGAAGGATTGGCATCTGCAGCTCAATCTTGCACTATGGGCTTATAGAACAAGTATCAGAACACCTACTGGGGCTACACCTTTCTCTTTGGTGTATGGGTCCGAAGCAGTATTACCTATTGAAGTAGAAATACCATCTCTAAGAGTTTCGTTGCAAAGTCTTGTTATTGATGAAGATCACAAAATATCTAGATTGCAAGAACTCGAATTGCTGGATGAACATCGATAAGTGGCGTTTGATCATCTTAGAGTGTACCAAAAGAGAATATCTAGAGGATATAACAAGAAGGCTAGACAAAGAGGATTTCAGGTTGGAGACCTAGTACTAAGAGAAAATCTAAAAAATCAACAGTTTTGAGACAACAAAGGGAAGTTTGAACCCAACTGGCTAGGTCCCTATATCGTTACTGTAGTCTTCAACTCTAGTGCCTATCAGCTCTCAACATTAGAAGGAGAACAGCTCCGAGAACCGATTAACACCATCCACCTAAAAAGATTCTTTACTTAGCATTCTCTACTCCAGCAAACTGTACAGCTGAAAAAGTCCTGAAAAAAAAATCCTAAAAAATGGATCTCTGCCAAGTAGGTGAAAACCTGGTAAATAGGTGTCTCTTGTACTCAAGCACTCCATCTATCAACGCAACGTTGGCATTTCTTGCTTTCATGCATCTTTGCTTTTGCTTGTACATATTTTGCAGTCACTTTCGTGACACCCTGGTTCGTTGGAACCCACATGACTTGAAATTGATCAATGCCCTAGTCTTAGGAAAATCGATATAGCACATCCCATGTCCTGAGCAGTATCAAACAAGTCATTTTCCCATCAGTGAAAACCGATTGTCCACTCCGAGTCAGTCATCTGTCTCCTGACTACTACAAAGTTTTTATCACTGAGTTAACAAGCAAAACAACATAACGGAAAACAATCACTAAACAGTTTGAGCTATGCATGCAAATTTTCTTTGTATGTTGTCTTTTATATTGGTTTTTGATTATTATCCCCCTGAGTAACTCGAGGAAGTCTGTATTGACTAAGAGGAGCAAGGATTGGGGGCATAATATTTTCTTTGTTCTCTGCTTGTAGGAATGATCCCGATGATCTGGAAACATATAAATTAGTTGGGTGTCTGTGATAAGAGCCTTCACATTAAGGTGAAATCGCCTCACATACCTCAGCTCCACTTATTTGTATGCTACAGGGAGGTCCATATCATTTCTTTGTTTGTTTTGAGGGAATTTCTTTATGATGCAATTTGGGTCCCTACAAAATCTGTCCAAGGATATGAACAAAAAAAGGGTCATTGCGGACAAGATAATTAATATTACACATTGAAAAAGAAAGGAACTCTAACCTACCTATTGTGTTCGTTATGCTCAATGATGAATTTTAAGCATTTTAAATCTAGTGACTAAGTTTAGGTTGCATTTTGCATATCATTTCACATATCATTTTGCATTTTGTGACTTTAGAGTGATTTTGGGTGTAATAATAATGATCTCTTCATTCGCTGAATTAGAGCTAGAAGCTTCACCATTTCTTTGCTAAGTGGTCTCTTCTTCATCATTTCTTCGATCAAGTACTTGTGTTTTGAGATGTTAGCTGCATACATAAACATCTTATATAGATTCATTCATTTCATTATTACTCATTTGCATTCATTTATTTGCATATGAAAAGAAACAAAAACATAGACATCCATAATCATTTGCAATACATACATTCATTCTGAAAAAGAAATGCATACATATAGAATAAAGCATATAAAAACATCTCATAACCAATTGACACAAGTACAATGAAGTCAAATTGGATCTCGTATATATATATCATCTCAAGTCTAAGAGTACAAAATGATGTCCAATGACATGTACAAACTCCCATTGGAGCAAGAATCGTATAGGCTACAAAAATATGGGTGTGTCTACAAAAAAAAAATATCCCAGCTACAAAAAGAATCATCTAGCTCACACCCTCTCCCTCATCGCCTAGTGGAGGAGGAGGAGCCTGATGCCCGAGATCTTGTCGAGGTGCTCGTGCTCCCTCTAATCAGGCCATATACTACAAATAAGGTTGCACCTGTTGTGCAATAGGAACTACAACACTATACGCTGCTACGTAATAATATGCCCTACTACTCTGGAGAAGGACCTCTTGCCGTAGAGACTCTATCTCTGCTCTTGACTCTACTCTCAAAGCCACAATCTGGCGATCATGCTCAGTCCTCACCTCGACCAGCTGTCGATCTCACTCCGCCAATTGAGTCTGCGCCACTATCAACTGTGACTACAGCTCTACAAGACATGCCCTCATCGACCTACCAACATCCTGTCCATGCTCTCGTAGGTCCCCCATCTCCACTACCACCACCACCTCCACTCTACTCTCTATGTTGTCGTACTTATCTAGGAGCTGCTCTCTCCTCCTCCACCTCACCCACTCCCCCTAGGGATCCACCCTCACTCCTCTACTGCATACCCTGAGCTGGTACCTTGCTACTACTAGCACCCAGATCACCACTACCTCGTCGCGGAGCCTCAGCTCTCTGTGCCTGACCCTGCCTCTGGCCCTGTCTCTGGCCCTGTCCCTATGCCAGTGTGGGGGTATCCTCCTCAACATCCTCAATCTGAGGAGCCTACTCACCTAGGTCTATAAACCATGGGAAAGGATGCTGCTGAAAATAATCTCTATACTAGGGCAATACCCCCGCATTTGCTATATCATCCAGGTAATCCCACCTCAGTCGATGTAAACCTGTCAGCTCCTGCATCACTAAAGCATAGGATAACCTAGGTGACCATCCCTGTCTCTCCTCGTCAGCATATCAAGCATATGTTGTATACTCCTACGAGATCCCCTGAGGCCGACCATACTGCCTCATCACTCATGAAATGACGAATCACTCCACAATAGTCTAGGATCTCCCAATCAGTGGGTGTGTAACAAAAAGGTCCCTGTGAACCACTCACCAGTCATCCCATGACTCCAACCCTCTGTATGGTCTCCATATGACAACTATCAGATCATCAAGCTGCCATCTCTGGAAGTCTGTCTTGCCCAAATGGGGCTGTGTAATATATCCGGCATACCTGTAGATAATAGGCTGCCCTAGCTCTCTACTATCTGTCACTATCGGCCGACAAATGAGGAGGTGCTCCCAAGCCCACACCTGTAAAATGTAAACCTCGGCAGCCATTCTCTACCCATCTCTGTAAACGATCT
Organism: Cryptomeria japonica; assembly: GCF_030272615.1. Classification (NCBI taxonomy): domain Eukaryota; kingdom Viridiplantae; phylum Streptophyta; class Pinopsida; order Cupressales; family Cupressaceae; genus Cryptomeria; species Cryptomeria japonica. The sequence continues at coordinate 441,198,804 of NC_081408.1, forward strand.
CATGCATCTCTCGATACATGTGGGCTAATAAACAAGAGCCCTAGCCTAGTCTCTGAGGGGTCTCTATCAAACTCTCCAGCATATGGCCCCATCCACTCTGAAAACCCTGTTGCCCTCTGTCCGGCATCAGGAAGCAACCGATGAACTCTGCTAGGACACATGCCAGCGGATACTCCTCACTGTACCTACCCATCAATAAATCCCAACTCATAGAATGAGTCAAGATATCTGGATCCCTGAAAATGTTCCTCAGTGCCTGCAGTCCAGGTAACAATGCGGTATCATAATCCACCTTATCCCCGACAAAAGGGATATGAAGGATCCTGTACACATCCTCGGGAGTAATAGTCAACTCCCCAACTGGAAAATGAAAGGTATTATGCTTTGAATGAAATTGCACTACCAATGCCATCAGCATCCCGTGGTTCACATAGATATCAGGTAACCTCATCAGGTGGGTAAAGTCACACATATCAATATGGGCCTGCTCAACCTCAGACAAATCCCAAACTAATGCCATAGTGGGAGGATATACGCATCTAAAGAGCACAGGAGGTAATCGAACCTGCACAATCCAACAATGAAGCATCAGAAAACATTCCAAATGAGTCTACAAGAGAAGTTAAACATCACGCAAATTCAACTAAGTCAAAGGCAAAAGAAAAATTTCATGTTTACACTTTCAAAAATGGTCACTGTTTTTCAAACGACAAAACACAGTTAAACAAAATCTCGTACGAGTCAGGAATGGCTCTCGTACGAGAAAACAACTTCAAACGACACTTTATTGGATATCGCACGACAAAATGGTCTCCTAACCAACCTGTTGTATGACACAAGGGTTACTCTCGTACGACAAATATAATGGTTTGAAATGATGAAAGAAAAATTGCCAGTTTCTCGTACGAGATAGGATCTTGTCTCGCATGATAAATCGAGACACCCGACCCAAAACCCATAAAAAACGTGAAAAATAAACAAAAAAATTCAAAATTGGAAACATAAAGAGGTTTAAGATCGATCACTTACCGTTGGCTTGTAGTTTCGGGGTCGATTATGTCTTCTCTGGAGCTTGAATCGATGCTGATGAGTAGGGACCACCATTTTTCTTTGCAGAAGGCTTTTTGAATTTTCAAACTTGGAGGGTTAAAATGAATTGAAAATGACACTTTCATCCTATATATAGCCAAAAACCTAATTTTTCAACTTGCTCCGATGGACACGAAAATTGTACCCTTGGCTAATGTGCCTACTCTGATTCCATTTTCGGGATCGAAAGCGAGAATCAAGATCATCTTGCTAGTCAATTTCACAATCTGGACCACTTAGTGCTCTTTTCATCAAATGCTCATTCTTTCTTCAAATTGCGCTCAATTTCAAACACTGAATCTTAATTCAATTTCATTCTATGCTCAACATTACAATCAACTCTACGCTCAATTTCTTAATCATCGCCGAATTTTTTTTCAAAAAAAAAAATCCTCATGATCAATTTGTGCTCAAATAAGTTATTCTTTGTCACACAATTGCCTTAATCATGTACCCTCACTATCTTTCGATTTTGCTCCCGAGGGGGCATACTCATGACCTTATAACTTCACATCTCACAAGTCAAGAATTTTTTTTCAAAAGTCGAGCAAAATCTTTTCAATTAAAGAAAATCAATCCTTATTGCTAAGAGGCATCTCAGCTTCATCACTTCACATCAAGTTGAGATCCCTCGATCATCTGAATCAATCAATCGCTAGGGGCATATCAGTTTCATCGCTTCAAATCAAGCTGATATTTGTCTTTCATCTAAATTAATCTCTTAACATTAATCAGTGTCATGCCCAAAATTTAGGGCAAGAACGAGAATTTTTTTTTTTTAAATAACAACTAATAAACAAGAAGTCCGCTAACACGAAACGCACTAGCAAGTTTTGGTCTTAACTATGTTTAGAGTAAACTCAACCTACTAACTCCATTAAGTAAACAAATAATTTAAAACCAGAAGTGAACTAATAATGCTCTAGGGAATTTGTTATTGTCTCAGCGATTTTTTAGTCACTAAATTCACTTAATGAGAATTCTCTAACATTATTTGGCGGAGATATTATTCATCTCCTAAAAATCAAGATTTGCTTTAGGGAGCGAATTAATTTAGACCTATCTCTCAATTTATAATGTTCAAAATCTATAGTTCAACCATTAAAATGTGTTTTAAATTAATCGAGCCTAGGGCAATCTAATTTCATAAGTCATTTACCGATGAGAATAATTATCTCCCTAAGTCAAATTTATTTTACAAGGAGTTAATTTCCCTATCTATTTAATTCAAGACTTCATAAATAGTTAATCTAAAAATAATTAATTTGATTTAAAACTCCTCAATCTACTTAAATTAAAACAAAAAAAATAACTTCATAATGATTTAATTAAAACCATTTCAATCTATTTAATTTAACTTAAATATTAACTTCTTAACAATTCAACTTAAAACCATTCAACCTATATACATTTATAACCACACAATAAAATAGTTAATCCAAATTTTCCTTATTTTCATATACTTTCAAACTCTATAGGTTTTTATACATAAATAATTTAAATATTAATCTCCACATCTTTATAAAAATTCCCATGAAAACCCTAAATTTAAATTATATTATAAAAATACCTCTTTTACTCATTTTCAATATGCCCCTTAAGCTTTCTTATTTCCCTCTTTACCCTAGCTCTAACCGAGCTAGGGTTTCATTTTTTTTTTGACCTTATTTTATGCAGGGCGGACATGGGTGGCAGATGGGTTGAGCAGGTTACAGGGAGGTGGCAAAGGAAGGGGGTCGGTGTCGCCATAGCCCCCACTATGTAGTGCACAGTGGGCTCGACCGCCAGCCACTGTGCAATACATAGTGGGCTCGATCGCTGACCACTGTGTAGTGCATAGTGGGCTCGGCCGCCGGCCACTGTGCAATGCACAGTGGGCTCGGCCCCGGCTTAACCCTCCTGATAAGGCATTCAATTTTATTTTTTTTAAATTCCTTTTTTTTTGTGTGTTTTATATATTTTGTTTTAAATATAATTATATATTTTTAAATATATATAAATATATATATTTATATATATTTATATATATATATATATATATTTATATATATTTATATATATATATATATATGTATATGTATATAAATAATAATAGTGTAGACGTCTAAAACTGGTCAACACTTGCAGAGTCATACTTTAACATTGGCGCATTGCCTTATTTTAGGGTTTTTGCATCGCATTAACATTTCTCCTATGTTGCGCACTTTGTTTTTATCATTTGCGAGCATCGAGTCCTTCTTCTGCATTCTTCATTTGTCTCGCTTTCAAATTTGGTCTTGTCGATAACAATCTTCAGTCATGATTTTGGTCGATCTTATCCTGTCGCATCAATGTGCGTGTTCATTTGTCATCATTTTGGACATCGTCAATCCTAATTAGGGTTTTGTCCTCTTTTCAATTTTGTCATCTGGCGATCGATTTGTCATTGATCGTTGTCATTTTCAATCTCGTCATTTTGCGATCAATTTGTCATCGATCGTTGTCATTTTCAATCTTGTCATTTTGCGATCAATTTGTCATCGATCGTCATCCTTCTCAATCATGTCAATTTGGATCAATTAGTCATTGTTCCTCGTCAATTGGCGCATTTATCAATCAAACCATTTATCAACATTGGTCTTTTATCAAATCATAATCATAATCGAATCGGCATCAATTATCTTTTGTCAAGACCTAATTGTCATCCTTGCATTTCTAATTCATCTTCTAAGGTTTTATGATTTATTCATTTAATCTTGTTTGTCATTTTCCCTCTAGGTTAAATAATTTATTTATTTATCCTAAGTCTTCTTGTCACAATTAAATATTTATTTAATTGGCTAACTAATTCCTCCCTCTTTTTGTGAATTAATTAATGAATGAAAAATCATTAATTAATTTACCTAATTTTCCAATTTACTAATTTCTCCTAATTCCTAATTTTCTAATTTTCATCAATTTTCTAATTTCCTAATTTCTAATTCATCTAATTTTCCATTTTCTCTAATATTTCTCCTAATTTCATGGGAATGACATAGAAAATTTGTCATAATTTGTCATAATTTGTCAATCAATCAATTTTGACATAGCAATTTGTCATAATTTGTCATAATTATCAATCAATCAATTTCACATAGAAAGTGTCAATTTGTCATAATTTGTCATATTTGTCATTCTTGATTTGAAATTTCCTTTCAAATCTCTTCATGCTAATCTGGTCATCTCTCCAATTTGTCTATAAATTGGATGAATTTCTTTAATCAAAGATCCCAATTGGTCACATTTTTGAATCCCTGAATCAATCACGCTTCTAGTATTCTTGCGCTACCGTCTTGTCAATCTTGCTTTCACATTAAGCTTATGCACTTGAAGGTGAGATCCACAAAACAAAGCTATTTGAAGGAGAAAGAAGGACAATGGAGAATCATGGAGGAGACATCCACATTTGAGATGGTTTGCATTTGAATTGAATGTTTCATTTCCATATCTCTATTGAATGTTTGTAGGTTTTGTTATCATTGCAATCTAGTTTTGTGATTGGGCTAGTTTAATATTTCTATTGCTTTGATGATTTCCACATTTCCTATCTACATTAATTTTTCTATTGCTTTGATGATTTGCACATCCCCATCTCCTCTATCCTAGCTATCTCTGGCTCTATGGGTGACTCTGATGATGAAACAACACCTGAGGATACCCGACCCGAAACTGATTCCAATGAATGGGAGTGGAGTTCTTTTTCTTCTAGCTCCTATGCCCTTGAAAATGTTATCCTTGACCCTAATGATTTGCCCATGGAAGACAAACATGAAATAACTCCCCCTCCTAAAACATGTCCTAATGCTTGGATAGAGTCATTTTGGGATCCAGGCTCCGAATCAGATTCGAGCAGTTCGGACAGTGATACCATGGACATTTACATCTTTACCATCTCGGCCCTCTCCCTCCTTAAAACCGATGATGACATGCCCCTTGTCTATCCGCAACTTATCCAACATGACCAACAAGAACCACTCACATTGGATTGTTTTCAAAATGATGAAGCAATTGCAGAATTCCTTGGACTACGGGAAGGCATACCACAAGGTGATCATAAGGCAGGATTTGCTATTGATCTGGATTCCACAGCATATTTTAGGGAGTCAAGTCCATCTTCCAGTCGTAAAAATGAAAAAAGAAAAGAAAAAGTACAAAATCAAAAAGATAAGTCTTTGAGTGAAAACCGTAAGGCACTCTCTGATCATAAAAAAGTTAAAATAAAAGACATACCTGTGGGTGAAAACCTCTCTGAGGTGCCCAAAGGTATGTCAAGACCTAATTGTCATCCTTGCATTTCTAATTCATCTTCTAAGGTTTTATGATTTATTCATTTAATCTTGTTTGTCATTTTCCCTCTAGGTTAAATAATTTATTTATTTATCCTAAGTCTTCTTGTCACAATTAAATATTTATTTAATTGGCTAACTAATTCCTCCCTCTTTTTGTGAATTAATTAATGAATGAAAAATCATTAATTAATTTACCTAATTTTCCAATTTACTAATTTCTCCTAATTCCTAATTTTCTAATTTTCATCAATTTTCTAATTTCCTAATTTCTAATTCATCTAATTTTCCATTTTCTCTAATATTTCTCCTAATTTCATGGGAATGACATAGCAAATTTGTCATAATTTGTCATAATTTGTCAATCAATCAATTTTGACATAGCAATTTGTCATAATTTGTCATAATTATCAATCAATCAATTTCACATAGAAAGTGTCAATTTGTCATAATTTGTCATATTTGTCATTCTTGATTTGAAATTTCCTTTCAAATCTCTTCATGCTAATCTGGTCATCTCTCCAATTTGTCTATAAATTGGATGAATTTCTTCAATCAAAGATCCCAATTGATCACATTTTTGAATCCCTGAATCAATCACGCTTCTAGTATTCTTGCGCTACCGTCTTGTCAATCTTGCTTTCACATTAAGCTTATGCACTTGAAGGTGAGATCCACAAAACAAAGTTATTTGAAGGAGAAAGAAGGACAATGGAGAATCATGGAGGAGACATCCACATTTGAGATGGTTTGCATTTGAATTGAATGTTTCATTTCCATATCTCTATTGAATGTTTGTAGGTTTTGTTATCATTGCAATCTTGTTTTGTGATTGGGCTAGTTTAATATTTCTATTGCTTTGATGATTTCCACATTTCCTATCTACATTAATGTTTCTATTGCTTTGATGATTTGCACATCTCCATCTCCTCTATCCTAGCTATCTCTGGCTCTATGGGTGACTCTGATGATGAAACAACACCTAAGGATACCCGACCCGAAACTGATTCCAATGAATGGGAGTGGAGTTCTTTTTCTTCTAGCTCCTATGCCCTTGACAATGTTATCCTTGACCCTGATGATTTGCCCATGGAAGACAAACATGAAATAACTCCCCCTCCTAAAACATGTCCTAATGCTTGGATAGAGTCATTTTGGGATCCAAGCTCCGAATCAGATGCGAGCAGTTCGGACAGTGATACCATGGACATTTACATCTTTACCATCTCGGCCCTCTCCCTCCTTAAAACCGATGATGACATGCCCCTTGTCTATCCGCAACTTATCCAACATGACCAACAAGAACCACTCACATTGGATTGTTTTCAAAATGATGAAGCAATTGCAGAATTCCTTGGACTACGGGAAGGCATACCACAAGGTGATCATAAGGTAGGATTTGCTATTGATCTGGATTCCACAACATATTTTGGGGAGTCAACTCCATCTTCCAGTCATAAAAATGAAGAAAGAAAAGAAAAAGTACAAAATCAAAAAGATAAGTCTTTGAGTGAAAACCGTAAGGCACTCTCTGATCATAAAAAAGTTAAAATAAAAGACATACCTATGGGTGAAAACCTCTCTGAGGTGCCCAAAGGTGGAAGATTGGACGTGCCCTCATCAAGTCAGGATAAATCAACATTGCTTGTGGAAATGACCGAAGAAATAAATTTGGGTACACCTGACAACCCTAAGGTCATTCATTTTGCTGCTTCTCTATCAAAATAGGAAAAGATAGATTTTGTCAATTTCTTTCTTGAGAAAAAGATCAGTTTTGCGTGGTCCTATGCAGACATGCCTGGCCTTGATCCAGAATTAGTCCTTCATCACTTGCCATTAAAAGCAGATGCCAAGCCTGTCAAACAGAAACTCAGAAAGATGCATCCCCAGGTGGCTCTCTTGGTCAAGGTAGAACTAAAAAAATTACTAGATGTGGGCTTTATCAGACCCATTAATTATGCAGACTGGATTTCAAATTTGGTACCAGTTAGCAAAGTAACTGGGGGCATCAAAATCTGTATGGATTTTAGGGATCTCAATAAAGCATTATCTAAAGATGACTTTCCACTGCCAAATATAGACATCATAGTTGACATGACTGTTGGATATGAGATGATCTCATTAATGGATGGTTTCTCCGGCTATAACCAAATTCGCATTGCTCCTGAAGATCAACATAAGACTACATTCACATGTGCTTGGGGTACTTACTGCTGGAATGTGATGCCCTTTGGTCTTAAAAATGCTGGAGCAACATATCAAAGAGCTATGATGACAATTTTCCATGATTTCATGCATACTTTGATTGAGGACTATGTTGATGACTTATTATGCAAATCTGTCACAAGAGATAGTCATCTAGCCATCCTTGGCCCAATCTTTGACCGAATGGAAACTTACAAGCTTAGACTCAATCCAAAGAAGTGTGTCTTTGGTGTCACAGCCAACAAATTACTAGGGTACATTATTTCTCACAGAGGCATCGAAGTCGACCTTGCCAAGGTTAAAGCAATAATGGATATGCCTCCTCCTTCCAATCTCTGTCAACTAAGAAGTCTACAAGGAAAGATACAGTCAATCCACCAATTTATAGCTCAATTGGCAGACAAATGTCATCCATTCCAGCATTTATTGCATAAAGGAGACACTTTTAAATGGACTAAGCAATGTCAATCAGCATTTCAAACTTTTAAGGACTATTTGCTGTCGCCACCTATTCTAATGCCTCCTATAGAAGGAAAGCCATTTTTATTGTATATTTCTGCAACTAAAATGACACTAGGAGTTCTCTTGACCCAACAAGATGAGAAAGGCAAAGAGCGAGCTATTTATTATATCAGTCGGACACTAGTGGGCTATGAGCTGAATTATTCAACTATTGAACGGGCATGTTTAGCAGTGGTCTTTGCAACACAGAAGCTTCGACACTATATGTTAAGTCATCAGACATTGCTAGTTGCAAAAATTGATCCCTTGAAATGCTTGCTTAGTAGGGCAGCTTTGACGAGTCGCCTAGCAAAGTGGGTTATGCTCCTCAGTGAGTTTGACATTGAGTACATGGAGTGAAAGGCAATAAAAGGACAAATCATAGCAGATCAACTTGCAGAGGCTCCTATTTATGATGAACATCCCATGTTAACAAATTTTCCAAATGAATCAGTCTTTGCTCTCACATCTTCTAATGAATTGAAGTTATATTTTGATGGATCCCATACCAAGTTTGGGTCCGAAGTAGGTATATTTTTTGTCACCCCTCAAGGTGATGCTATTCCCAAGTCCTACAAAATAACTTTTCATTGTACCAATAACATTGCAGAGTATGAAGCTCTGGTCACAGGACTCCGAGTAGCAGTCCACTAGAACATCAGACATTTACAAGTCTATGGAGATTCTCAGTTAGTCATCCGTCAAGTGAATGATGACTACGGAACAAAAGATGAAAAGCTTATTCCCTACAAGCATATGGTAGATTTCTTCAAGACAAAATTCACGACTATCCATTTCAGTCAAGTTCCAAGAATTCAAAACAAGTCGGTAGATGCGATGGCTACGATTGCTTCCATGTTAAATATGCCCCACAATATGGACAAATGTGAATTTTTGGTCGAATAGTTGCTTGTCCCTTCTTTTGAAATTTTGACAATAGATGTGATGTGTGTTCCTGTTGGTCCTAACTCCTCGTGGCACAATGATGTCTATGAATATATGAAATCCCAAACCTTACCACCTAACCTTTCCGCTAACCAGCGTCGAGCCTTCATCCGACAGACAGCCAAATATGTCATCATTGCCAACACCCTTTACCGTCGTTCCTTTGACCATACCCTCCTCAGGTGTTTGGATTCTGACAAAGCACAAATGACTTTACGCGAGGTTCATGATGGTATATGTGGGGGCCATTTCAATGGTCTGAGCTTAGCCAAAAAGTTGATTCGTGCTGGGTATTATTGGCCCACTCTGGAAAAGGATGTTCATGATTTTGTCAAGAAGTGCTACAAATGCCAAATCCATGGAAATTATATTCATGCGCCAGCCCAAGAGCTTCATTCTGTCATATCTTCGTGGCCCTTTTTTCAATGGGGATTGGATCTTATTGGCAAGATTCACCCGACATCTGCAAATGGACACAAGTTTATCATTACAGCCATAGAGTATTTTACAAAATGGATCGAGGCTATCCCCATGACCTATATCACTAGTGTGCAAATTTCAAAATTCCTATTGAATTATATCATATGCAGATATGGGGTTCCCCTTGCCATAGTCATAGATAATGGTTGTCCATTCAAGAATAAAGATGTCAAAGAACTCTATGAAAAGTTTCACATCCAACACCGTTTCTCTAGTCCATACTATCCACAGGGTAATGGTCAAGCCGAAGCATCAAATAAAACCATTATCAAGATCCTGAAAAAGGTTGTTAATGAAACTAGTTGAGATTGGCATGTACAGTTGAATCTAGCACTGTGGGCTTATCGTACTTCTATCCGCACACCTACTGGCGCAACACCTTATTCCTTGGTGTATGGTGCGGAAGCCATTTTACCCTTGGAAGTGGAGATTCCTTCTTTGCATGTTTCATTGCAACATCTGATTGATGATGAGATGCACAAAGTCTCTCAGTTGCATCAGCTTGAGATGTTAGATGAGAAACATCAGACAACCCTGACACATTTGCAAGCATATCAAAACCGTCTCTGTCGCTCTTATAATAAGAAGGTCAAAGGGCGACACTTCGAAGTGGGAGATCTGGTTTTAAAGGCAAACCCCAAGAATGCACAATCTACTGACATCATCAAAGGCAAGTTTGAACCTAATTGGGTTGGGCCTTTCATAGTTACTGTAGCCTATGGCTCGGGGGCATATCAGCTTGCCACCCCAGAAGGTGAACCTTTGTCAGATCCTATAAATAGCATGCACCTTCACAAGTACTGGGCATAATTTTCCATCAGCAGTTCTTCAAATATGATCCTGAAAAAATACAAAAAAATCAAAAAGCTCAAAAAAATACAAAAAAAAGTGAAAAAAGAAAAAAATGAAAAAAAAAGGAAAAAGAACAAAAAGTAAAATGATTCGCCCTCTAGTGAAAACCTGGCAAACAAGTGCTTTGGGCAAGTACCATGGTGAAAACCTGGCAAACAGGCACCATGTGTAAAAAGATCATTGCTCCGTCATCTATCATGACCTCTAGCTATGCTTTCTCTCTGTAGGTTTATCACACCTATCCTTGTCCTGACCCAATGTTCTGTTCCAGGCCTATGATTGGTCAACATCATTGTCTTGCATACTCTGGTTTCTTGTGCATATGTTTCGGTCCTGGTCTCTATATATGTCTTTCTGATGTGCATTGGGTGCATTTCCCTTGTCATGATCAATCACTGGAACTTTCAAATCAAATAATGTCCTGAAAAAATTCAAAAAAATCAAATAAATGTCCTGAAAAAATCATAAACAATTGAAAAAATATCCTGAAAACAACATAAAAATTGAAAAATGTCCTGGAATAAATCCCTAAAAAGTCAAATAAAGTCCTGAAAAAAATGAACGAAATTTTTTCAAAAACATAAAAATCCAAAAACAAGCATTTTGCAATAAATGATCCCTTTGTGCATAGACAGATCGCTGAGCATACATCCAACGACTCGCAATCACACACTGCGATTTAATGAAAATCACACATTAACAGATGAACTTTTTCAATCAAACCAGACATTCAAACTAATCATAATTGTCTTCTCAATCGAACATCAGCATCGATATCATTTGACCTTGTCACCATTATCATGAGTCTTATACAGGGTGTGGTATACTCAAAACCAGACTGTGTCCTGTCTTAGACGGGGTACCACATTCCTTGAAACCAGACATCATGATCGTCCTATCAACACTTTCAACTTTTGACAATGAAGATCAAGATGTTTGTTTGACTTGTTGGAATTAGCGAGTCTTATCATTTATTGATTTATCTTTTGCTTTGATCATGTTCCTATGTTGCTCGATGATGTCATTGAGTGATTTAGAGTGACCGGGATGGTTCATGGTCCTTTTTTTGTTGTGTTTGCTGTTTATGGAATATTTGTCACAAACTGGGGCAACTATATCATTGGGTGTCTGTGATAAGTACATTCACTTTGTGAACGCCGCACATACCTCGACCCTTGATGTATGCACCCTAGGATGCTTCACTCATTCCTTGTGTGTGATGTGTCTGTCTTTTGCAAAAAGGGTTGCATTTCAGCTCTGGCCTTCAATGCCATGATGCTATGCATCTGTTTTGCTACATTAAATAAAGGTTCTCACCTACAAAGTGCATTAGTGAAAGCAAGTTTTTCTTCGTCTCTCACTATCCTCTGTCTCATTTCTTCTTACTAACATTTCTTCCATCAGTTTGGGTAGTCAGTTCAGTCTAGTTCTCCGATCTTCACAAAAAAAACACACATATGCTGCATCCTGCATTCATTGATTAGTACATTTGCATTATATCAAGCATCACATCAAGCATTTTATCCATTTCATATTATAAATGCATCAAAAACATTTAAAAAAATATATCCATACATGTTCCACAATGGTACATCAACAGTGCATAAGCCATCCATACATGGAAAATAACTATAAGTCATAACACATTGCATCCCATCATATCGATACATATCATATCATATATCAAAATAATATCGGAGTACAAAATTCGACTGTCTGTCCTAAGTATGGCCCACAGGCTGACTACATGATGTCAAACTAGATATGTCTTTGTCATAAGGAGTACGTGCCTCTATCACTAGGTGCTCCCTCTGTCCTCCTCATCCCTACCATGTCTCAAGGATGATGTCCCTCCTACCCCAGGTCCCAGCTGTGGTGGTCTCATAGGTCCACTCACCCCCATGCTGCTCACTGACCTCTGAGAACGTGGCCTCCTCTCTATCCTCGATCGTGCCCGATATGACGTTGCTCTCTGCTGTAGTGGAATTGCACTCTCATATAGTGCCCTCCAATGGTGTATCTCCTCTCCGATCTCTACCAACATCTGTGCCATCTCACGTGCACTGGCATCCCTAATCGACCCAATATACTCAGTGACTCTCTGCCCTTCTTGCTGTGCCTGGGCTATTGTTGTATCTCAAGCCACTGTAAGTCTGGCTATCTCCATTCTAAACTGACCCTGCTCTATCCTCAAGATAGCATTTTGTCTCTCTAATGTCGTAATGTGATCATGTTGACTCGCTATGGTAGCCCTGCACATCTCCATCTCCTCTATCCTAGCTGTCTCTGGCTCTATGGGTATATCCTGCAATGATTCCTGATCGGCTGAATCTAGCTCATAATCTTCATCCTCATCATCTCCATCCTCCTCATCCCCCTCATCCTCTTTGTCCTCATCCTCATCCTTATCCTCATCATCTCCCTCCTCCTCTCTAGCGAGTGGGAAGTCCTCCTGTCTCCTCGGTACTGAAATATCAGGATCTGTCAATGGCACTGGCCGCCGTCATGCAAACCATCGCTCATACTCCTCTGTCATCCCGACATCCACCACATCTGATCTCCAATCCCACTGTCTCCGCTGTAGCTGTGTGAAGTTGGCATAGGCTATGTGTGGCTGAATCATCCTTCCCCACTGACTCGTCTCTCTGTGAGATCGGGCAAAGTGTGCAGTCCCTCTAGGTACATCCTGCCTCTCTCCAAACTGTTGTCTGACTCTCTCTGGCAGGTACATCTCAATCACTCTCTGGCAATTCACTGGTCACCCAATCAGGTATCTCTCCTATCTACAATACGATAGCTCATCACTATCATCTGACCATCCAGGGCAATCAAGATATGGCCTCCATTTGAACTCCCTCAATCTGTCTAGCTCATGTCGCCAATACAATATGTATCCAAAAGGACCCTGTCTTAGTGCTCCCCCATAACAGTACACATATGGTTGGTGTGGTAATACTTGTCTCTCTACAATCGGTCGACATATGGCTATGTGCTCAAATGCCCATACCTATAACAATGTGACTCCACAGCTCAATGTCTGCACCCCCTGATATGCTATCTGATGCAACTAAAAATATAGCATAGCAAGCACACATGGTCCCCATGTGTACACCATCCCCTCTGTCGCCATCCACTCTAGCACTCTTCCCCATCCAATAGGGAATCCATGTCCTCATCTGTCTCCTGCTAGTAGGCATGCTATAACCACGGCTATCACCACATATCATTGATCGTACTTTGATGCCATGGTCTCCCAGCCAATCTCCCTCTTTACGATATCTAGATCATCTACGTCACACTCAAATAATCTGCACAAAGTGTCTCTCCCTATCACTGGGTCATACTCTATCATCTCCCCATGAATCAGAATGCAGAGGATACACCATACATTCTCTAGTGTCACCGTCGCCTCTCCAGTCGCCAGATGGAAAGAGGACGTCTCTGAATGCCATCGCTCTGCCAATGTGGTAAGCAGTCATGTGTTTTCCCTAATCTTGGGCATGAATGCGATATAGTATAATCCAAGTCCTGCTAATGTATCTCTGTCCGTGCTCTTGAGTCTATGTCGTAACATGAAGCAGTCAGGTCGGTTCTCCCACGTAATCAATGGATATTGTCGACTCTGCATCACAATAGGGGCACACTTTGTCAGTTTTAGGGTTTTCTCCTACATGTTGCATTTCCTTGTTTCATCCACAAATCAGGGTGTTTCTAATCTATTTTGATATCCTACCCTTATCCCCCTTTTCGGGATCTTTTGCATGCTGTTTTTGATCAAATTGGGCTTTCCAGTGCACAACTGCGCCTGTGTGCTATGTCCTGCACCTGTGTAGCATCAACTTGCACCTGTGTACCCTACACAGGTGTAGGACACCCTACACAATCGCAGGATGCGACCACACAAGCGCAAAAGTCCTTTTCCCCATTCCCTGTGGGCCTCGCAATGTCCCGCAAGCAAGTCAAATTCATGAAATTGACAATTTGGGTTTTTGAGATACATACCGCTACTCCCGCATCATCCGGTCATCTATAGGTGTGTACACATTCCCCAAGGTGATCTCCCATTGGAATGTTTGCCATCTCTCTGCAAGCGTCTTTTTCCAGAGCAACAAATCCTCCTCTTTGGCTAGTGCAAATGAGCTCTTTTCACTCTCTTTGTCTCATTTATAGATCTTTGTCAGTGCATAGATGGACGTGCACTCTCTCCATCTTATGATGGTCATGGTCTTTTGCACCTTCAATTGCTTGTCCTTTGTGTATCCGATCCCCGATTGTCAGTTTGTTTGCTCCTATCATTTTCTATCATTCTTATCGATCAATTGGCCTCTTTTCTAGATGTTTTTGGCCAATTCCTTGAGGGGGCATGCATATGTCATTGTCAGGGTTTGGGGCATTTTCAGTATTGTTCTTTGAAACAATGCTTAAAATCGCATTGTATCAAAGAGGGGCAAAATGTAGACATCTAAAACTGGTCAACGCTTGCGGAGTCATACTGTAACATTGGCGCATTGCCTTATTTTAGGGTTTTTGCATCGCATTAACATTTCTCCTATGTTGCGCACTTGGTTTTTATCATTTGTGAGCATCAAGTCCTTCTTCTGCATTCTTCATTTGTCTCGCTTTCGAATTTGATCTTGTCAATAACGATCTTCAGTCATGATTTTGGTCGATCTTATCCTGTCGCATCAATGTGCGTGTTCATTTATCATCATTTTGGACATCGTCAATCCTAATTAGGGTTTTGTCCTCTTTTCAATCTTGTCATCTGGCGATTGATTTGTCATCGATCGTTGTCATTTTCAATCTCATCATTTTGCGATTGATTTGTCATCGATCATTGTCATTTTCAATCTTGTCATTTTGTGATCGATTTATCATCGATCGTCGTCCTTCTCAATCATGTCAATTTGGATCAATTAGTCATTGTTCCTTGTCAATTGGTGCATTTATCAATCAAATCATTTATCAACATTGGTCTTTTATCAAATCAGAACCATAATCGAATCAGCATCAATTATCTTTTGTCAAGACCTAATTGTCATCCTTGCATTTCTAATTCATCTTCTAAGGTTTTATGATTTATTCATTTAATCTTGTTTGTCATTTTCCCTCTAGGTTAAATAATTTATTTATTTATCCTAAGTCTTCTTGTCACAATTAAATATTTATTTTACTGGCTAACTAATTCCTCCCTCTTTTTGTGAATTAATTAATGAATGAAAAATCATTAATTAATTTACCTAATTTTCCAATTTACTAATTTCTCCTAATTCCTAATTTTCTAATTTTCATCAATTTTCTAATTTCCTAATTTCTAATTCATCTAATTTTCTATTTTCGCTAATATTTCTCCTAATTTCATGGGAATGACATTTGTCATAATTTGTCATAATTTGTCATAATTTGTCATAATTTGTCAATCAATCAATTTTGACATAGCAATTTGTCATAATTTGTCATAATTATCAATCAATCAATTTCGCATAGAAAGTGTCAATTTGTCATAATTTGTCATATTTGTCATTCTTGATTTGAAATTTCCTTTCAAATCTCTTCATGCTAATCTGGTCATCTCTCCAATTTGTCTATAAATTGGATGAATTTCTTCAATCAAAGATCCCAATTGATCACATTTTCGAATCCCCGAATCAATCACACTTCTAGTATTCTTGCGCTACCATCTTGTCAATCTTGCTTTCACATTATGCTTATGCACTTGAAGGTGAGATCCACAAAACAAAGCTATTTGAAGGAGAAAGAAGGACAATGGAGAATCATGGAGGAGACATCCGCATTTGAGATGGTTTGTGTTTGAATTGAATGTTTCATTTCCATATCTCTATTGAATGTTTGTAGGTTTTGTTATCATTGCAATCTAGTTTTGTGATTGGGCTAGTTTAATGTTTCTATTGCTTTGATGATTTCCACATTTCCTATCTACACATAGCATTTTTTTTTCATCCATGCAGGCATAAATACATATTTTTTTTGTGACCATTTATAATAGTGCATTTTCTATATATATATATATATATATATATATATATATATATATATATATATATATATATATATAATGGTATTCATGTAATCTACATGTCAATAAAATTATATATTTATATAAATATATATATATATTTTATATGACAGCAATTTAAAATAAATAGGTCCTAGTATTTTTTATTTTAGATGAAAAGAAATAGATGGATAACTAATTTTCTAATTCATTTACAGCAAGGGTATACTTTTCTAAGCAATAATTATACAGGTGTTTTATTTCTACCTTCATCTACATACATGTTTAGATTTTAATAGTTTTACCAACAACTAAATAAATCTAGATTTTCTCTAAATACAAACTATAATAGATTATGAATTTTTTTCCTTTTTTGAAATAAATAAAATTACTGATTCTGCAATTCCTACAGCAACTAATTAGATAATAACTTTTAATAAAACCTATTAACAACTAAATCTCATATTTTCTACAATTAAAATGAAGACAAAATCGCTTTCAATTCAAAGGCATTTCTTTTCAAATAAAAAAGAAGAATATATCTAGCTTATTTCATTTCAAAAAGTATTCTACCAAATTAATCTAAATAACAAATAACAAAATCCCATGTCTTTATTTCTATTTTACAATTAGCCTCTCATTTCAACAAATGAGGATATATTTCTCTTTTAAAACTAAAAATTACAATTGCAAATAATTTTCTGCAACAAATAACTCCTGCAACCTTCCACTTGTCCTATGTTTTTCTCCCGACAATCCTGCATATTAAATCAAAACCATGAACATGGAGTGCTCACCTCCCAGCCCAGGCTAACTGGTAGCCCCCCCAAGCTCGGAAAACCAAGCCCTAGATGGGAAACAAACATGCAAACACAAAAGACATAATGCACACAAATACAAACACACTCCCATCTCGGCTACACTGCACCACACCTTGGTGATGACCTTTTTAAGGGTGGTAGTGGACCAATACCCCGAGGAGAACTGCAAGTATGAAAAAAACATGTAGCCACCTCATGGCACACCAAATACATCAAGAATAGAAACCCCTTACTCCTTATTTCCCTCCTTATGACCCCCATTGCACAAACATGCCATGCAGCAAGGGTCACACAAAATCCCTTGTGATCGCTCTCATAATGAGAGTCTCTCACTCGAGGGTTGTCACTTCTACCACCCACAAGATCCTCCTCTCTCCCAAGAGTAAGAGGTCTTGATGACTCCCAAAACACATACAATACATAATACAAAATACCAAATGAAATTCCCAAAAGGACATACAAGGAAGCACATCTTTTACACCAACATACTTTAAAACACATGCAAAAAGAAGCTATTTTAAGAAGAATACAACCAACCTTAATCTGCCCAAAGGTAGGTTAATCTTGTTGAGGATGAGCAGCCCAATTACACGGTTCTTCTCCTTCTACCCTTAGCCAAAATTCTCTATTCGAAATCTAGTCTGTTCTTTTCAAAATTTCTCTTGTCTCCAAAAATGGAGAGTGGGTGATTACCCACAAATTTTCTAATTCTTTCTTAAGAAGCCCCTTGTGAGAGTTCTCACAAGTTTCTAAAAACTAAAGAGGAAGGTAAGATAGAATGGGAAAGGGAACTCTCATTTGAAAAGGAAAGTTTACAACTAGGTTCAATCTTCTAATTTCAATTTTCGCACAACTCGAAAAAGTCAATTTTTAGGGTGTCAAAAAGGTCACTTGGGAGTAGAAACTTGCCTTAAATTACCCCTAACCCTTAGGTATACCTTATGGGCTTTAGGAAACCCTATTAAACTACCCCTAGGTGTTCGTTTAACCCTTTTTAAACCCCTCTGAAGTTTATTTTCGGGTCAAACCTATGTTGACCATCCCAAAGATTCTTTACCCAAGGTATTTATGACGTCACGTTACATTAATTGAAAAAGCTATAGTTGCACACTTTCCTACCAAGAGACAAAAATAAAAATTCAACTTAAATCCACACGTGTCAAGTGACACAAAGAAAACACTTTTACAATTTAATACATGAAATCGTCTCTTGTGGATTTACACAAATCAATTAAATAACACTTAACACACATGCATCATATACTGTTACGAATAAAATACAACACAAACGGGGTGTTGTCTCTCCAAATAGACAAACCCTGGCTTACGAACATACATAGGTCTAGGGTTGGTTCTCCATAATATTTCCATGGTCACATGGATAACTTCCTGCGCATCTCAATTAACACATTAGTAACTTTCAAATATCCACAAATAATATAAATTATAGGAATAATAATACACATCATCCCTTGCATACAATTTACATCTGAACAATTTAAATACATCTTTTATCCAAGCAATTTCACATAAGCAATTCATCCTAATTCTCATAATGTTGATCCACACTTAAACATACATCATAATTCTATTATCATAGTAAAGTCCTGCAAATTTAATAACGACATTTATCACTGCAAATTCATCTTATTCAAAAATCATGTAATGTTCTATCTCATAAAGCATATAAATAAATCATCAATATATAGCAATGTTATCCAAATCCTGAAATCATATAAGTTCTAAATTCCAAAATGCATCAAAATAAAGTATTCGTAATAGTCTCAATATAAAAACCACTGAAATGTCAGACTGAGTTGAGGTGAGGCCTCACAATCAGTTTCATTGCTTCAAATCAAACTGATTATTCGTTTAAACTCAATCAAAAAGTTTAAAGAGTTTCTTTGATCACTCTAAATCTAAGTAGGTGTTCAGTATTCATTTCTTGATCAAGCTGGACGGTTTATTCTTCGCTCATCATGTCTTGATCAATCAAGATCAAGATCGATTTTTATCATCACTCACTGCATCTAAGATCAATCAAGTTCTAGATCAGTAAGATTCACTTCTTGATCAATCAAGTTCAAGTTCGGTATCTTTGTTTTCTATCATTCCTCAGTTCAATCAAGTTTGGGATCGGTATTGTTTTAATCAAACTTCATTCAGTTTTGTCGCTTCGAATCACGCTAACACCTTGCTTTCATCTAGTTCATGATCAATCAAGTTCAGAACTAACATCTCCTAGACATCACACATTCTTTGAGCCAACGCGCTGCTCGAACATTAATTCAAAGAGGGGCAAATGTAATACCCTAAAAATGGTCATCTAAACCATGGGCCCCTAATCTCGACAACATCACCAAGGTCTTGACCAAAAGGCAATTAAATCAATCTTGAGCACATAATTAATTCTTTAATTATCAAATATCACATGGCAAAATCAATTACCCAATATTAATTAAATATTTATTTAATTAATTGAATCATTCCAAGAATATTCATTTTGATCAATTATCCTATTTTAATTTATTAAATATCTTTGCATATTTAATTAATTAATAAATTTGCCATTCAATCATGCAAAAAAGAATTAATTTGCTACAAAAAGAAGAATTTATTACAAAACAAAGAGTTGAGTTGAAAATTAAATAAAAAGAATTGAATTAAGAGAGAAATCAAACTTGAGATATTATTTCTTTTTCTAAATTGAGAACTTGAAATCAAAAAAGCAATTAATTGAATTATTAATTATTCTCTTAAATTGGAACTCAAAGCGTTTAGAAAAGAAGTTCAGTTGCATTAAGAAGACTCTTTTCTTGATTAAATTGAAGAATTGTCTATTTTTATCACAAATGCATGGAATTGATTTATTATTGTTTTCCAATGCAACTTGGACTTCTAATTCGAATGCATTTCAATTGAACTATAATTGGAATCTATCTCAAGGTTAACTCAACCTGATTTCTCAATTATTTCAATTAATCCTAAATTGAGCTTTTTCATCATCTCTCTGTAATTCTCTATAAATTCAGTCATCAGCTCTCATTTCAATTCACCGCAGAGATTTTTGACAACATGCTTGGAGATTATGATCACGCTAATTTCGCTCTGGAGTCATCGATTGATTATTATTGTTTTTTTTTAGATTACTTGCATCCATTTTACATTCATTATTACCTGCATCCATTATTGCTTGAATTATTCATTTATCTTGCATCCATATAGCTTAATATCATATAGATTAAATCCTTCATCTTGGTGTAGTATAGGCACTGGTATTGCTTATAACAAATTGAGAGAAATCTTATACTCGCATCATTTAGAAGGCAATGGGTCACTTTGCTACAGTTTATTTTTATTGATTATTGATTACTAACCATGCATATAATGACTTAATTGAAGTGTTGTGCTTGCAGCTACAGGTTCACTTTTTCACACACACAGTATGTTATTGTGGAAATGAATTAAGTAATGGTGTTAAAGTACCCTAGAGAAAGATTATTGAGGTTGTGTTATTTCTGCTTGCATTATTTGATAAAATGAGCAATGATGTATGTTCATATTGGTTAATTGATTAATGAATGTAAATAGATGGAGATGTTATATGTTGCATTAGCTGTTATTAGATGTTAATTAAGAATTTTTTTATCTCCATTTGTATATTATTGTCTAGTTTCTTTAGGGTATTTTGGCGGGCATTACAACTTGGTATCATAGCCAGGTTCAACACCGGGTACTCTGGTTTCGATTGAGCCTATTGTGCATTTTAGCATTTGGCATGGGGTAGCCCAGTGGTTTTATCCCTGCTATTTATTTTTCCTTGTTATAGTTCCCTTAGATGTTTAGCTTATAGTTTCATTTGCATTTTCTTAGATAAGATGCCTATTAGAGGTAGAGATCATCATCGTGCTGGTCACATGGGTACTCGTAGGAACCCTCACCCCGAGGTTTCTAAAGAGTCACACCATGAGGAATAGGAGCAGGAGCAGCCTAGAGATGATCCAATTCCACAATCAGTGAATGTGCTTCAGGAGCTTCTTGGTTGCATAGGACCAAGATAGGAGGAGAACTAGTAGGAGGGATCTCATCATTCAAAGCATTGAGAGAGAGAGCATTTGCATTCTCCTAGGAGGAGAATGGAGGTGGATCAAGAGGCACTTGTACCTAGTCACATCAAAGATCTGATTAGGACTCATCCTCCTACCTTTGATGGCTTAGGCAGTGGCATGGAGGTAGAGACATGGTTATTGGACTTAGGTAGGTGTTTTTCTATGCATTAGTGTAGCAGTAACACCAAGGCAAGATGTGCGATTTTGCATCTTCATGATTTTGCGACAACATGGTGGCACATGGAGGAACAAAAGTTGCATTTGGACATAGCAACGATATCTTGGGAGTTATTCTTGGAGCGGTTTCATCCTAGATTTCTTTCAGATCATTGGAGGTAGAGGAAGGCTGATGAGTTCCATGATTTGAGACAATAGAGGATGACTGTGGAGTAGTATGAGTGCAGATTCTTCAAGCTTAGACAATATGCTGGATATGTGGATGATGAGCCAATGTTGATTCAACACTTTGTGATAGGTCTTAATGATTGTATTGGTGGAGAGGTTCGGATGCACGGACCCAAGACCTTAGAGGCAGCTATGGAGAAGATGAGACTAGTAGAGGAGAATCTTTCATTAGCATCAGGAGGAATGACTGGAGGACAGATAATTAGTGCACCAGTTACAGGATCTATGGTGAGAAGACCATAGCAGCAGTCTTCAAGATATGCTAGGAGCCATCCTTCTTCCTTCCATAGTGGTGAAAGGTTTAAAAAGAGGTTTTCTCAGGGGCAGAGCTTTGCTTGAGGTGCTACATTTCAGGTTGATAGGAGTCACAATCATGAGCATGACATGAGACCTACTCCTTCTCAGCCAGTGCAGAGTTCGCAGCCAGCTTCTAGTGGAGGCAGTGTTTAGCAGTCGAGTACAACACCAGGTAGCAGAGTGTTTGTCAAGAGAGATTGCTTTGCATGTGGACAGCTAGGTCACATTGCCGTTCATTGTCCTCAGTGTACTTCTTAGATTTCAGGGCAGCAAAAGCTAGCTACTTCTGATCCTACAGTTGGAGATGCAGGCAGGTCTCATCACGTTTTTGCGACAGTTGATAACCATCAAGCTGAGCATCATGCCACCATTGTAGAGACATCAGGTGTGATAGGTGGTATCTCTTGTTCAATGTTATTTGATTCTGGAGCATCAGAACTTTTTATTTCTCCTTTTCTAGTAGAGGGATGTGGGCTTTCTATGACAAAGCAAGATGATAGGTGGTAGGTAGAGTTAGCTACGGGATCCAAAGTGGTAGTGGATTCCCTTGTGCTCAATTGTCCTTTAGTTCTAGGAGATTGCCATACTTCTGTGGATCTTCATGTCATGTCTTTGGGATCTTATGATGTGGTTCTTGGTATGGATTGGCTTGGATCTCACCAAGTGCAGATAGATTGTAGAGGTAAGAGAGTACAGTGGATGGATGATAATGGGAAGAGTGTGGAGATTGTAGGTATTTAGAGACCTATCTCTCTTCGCATGATTTTTTCTATGTAGATGAAGAGGTGTGCGCGTAAGGGTTGCTAGTTGTTTATGGTTAGAGTGAAGGATGTGGATGAGGGAGTTATCTCAAAGGATTTATTACAATAGCATCCCATTCTTCAGGAGTTTGCAGATGTTTTTCCTAGTGAGATTCTAGGTATGCCCCCTTGGTGAGATATAGATTTCAGGATTGATTTGGTGCTAGGAGCTAAGCCTATTTCTAAAGCTCTGTATCAGATGACCACGTAGGAGTTGAATGAGTTGAGGATTCGGTTAGAGGATTTGTTGGCGAAGGGGTTTATTCATCCTAGTGTGTCCCCTTGGGGTGCACCTATGTTATTTGTGAAGAAGAAGGACGGATCTCTTCGATTATGCATTGACTACAAACAACTTAATAAGGTGATGATGAAGAACCGATATCCCTTGCCTCAAATAGATGATTCATTCGACTAGATTAAGGATGCTAAATTCTTCTCTAAGATTGACCTTAAATCTAGGTATCACTAGTTAAGGATTCAAGAGGCAAACATTCATCACACAACTTTTCGCACTAGATATGGTCATTATGAGTTCACAGTGGTACCTTTTCATCTCATGAATGCACCTTCAGTTTTCATGAGCTTGATGAATGGTGTATTTAGGTTGTATTTAGACATATTTGTATCAGTATTTCTGGATGATATTTTGATTTATTCAAGATTGGTTGAGGAGAATGAGGATCATGTGAGGCAGGTTTTGCAATTTCTTAGGGAGAATCAGCTATACCCCAATTTGGCGAAGTGTGATTTCTTCTAGACAGAGGTGAGATATCTTGGTCATGTGATTTCTAGAGAGGGTACTACAATTGATCCCTCAAAGATTCAAGCAATTGTCAATTGGCTAGCACCCATTAATGTGGGAGAGGTGAATAGTTTCATGGGTCTAGCAGGATATTATCGCAGATATGTTTAGGATTTCTCCAGGATAGCTCATCCTATCACTTCTCTTTAGAGGAAAGGAAAGAAGTTTGTTTGGACATAGCAGTGTGAGACAACATTCTAGATCCTTAAGGAGCATTTGACCAGTGCACCTATTTTAGCAGTGCCAGATCTTTTGGGGAATTTTGTGGTGTGCACAAATACTTCTTTAGAGGGTCTAGGAGCAGTGTTGATGCAAGATGGTCGTGTGATTGCATATGAGTTACATAAACTTAAGAATCATGAGCAGAATTATCCCACCCATGATCTTGAGTTAGTGATAGTGGTTCATGCTTTGGTTAGATGGAGGTACTTCCTTCTTGGACATAGATTCAAGTTGCATAGTGATCATCGCAGTTTGCAGTATATCTTCACACAAACAAATTTGAATGCTAGGCAGAGGCATTGGATGGAGTTCTTATGTGAGTATGACTTTGAGGTGAGATATATTCAGGGTAAGGATAATGTGGTAGCAGATGCATTGAGTCGCAAGAGGCATGAGATTTCAGCAATGTCTCTTAGTGTGGATTTGAGGAGCTGTATTCTTAGTTCCCTTCCTTTGGATATATGGTATTAGGAGATTATTGCAGAGGTTTCCATAGGTAGAGCTCTGGAGGGAAGATATACAAGTTACTTAGTGGAATCAAATGGAATTATTAGGCATTTGAGACGTATTTATGTTGCATCGTTAGACGGTCTTCGAGATTTGATCGTATCAGAGGCACATCATGCACCTTACTCGGCACATCTAGGTGTCAAGAAGATGCATGCAGATTTGAGACAGATATATCATTGATCTGGTATGAGGAGAGATATTGTAGATTTAGTGGCATGTTTCCTAGAGTGTTAGCGAGTGAAGGTAGAGCATCAGCATCCCGCAGGATTATTACAGTCACATTTGGTTCCAGGATGGAAATGGGATATTATATCTATAGATTTTATAGTTGGATTGCCCATGTCTTCATGTCATCATGATGCTATTATGATCACTGTAGATAGATTGACCAAAGTAGCACACTTTCTTTGATCAGGTCTTCGTATATAGCAGTGACAGTAGCTTGGGTTTTATTGGAAGGGGTTGTGAGGTTGCATGGTATTCCTTGGAGGATCATATCAGATCACAATCCAGTGTTCACATCAGCATTTTAGATAGCTCTTCAACATGATTTAGGTACGCAGTTGAACTTTAGTTCAGCTTATCACCCCGAGATAGATGGACAGAGAGAGAGGGTGAATCAGGTATTGAAGGATATGTTGAGGATGTATGTGATGGATCAACAGTCTCATTGGGATGATTATCTCTATTTGGTTAAGTTTGCATACAATAATGGTTACCATAGCTCTATTCGTATGTCTCCTTATCAGGCATTATATGGTAGACCATGTTGCATGCCCTTAAGTTGGGACCATTTAGAGAATAGAGTACATATTAGATCAAAGATGTTGCAGGATATGGAGGAGCAGGTGGCTCGCATTAGAGAGTATTTGTTGGCCACTCAGGATAGACAAAAGAAATATGAGGATGCTCATCAAGTGGACAGGCAATTTTCTGTTTGTGATAGGGCATTTCTGAGAGTTTGCCTGCGAAAGTGTCTGATCCATTATCGAAAAGGCTCTAAATTGGCACCTCGATTTGTTGGACCTTTCGATATTTTGGAGCGGATTGGCCTTGTGGCTTATAGCCTTGCCTTGCCGCCTATTTTGTCCCACATCCATGATGTCTTTCATGTTTTAGTTTTGAGGTTATATCATCCTGATATTTTGCATGTGTTGGATTGGAATGCTTTATAGGTCGAGGATGGGAAGATTTCTATGGAGCTTGTGTGCATTCTTCAGCATAGAGAGATGTCCCTCAAAGGTCAGAGCATAGAGAAAGTAAGGGTCCAGTGGGATCCGATTGATGATTCTTCAGCTACTTGGGAGGATGCAATGTGGATGAGAGAGCTATATCCCTATTTGTTCTTAGGCTTCCAGGAGTAAGCCTAGGCAAAGGGGGGAGGATGTAGTGTCCACCCTTGATTTGACTTTAATATTGTCCTTGATAGACTTATATAGACTATATTTTGATGATTTGGATGATGATTACTCATGTGCTTCAGTGACTTATGATTGATGTTAGACACTATTGGACATATGCTATTTTGATTATCTATATGGATGTTGGTACTATCATGATTGATCATGTGATTTGATGATATATGTACTCGATGGATTTTATATGCTCACTATGTGATGGATTATTGATAGATTAGATTTATAATGGTTTTGATGTTGATTATGATTACACTAAACCTACTTTATGATTACATATGATGAGATGTTTACGAGATGTGTTTGACTATTGTTTGATTGTCTTCATGATAGAGATGATTCCACATCACTCATCGCGAGTGGGATGTGTCATCGTGATTCTCTATCACTTACTTGTTCTATATGTGGTATTGTCATTTTGTGGTTGCAGGATTTTGCAGGTACCAGACATTGACTCCACCTGGCTTCATAGGTCTGAGCGTGTCTTTAGTTTGAATGGCTTATGTGGTTCAGAGATGGCATGAGTTTCCCCTCACATACTCTAGGTCTAAGTTGTTCACCGTGAGTAGTCAGCGTCTTGACATAATTCGCCATGTCAGTTAGTAAGCTTGGTCTTTTGGTATTGTGAGTTCAGTAAGCTGGTTGATTTACTTGTTTATGTTAGAATAATTATGTGGCCCTTGATGTGTAGTTTTATATTTGGTAATGTTTATTTTAATAATTTTAAATTATAAGTTTTGATTATTTAATTATTTATTTGATCTTCTATGGTTTGACATTTAAATGATATCTTACATTTATTTGGTTCTTTAATTTATTTTATTAGCTTTTGGGTTATTTGATTTTAATCCCCATTTGGATTATTTATTTACAACTTATATTTATTTAATAGTGTGAATTTTATTCCTAAGTGGGGTGTATGAACATATTAAATTAAATAAAGAAATAAAACAATCCCACTTAGGTGGATAAGTATGTTTTATTTACTTTACCTACCCTTCACTCTCATTGGTCGAATTCAAAATGGATGAATGAATTATATTGTATGGTGGGTTGGTAAAATATACTCCAAAATGGAATATTTTGATTCACCGAGATTGAGGCTAGGGTTTTTGGATTATTGTTGCTTTTTATTTTCTTTCCCATGAGGTTTTTCGGGTTGGTTGGCTCTTCTTTGGAAAATTTCTCCAGCAAGTTTTGTTCTTGGTTTTGGATTTCTTCTCTCTTGGTTTTGGCTAGAGCTTGGATTGGATTTGGTTTGGCTTGTGGGAGCTCATCTTCCACTTCAATCCATTACTTCAAAGTTGCAAGTTGGAGTTCCTCACTTTGCAATTTGGTTTTCAATGGCTTCTCTGTGTATGCATTGTGTCTGCAATGTTTTGGGTCTGGATTGAAATATTGGAGTTCCTCACTTGCATTTTGGTTTTCAATGGCTTCTCTGTGTATGCATTGTGTCTGCAATGTTTTGGGGCTGGGTTGAAATATTGTTTATTCTATAGTTTTTAATATTTTTGAAGGTTAATATTTGGGGAAGAACTTTATATTATTTGAGTTTTGTATAGTTGCTGGAAAATATGTTTTTGATTTTCCTACGCATGGCATTTCACAGCTCTGTGAAAATGGTTATGAAGATCCTAGTTTAATCCTTGTTTGTATGAGAGTAGATTGGTTTTCCCTTTGTGACTCGTCAATTGTGATTATTTGGGACTATCTTCATTTGATTTTCTGTGATTTTTGCAGTCTGTTTTATGCCATGAAGATATTTGATTAAATCTTGGTCTATAGTTTGAGATATTTTATTGTGTTCATACCTACGTATTCCTTGTTTCTGGGCACCTCTTTTCATATGTTTTTTGAGCCCTTTTGTAAAGTCTGGATTTAATTATTTTACCCAAAAAATTTCTAAGTTTTCCATAAGTTTTGTGCAAAAGCGTTGTTTCTGCAAAAGCATTGTCTTATTGTGCAAAAGCATTGTTCTGTATTGCATTTGCACTATCCTGTAATGCATTTACGCTGCTCTGCATAGCATAAGCACTGTCACAAAAAGCATAAGCGTGAACCTGGAAACATAAGCGTTGTTTTAGGATGCATATGGGAAATTATGGAATGCATAAGCTCTGTTCTTTTTGGCAAAAGCGTTGTCTTGCAGGGCAAAAGCGCTAACCTATCTGTGTTCTGTATTTTCTCAATTTTGGTCATTTTTGAGGTATTTTTCCGAATTGATTTTTGTACCAGAGGATTTATTTGAGTTCTGTTAATATTTCCCAATTTTGGGCTTGATCAGTTTAGATGCTTTTTGATGGTTTCGAGTATATTTGTTTCTCTACACCATTGTGTACATTTTAGACTCTCTTCAATGTGGATAGGCTATGGATGATTGAGACGATTACTATACTATTTTGGACAAACAAATGAGTAGGCCTTGCTATGGTGTTATCTTTTATTTGATGGCAGCATTTGATGTCTTGATATGCCTTTGTTTATTGCTAGCCAAGAGGCTCATTTTTCTATATTGATGTTTTTGTAGCCAAGTTTATGTTGTAAGAGTTTGTGTGGAAGTTGTTGGCTGCATTGAGTATTATTTTCATGTAATTATGTTGGTAGAGGCTCTTGTGATTTATTGTTGGGCCATGTTAGGAGAAGTGGGCTTCCTTGTGATGACCAGGGTCACGAGAGATAGGCTTGCATGAGGTTCCTTGTAAGGATGCATGAAGTCTAGACCACCAGGGCACATTGGAGTTTTCTATGATTTGTAAATAGGTGATAACATAATAATTGATGGGTTGGGTAGTTAGATTAATTAATAAGATGATAAATTGATTTGTGCCTCATGACTTAGTCCTAGGGAGGATGTTTTAGGATAAGCATGAGAAGGTCGTGAAGATGGTAAGCTAATCTCCCTTAGTCTCTCATAGGTTGAGATGGCTCCACATGTTCATCAAGCTAGTGCCTTGTGTTATTATGTTATTATGTTATGAGGATGGCATGCGATGACACTCCACTCCTACATCTATTTCCCCTTTATGGTTTATGATTATGCTTATTGGATGCATTTATGTCTTGATGAGTTTTATGCCTCTGGGAGTTCATTCTTGTTGTATGTGTGAGTTCTTGCTTGAGAGTCCTTGTGTGGTTAGTCTCCTTGGTTATAGGTGCCAGCTTAGGTTTAGAGTATGTGCTGGGACTTTGTTTCATCTCCTAGCACGGGGGGTGGTTCCTTTGGTTCCACATGGTCAAGAGGTTGGTGCTTTTTAGCCATTGGGATGTTCTCTTGGATTCTTCTTGTGCGGATGTGGATTCGGCTTTGTGATGTACTATGGATGTACCTTGTAGCAGATTTATGTAATGGATAAGATATAATGCATGTAATGTAACATTCTTGTATATAGTAGATGGAATGTTGTAGTAGGAAGAGCTATGCCCATGATGTATTTAATGGATTCGTATTTGTAAAATGAATTGTAGTTGGAAATTAGAATTTAGGTATATTGTATTTTAACAATTATAGAGACGTGATCTTCTGAATCATCGAAATAAGTGGATTATAGTTGGAATAGAATGTAATTTCTTTATGGATTAGTTGTATTGTTTCATGGAATGTTTAGAGGCTAGTTAGAATGTTAAATAATCTTGAAGGAGGAATATTCGTAGATTAGTAAGTGAATATGTTATAAGATGTTATTTGGATTTAGTATATAGTAATGATTCATATAGATGCATTGGTAGAAAGGAAATTATGCATATCATGAGGAATGAGTAATGTTGTAGGTTGCATATCTCATGGTTAAAGAATTAGATTATGATTCATTAATGAAGGTGAAATATACCTATCGTGTGTGTAGTATGTTATTGTGGAAATGAATTAAGTAATGATGTTAAAGTACCCTAGAGAAAGATTATTGATGTTGTGTTATTTCCGCTTGCGTTATTTGATGAAATGAGGAAAGATGTATGTTCATATTGGTTAATTGGTTAATGAATGTAAATAGATGGAGATGTTATATGTTGCATTAGTTGTTATTAGATTTTAATTAAGAAAAAATTTATCTCCATTTGTATATTATTGTCTAGTTTCTTTAGGGTATTTTGGCGGGCATTACATAGGGATCCAATGTATCAAAATTGTATAAGGGTGCAATTTTAGGATGCTACATTTAGCCCCCACTTTAGCAAGTGTATGAAGTCAATCATAGTCTCAGTAAAGTACAAGGGGTTCACATTGAAAAACTTTCACCAAGTCACCGGGAAGGCAAGATACACCAAGCCCCCAATAGACTTTAGGATCTCACAACATCGATGAGAAGATAAAAGGGACATCATGAGAGAGAGAACCATGAATACAAACTAGTAAGGTTCTCTTACTATGAGTCATAGAAATAAAAATGCCAAAAGTACAAAGCAAAGGACTGAGTTCACTAAGTAATCTAAGTATCAAGATGTGCAAGAGAGAGAATCATTGAGCGGAGTGTATGACCCATGTTAAAGAGATTATGTACACCTTATCGGGAGCAATTGCTTTAAGGTAGGATACACCCAAAAAAGGCAAGCATGTCATCACAATAATATACCCCCAAGAGAAGACAAATCAAAGGATAATGATCACAAGACATAAAAAATGAGGTGGTTTCGCTTAACTCTAGGGCCTATATTCTTTTTATGATAAATAGTGTATATCATGTATAAGTATGCATATAATTGTCCTCATCCCCCAAAGAAAGCAAAACCACCATAGAAGAAGAACACATGTTTCTTTTGATTCAACATGCAAGAGACCAAAAGAGATCTCAATGCTTTGCATCATCCTCAAGTAGACAACACTAGGGACAATAAATACAAGAATTGAGAGACAAATAGAAGGTCTAAAACAAGCAAGAGAGGAGAGAGAGAGAGAATCTAAAGTGCAGATGGAGCTAATCAAGCAAGTCATCCACCTCCTGATATCACTCATCATTTTTTCAAGAAGGTGGACAACATGCAAGAGGAGCCACATCGAGCACAGTAGATGGAGATATCACAAGTTCCAAACAAGGACCATTCTCTAATGATGAATCACTTTGTCTATTCTTGATTAAGTAAAAATAGGTTTTAAGGGACCCAAAACCTGATTACATTTGAAAGATAGCCAAGAAGGAAACAAAATAAGATAGCTACAAAAGACTAGCAAAGAAAGGGATAGCAAGAGGCCAACAAGAAATTGGCCCCAAGCCCAGCATTACAAGTTAATTAAAAACTCTTAATAGATTCCTCAACATTCTAAACCAAGAGCATCATCGCCTTGGTTGCTTCCCTCAAGTCATTTTTTTCCTGTCCCAGCTAGCTCTCTTTCATTTTGGTGTCCTTCCCAGTAGTGGTTTGCCTAGTTTTGCGTCTGGGATTCTAGTGGGTCGGGCTGGAGGTTGGAACATCTTCTATAATAACTAGGTTCTTATCCTGATTTTTCCTTTCCAAATGATCCACCAAAGTGTTCATGTTCTGGGAAGAAACTTTAAGGACCTAGAGGTTGTGGTTCATGAAGCTTTTCAAAGCCTTCTCATTACGGGCGATCTGGGTGTTGATGTTGTCTTTGTCCTCCTCTGCCTGTTCTTTCAGAGTTTTGATAACATCCTCCAAGTGTTTCAGGTCCCCTTTGATCAGATCTTTCTCTAGCCAATCCTCCATCTCCATTTCCTCCTCAGCTTCATTGTTTTCCATATCATCATTCTGTTTCCCAGAGTTAGAATCCTTAATCAACTTATTAATCTTATTTTCTAGCTCCGTTTCCTTACCTTGCATATTGGTGATTTTTTCGACAACCCATTTCTAGAAATTGAAGGATTCCAGAGTGCAGTTACGGGCAGTGTTCAAGATGGTGTTTGTAGAGTCCTTGCCCTGTTCAGTCTCCTCAGAGTTAGGGTTGTCATACTCCTTAGAATTCAGAGCAACATTCTCACTTTCCGAGCCATTAGGGTTAGAGTGAGGGTTTTCAGAGTTACCCCCTTCCTCCCCTTCACCATTGTTCTCATCCTTATTTTGCTCCATTTCAGTATCAATGTCCTTATCCTTTTCCTCTTCCTCATCATAGTGCACCTCCATTTCCTCATGCTCTGTTTTGGCTTTCCTTTTTTTGTGGGTAGGGGTATTGGGTTCATCCCCATTCGAGTCAGAGTCTTTGCAGCTCTTAGAGATATGAGCGTTAGTGATCAAGGGGTCATCTTTGGTTGCCCTGACCTTGTCCTTTAGATGTTCATATATTAGTAGAATAAGCCCCTAGTGGGCTATAGGGTAAGAGTTAGGCTTTTTAGCGTGGTCTGCAAGACTCTCATTTAGAGAGGACGCTAAATAGAAAGGCAGGGAAATTTTAGCCCCATGATGAAAATGGTTCAAAATAGTGAAGTGACAGTTATAAATTTTTGTAAATCTTCCATCCATAGTCAAATACTCCATTAAAACCCTTAGAACTTTTTGCCAGAAGGGCTTTACCTGCTGGGGAGTGTAGTAGGAGATGTTGTCCTTCTTCACAAGCTTGCCCTTCTCATCCTCCAACTTTGGGAAGTTTTTGAAAGCTTCAGCTGCATACTTCCAATCCCTGTAGAATTTAGTACCCTCCGTCTGAAGACCCGTGACCTCTGCAACCAAGTTTTCATCAATTTGCCAAATCTACCTGAACAAGGTGACTCTATTGTTACTCTAGCTTCTAGCAAAACCATAAGACACAGAATTTTTGCTTCCGTGAAGCTTTTCCATATAGTCAGTAAAGTCATATCTATGGAGCCTTCTCCAGACCTTTCATTCACTCTTCCAATTTTCACATCCTGGAGGCTCGTTCCTGTTTAGGTTACCACCCATTTTGAGCTCCAAGTAGAGATACCCACTGCTACAATTCACAGTCCACAGATGAAACCCTAAAAAATTGTTATTTTTGGAATTCCAGTGTAGAGACTCTTTCGTTGTTTTGAAATTAATGCTTATGGCCGCACAAACCCAGCAATTATTACTATAATCTTTCTCACACATATGATCATGGAAATAATGCCAAAAAACACTCATTAGCTGACAATTAATCCGCCCCCAAAATCTATCTTTGGAAATAATTCCCCAAAAAGTAATCATGAGATTAACTTGACCCATTGATACGATCAAAGTATAATTGCTCTTTAACCTCCCTTTTAATGTGAGTTTCTGGAATGTATTTGACATCCTTCTCCAAATTGACCCCTTCATTGGCTAGGATATCCACAACCTTATTGCCTTCTCTAAAGGTATGAGTTATGCTAATACTAACATAGTTATTTAACAAATATTTAGCACTTTTAACTAAGTTAGTAATATTCCAAGAAACAGAGCTTGTACCTTTGAGGGCTTGTATGATGTTTAAAGAGTCCCCTTCGAGCCAATTTTTTTTAATTTGAATTCCTGAGCTAGCTCGAGGCTCTTTAGCATTGCCAGAGCTTCAGCCACATGGTTATTTTGGACCCCAAAAGGAGAAGAAAAAGAAGCAATGCAAATTCCTTGAGCATTTCTAATAACTCCTCCACCACCAGCCTTCCCAGGATTCCCCTTAGCCGCCCCATCAAAATTTACCTTTATCCAGTCATAATCAGGAAAATGCCAGACAATATTATCTCTCCTATTCTTGTAGACCTTATGTATTAGGTTCCATTTAGTGAGGATGTCTCTTTCCATATCATTCATATCAGTAACAAACCATTGCTAATTGTTCTTGTGAGGAATATTGATGTGTAGATAGGAAATGTGGAAATCATCAAAGCAAATGGATATTACACTAGCTCAATCACGAAAACTAAAATGCAGTGATAACAATCCTAAAAACATTCAATGAAAACATGAAAACAAGACATTTAAAATGGAATCTAAGCAAACCAAATGCAGATGTCTCCTTCATGTGGCTCCATTGTCCTTCTTTCTCCTTCAAATTGCTTTTGTTTGTGGATCTCACCTACAAGTGCATACGCATGAGATGAAAGCAAGATTGACATGATAGCATAAGGGTACTAGAAGCGCAATTGATTTGACCAGGGGCTTTGATTGAAGAAATTCATCCAATTTATAGACAAATTGGAGAAAAGACAAGATTAGCATGAAGAGATTTGAAAGGAAATTTCAAATCAAGAATGACAATTATGACAAATTATGACAAATTGACACTTTCTATGCAAGATTGATTGATTGATAATTTCTGACAAATTGCTATGTCAAAATTGATTGATTGTCAATTATGACAAACTATGACAAATTGCTATGTCATTCCCATGAAATTAGGGGAAATAGGAGAAATTAGATGAATTAGAAATTAGAAAGTTAGAAAATTGATGAAAATTAGAAAATTAGGAATTAGGAGAAATTAGTAAATTGGAAAATTAGGTAAATTAATTAATAATTTTTCATTTATTAATTAATTCACAAAGAGGGAGGAATTAGTTAGCCAATTTTAATGAACATTTAATTGTGATGAGAAGACTTAGGATAAATAAACTATTTAACCTAGAGGGAGAAATGACAAACAAAGTTAAATGAATAAATCATGAAACCCTAGAAGATGAAAGGATGACAATTAGGTCTTGACAAAAGATAATTGATATCAATTCGATTTGATCATGATTCCGACTGACAAAGGACCAATGCTGATAAGTGATTTGATTAATAAATGCGCCAATTGACAAGGAACAATGACAAATTGATCCAAATTGTCATGATTGAGAAGGATGACGATCGATGTCAAATCGATCGCAAAATGACAAGATTGAAAATGACAACGATTGATGACAAATTGATCGCAAAATGATGAGATTGATGACAATTTGATCAAAAGACAAGGATTGATGATGAATCGATCGCAAGATGACAAGATTGAAAAGAGGACAAGGATCGATGATGAATCGATCACAAGATGACAAGATTGAAAAGAGGACAAAACCCTAATTAGGATTGACGATGTCCAAAATGATGACAAATTAACACACACATTGATGCGACAGGATAAGATCGATCAAAATCATGACTGAAGATTGTTATCGACAAGACCAAATTTGAAAGTGAGACAAATGAAGAATGCAGAAGAAGGACTCAATGCTCACAAATGATAAAGACCAAGTACGCAACATAGGAAAAATGTTAATGCGACACAAAAACCTAAAATAAGGCAATGCACCAATGTTAAAATATGACTCTGCAAGCGTTGACCAGTTTTAGACGTCTACATTTTGCCCCTCTTTGAGACAATGCAATTTCAAGCATTGTTTTAAAGAACAATAATGAAAATGTCCCAGACAATGACAATGACATATGCATGCCCCCTCGAGGAATTGGCCGAAAACATCCAGAAAAGAGGCCAATTGATCGACAATAATGATAGAACATGATAGGAGCAAACAAACTGACAATCGGAGATCGGATGCATGAAGGACAAGCAATGGAAGGTACAAAAGACCATGACTAGCATAAGATGGAGAGGGTGCATGTCCATCTATGCACTGACAAAGATCTATAAATGAGACAAAGAGAGTGAAAAGTGCTCATTTGCACTAGCCAAAGAGGAGGATTTGTTGCTCTGGAAAAGGACACTTGCAGAGAGATGGAAAACATTCCAATGGCATATCACCTCGGGGAATGTCTATGCACCTACAGATGACTAAACGACACGGGAGCAATGATATGTATCTCACAAACCCATATTGTCAATTTTATGATTTTGACTTGCTTGTGGGACATTGCGGGGCCCACAGAAAATGCAGAAAGTGACTTCTGCGCCTATGTGAGTACATCCTGCGCTTGTGTAGGGTATCCTATGCTTATGTAGGGTACACAAGTGCAAGTTAATGCAACACAGGTGTAGGATACAACACACAGGCACAGTTGTGCCCTGGGAACTCAATTTTGGTCAAAAACAGCATGCGAAGGGTCCGAAAAGGGGGATAAGGGTAGGATAGATCAAAATAGATTAGAAACACCCTAATGTGGACATGAAACAAGGAAATGTAGGTCGTAGGAGAAAACCCTAAAACTGACAAAATGTGCCCCAATTGTGATGCAGAGTCGACAGTATCCCCTGATTACGCGGGAGAATTGTCCTGACTGCTTCATGTTACGACATAGACTCAGGAGCACGGACAGAGATACATTAGCAGGACTTGGAATATACTATATCACATTCATGCCCGAGATTAGGGCAAACACAAGACTGCTTACCACATTGGCAGAGCGATGGCATTCAGAGACGTCCTCATTCCATCTGGCGACTGGAGAGGCGACGGTGACACTAGAGGATGTATGGCGTATCCTCCGCATTCCGATTCATGGAGAAATGATAGAGTATGACCCAGTGACAGGGAAAGATGCTTTGTGTAGATTATTTAAGTGCAACGCAGATGATCTGGATATCATAGAGAGGGAGATTGGCTGGGAGACCATGACATCAGAGTACGATCGACGATATGTGGTGATAGCCGTGGTTATAGCATGCCTACTAGCAGGTGATAGACGAGGACATGGATTCCCTATTGGATGGGGAAGAGTGCTAGAGTGGATGGAAACAGAGGGGATGGTATACGCATGGGGACCATGTGTACTTGCTATGCTATATTTTTAGTTGCATCAGATAGCATATCAGGGGGTGCAGACTTTGAGCTGTGGAGTCACACTGTTACAGGTATGGGCATTTGAGCACATAGCCATATGTCGACCGATCACAGAGAGACAGGTATTACCACACCAACCATATGTGTACTGCTATGGGGGAGCACTAAGACAGGGTCCTTTTGGATACATACTGTATTGGCGACATGAGCTAGACAGATTGAGAGAGTTCACATGGAGGCCATATCTTGATTGCCCTGGATGGTCAGATGATAGTGATGAGATATCATATTGTAGATAGGAGAGATACCTAATTGGGTGACCAGTGAATCACTAGAGAGTGATTGAGATGTACTTGCCAGAGAGAGTCAGACGACAGTTTGGAGAGAGGCAGGATGTACCTAGAGGGACTGCACACTTTGCCCGATCTCACAGAGAGACGAGTCAGTGGGGGAGGATGATTCAGCCACATATAGCATATGCTGACTTCACACAGCTACAGTAGAGTCAATGGGATTGGAGATAAAATGTGGTGGATGTCGGGATGACAGAGGAGTATGAGCAATGATTTGCACGATGACGACTAGTGCCATTGATAGATCCTGATATTCCAGTACCTAGGAGACATGAGGACTTCCCACTCGCTGGAGAGGAGGATGGAGATGATGAGGATAGAGATGAGGATGAGGACGGAGAGGATGAGGGGGATGACAAGGATATAGATGATGAGGATGATGACTATGAGCCAGATTCAGCCGATCAGGAGTCATTGCAGGATATACCCATAGAGCCGGAGACAACTAGGATAGAGGAGATGGAGATGTGTAGGGCTACCATAGCGAGTCAGCATGATCACATTGTGACATTAGAGAGATAGAATTCCATCTTGAGGATAGAGCATGATCAGTTTAGAGCAGAGATAGCCAGACTTACAATGGCTCGAGATACAACAATAGCCCAGGCACAGCAAGAAGAATGGAGAGTCACCGAGTACATTGGGTCAATTAGGGATGCCAGTGCACGTGAGATGGCACAAATGTTGGTGGAGATCAGAGAGGAGATACGCCATTGGAGGACACTATATGAGAGTGCAGTTCCACCAGAGCAGAGAGCAGCATCATATCGGGCATGATCAAGGACAAAGAGTAGGGCACGCTCTTGGAGGTCAGTGAGCAGCATGGGGGTGAGTGGACCTATGAGATCACCACAGCCAGGACCTGGGGTAGGAGGGACATCATCCTTGAGACATGGCAGGGATGAGGAGGATAGAGGGAGCACCCAGTGACAGAGGCACGTGCTCCTTATGACAAAGACATATGTAGTTTGACATTTTGTAGTCAGTCTATGGGCCATACTTAGGACAGATAGTCCAATTTTGTACTCTGATATTATTTTGATATATGATATGATATGCATCGATATGATGGGATGCAATGTGTTATGACTTATAGTTATTTTCCATGTATGGATGGCCTATGAACCATGTATGAATGTATTTTTATGTGTTTTTGATGCATTTATAATATGAAATAGATAAAATACTTGATATGATGCTTGATGTGATGTTTGATATAATGCAAATGTACTAACCAATGAATGCAGGATGCAGCATATGTGTTTGGAGAAATCGAAGCACTAGACCGAACTGACTATCTGAACTGACAGAAGAAATGTTAGTAAGAAGAAATGAGACAGAGGACAGTTAGAGACAAAGAAAAACTTGCTTTCAGTAATGCACTGTGTAGGTGAGAACCTTTATTTAATGTAGCAAAACGGATGCATAGCATCATGGGATTGAAGGCCAGAGCTGAAATGCAACCCTTTTTGCAAAAGACAGACACATCACACACAAGGAATGAGTGATGCATCCTAGGGTGCATACATCAAGGGTCGAGGTATGTGTAGTGTTCACAAAGCGAACATACTTATCACAGACACCCAATGATATCATTGCCCCAGTTTGTAACAAACATTCCACAAACAACAATCACAACAAAAAAGAAAGGGACCATGAACCATCCCGGTCACTCTAAATCACTCAGTGACATCATCGAGCAACATAGGAACATGATCAAAGATAAATCAATAAATGATAAGACTCGCTAATTCCAACAAGTCAAACAAACATCTTGATCTTCATTGTCAAAAGTTGAATGTGTTGATAGGACGATCATCCTGTCTAGTTTCAAGGAATGCGTTACCCCGTCTAAGACAGGACACAGTCTGGTTTTGAGTATACCGCACCCTGTATAAGACCCATGATAATGTGACAAGGACATATAATGTTGATGCTGATGTTCGATTGATAAGACAATTGTGATCAGTTTGAATGTCTGGTTTGATTGAAAAAGTTCATCTATGAACGCATGATTCCATTAAAGCACAATGTGTGATTGCATGTCATTGGAGGGATGCTCAGTGATCTGTCTTATGCACAAAGGGGATATTTTTTTGTTTTGCTTGTTGAGTTTTTACAAATTTTTTTGTGTTCATTTTTTTAGGACTTTATTTGATGTTTAGGGATTTTTTCAGGACATTTTTTTATTTTTAGGGATTTTTTCAAGACATTTTTTTATTTTTAGGGATTTTTTCAGGACATTTTTCAAATTTTTTGGATTATTTGAGGACATTTTTCAATTTCCAGTGATTGATCATGACAAGGGGAACACACCCAATGCACATCAGAAAGACATATATAGAGACCAGGACTGAAACATATGCACAAGAAACCGGAGTATGCAAGACAATGATGTTGACCAATCACAGGCCTGGAACAGCACATTGGGTTAGGACAAAGATAGACATGATAAACCTGTAGAGAAAAAGCATAGCTAGAGGTCGTGATAGATGACAGAGCAATGATCTCGTTACACATGGCGCCTGATTGCCAAGTTTTCACCATGGTACTTGCCCAAAGCGCCTGTTTGCCAGGTTTTCACTAGAGGGTGAATCATTTTTCTTTACTTTTTTGTTCTTTTTCTTTGTTTTTCACTTTTTTCACTTTTTTTTGTATATTTTTTTTTGAGCTTTTTGATTTTTTTTGTATTTTTTCAGGATCATATTTGAAGAACTGCTGATGGAAAATTATGCCCAGTACTTGCAAAGGTGCATGCTATTTATAGGATCTGACAAAGGTTCACCTTCTGGAGTGGCAAGCTGATATTCCCCCGAGCCATAGGCTGCAGTCACTATAAAAGACCCAACCCAATTAGGTTCAAACTTGCCTTTGATGACATCAGTAGATTGTGCATTCTTGGGTTTGCCTTTAAAACCAGATCTCCCACTTCGAAGTGTCACCCTTTGACCTTCTTATTATAAGAGCGACGGAGACAATTTTGATATGCTTGCAAATGTGTCAGAGCTGTCTGACGCTTCTCATCTAACATCTCAAGCTGATGCAACCGAGAGACTCTGTGTGTTTTATCATCAATTAGATGTTGCAAGGAAACATGCAAAGAAGGAATCTCCACTTCCAAGGGTAAAATGGCTTCCGCAACATACACCAAAGAATAAGGTGTTGCTCCAGTAGGTGTGCGGATAGAAGTGCGATAAGCCCATAGTGCTAGATTCAACTGTACATGCCAATCTCGACCAGCGTCATTGACAACCTTTTTCAGGATCTTGATAATGGTTTTATTTGATGCTTCGGCTTGACCATTACCCTGTGGATAGTATGGACTGTAGAAATGGTGTTGGATATGAAACTTTTCACAGAGTTCCTTGACATCTTTATTCTTCAAGGGACGGCCATTATCTATGACTATGGCAAGGGGAACCCCATATCGGCATATGATATAATTCAGTAGGAATTTTGAAATTTGCACACCGGTGATATAGGTCATGGGGATAGCCTCGATCCACTTTGTAAAATACTCTGTGGCTATAATGATGAACTTGTGTCCATTTGCAGATGTCGGGTGAATCTTGCCAATAAGATCCAATCCCCATTGAGAAAAGGGCCACGGAGATATGACAGAATAAAGCTCTTGGGCTGGTGCATGAATGTAGTTTCCATGGATCTAGCATTTGTAGCACTTCTTAACAAAATCATGAACATCCTTCTCCAGAGTACGCCAATAATACCCAGCACGAATCAACTTTTTGGCTAAGCTAAGACCATTGAAATGGCCCCCACATATACCATCATGAACCTCATGTAAAGTCGTTTGTTCTTCGTCAGAATCCAAACACCTGAGGAGGGTATGGTCAAAGGAATGAAGGTAAAGGATGTTGGCAATGATGACATATTTGGTTGTCTGTCGGATGAAGGCTCGGCGTTGGTTAGCGGAAAGGTTAGGTGGTAAGGTTTGGGATTTCAAATATTGATAGACGTCATTGTACCACGGGGAGTTAGGGCCAACAAGAACACACATCACATCTGTTGTTGGAAATTCAAAAGAAGGGACAAGCAATTGTTCGACCCAAAATTCACATTTGTCCATATTGTGGGGAATATTCAACATGGAAGCAATCGTAGCCATCACATCTGCCGACTTGTTTTGAATTCTTGGAACTTGACTGAAATGGATAGCTATGAATTTTGTTTTGAATAAATCTACCATATGCTTGTAGGGAATAAGCTTTTCATCTTTTGTTTCATAGTCATCATTCACTTGACGGATGACTAACTGAGAATCTCCATAGACTTGTAAATGTGTGATGTTCTAGTGGACCGCTACTCGGAGTCCTGTGACCAGAGCTTCATATTCTGCAATGTTATTGGTACAATAGAAAGTTATTCTGTAGGGTTTTGGAATAGCATCACCTTGAGGGGTGACAAACAATATGCTTGCTCCGGATCTTAACTTGGTATGGGATACATCAAAGTATAACTTCCATTCATTAGAAGATGTAAGAGAAAAGACTGATTCATCTGGAAAATCGGTCAACATGGGATGATCATCATAAATAGGAGCCTCTACAAGTTGATCTGCTATGACTTGTCCTTTTATTGCCTTTCGCTCCATGTACTCAATATCAAACTCACTGAGGATCATCACCCACTTTGCTAGGTGACCTGTCAAAGCTGCTCTACTAAGCAAGTATTTCAAGGGATCAATTTTTGCAACTAGCAATGTCTAATGACTTAACATATAGTGTCGAAGCTTCTGTGTTGCAAAGACTACTGCTAAACATGCACGTTCAATAGTTGAATAATTCAACTCATATCCCACTAGTGTCCGGCTGATATAATAAATAGCTCTCTCTTTATCATTCTCATCCTATTGGGCCAAGAGAACTCCTAGTGTCATTTCAATTGCAAAAATATACAATATAAATGGCTTTCCTTCTATAGGAGGCATTAGAATAATCCTTAAGAGCTTGAAATGCTGATTGGCATTGCTCAGTCCATTTAAAAAACTCCTTTATGCAATAAATGTTGGAATGGATGACATTTGTCTACCAATTGAGCTATAAAGCGGCGGATTGACTATAGCTTTCCTTGCAGACTTCTTAGTTGCCAGAGATTGGAAGGAGGAGGCATATCCATTATTGCTTTAACCTTGGCAGGGTCGACTTCAATGCTTCTGTGAGAAACAATGTACCCTAGTAATTTGCCAGCTGTGACACCAAAGACACACTTCTTTGGATTGAGTCTAAGATTATAAGTTTCCATTCGGTCAAAGATTGGGCCTAGGATGGCTAGATGACTATCTCTTGTGACATATTTGCATAATAAGTCATCAACATAGTCCTCCATCAAAGTATGCATGAAATCATGGAAAATTGTCGTCATCTCTCTTTGATATGTTGTGCTAGCATTTTTAAGACCAAAGGGAATCACATTCCAACAATAGGTACCCCAAGCATAGGTGAATGCAGTCTT
This sequence comes from Cryptomeria japonica, assembly GCF_030272615.1. Taxonomy (NCBI): domain Eukaryota; kingdom Viridiplantae; phylum Streptophyta; class Pinopsida; order Cupressales; family Cupressaceae; genus Cryptomeria; species Cryptomeria japonica. The sequence continues at coordinate 441,240,976 of NC_081408.1, forward strand.
ATGTTGATCTTTAGGAGCAATGCGAATTTGGTTAGCCAGAGAAACCATCCATCAATGAGAGCATCTCATATCCAGCAGTCATGTCAACTATGATGTCGATATTTGGTAGTGGAAAATCATCTTCAGGGCATGCTTTATTGAGATCCCTAAAATCTATACAGATTCTGATGCCCCGAGTTACCTTGCTAACTAGTACCAAATTGGAAATCCAGTCTGCATAATCGATGGGTCTAATAAAGCCAACGTCTAATAATTTTTTTAGTTCTACCTTGACCAAGAGAGCCACCTGGGGATGCATCTCTTTAAGCTTCTGTTTGATAGGCTTGGCATCTGCTTTTAATGGCAAGTGATGAAGGACTAATTCTGGATCAAGGCCAGGCATATCTACATAGGACCACGCAAAGCTAATCTTCTTCTCAAGAAAGAAATTGACAAAATCTATCTTTTCCTGTTTTGATAAAGAAGCAGCGAAATGAATGACCTTAGGGTTGTCAGGTGTACCCAAATTGATTTCTTCAGTCATTTCCACAAGCAATGTTGATTTATCTTGACTTGATAGGGGTATGTCCACTCTTCCACCTTTGGGCGCCTCAGAGAGGTTTTCACCCACAGGTATGTCTTTTATTTTTACTTTTGTATCATCAGAGAGTGCCTTACGGTTTTCACTCAAAGACCTATCTTTTTGATTTTGTACTTTTTCTTTTCTTTTTTCATTTTGATGACTGTAAGATGGAGTTGACTCCCCAAAATATGCTGTGGAATCTAGATCAATAGCAAATCCTGCCTTATGATCTCCTTGTGGTATGCCTTCTCGTAGTCCCAGGAATTCTACAATTGCTTCGTCATTTTGAAAATAGTCCAATGTGAGTGGATCTTGTTGGTCATGTTGGATAAGTTGGGGATAAACAAGGGGCATGTCATCATCGGTTTTAAGGAGAGAGAGGGCCGAAATGGTAAAGATGTGAACATTCGTGGTATCACTATTTGAACTGCTTGCATCTAATTCGGAGCTTGGGTCCCAGAATGACTCTATCCAAGCATTAGGACATGTTGTAGGAGGGGGAGTTATTTCATTTTTGTCTTCCATGGGTAAATCATCAAGGTCAAGGAAAACATTGTCAAGGGCATAGGAGCTAGAAGAAAAAGAACTCCACTCCCATTCATTGGAATCAGTTTCGGGTCGGGTATCCTCAGGTGTTGTTTCATCATTAGAGTCATGCCCCTTTCTACATGTGGTCATTTTGGTAGACGAGGGTCCAATTCACAATGGTACAAAACCTAACCCTAAAGTTGGAGGTCGCATCTTGGGTATAATAGGTTCTAGCCATCCTTTCTTGTCAGGGCCTAAGCCACTGCAGCCATCATATCCTTTCTTTTGTAGCATAGTAAATCCTTTGTCGTACCATTCCACTGGCAACCTGATAGGTGGGGTCTCAGTCTGATCCTTATAAAGCCAATCTATGACATAGTCATCCAAGTTTTCTTTGTCAAGTTCACCCCATCTTGTAAATGTAGTGGGGGGCTGATATTGAATGACTATCTTAGGTTCCTTTTGCAACAAATGTGGTTTGCCATGTGATTTTGGAGATATTGGTAAATTCCCAATGAGGAATGTTTGAGCCATTGAATACTCTCCTCATCCTTGGTCCTGTATCTTCAATTTACCTTTGACAGCTTCTAACAATTCATTAGGATCCACATAACTATGTGAGTGGGCCTCTCTATTAACTGGGACTTGCTGCTGCGGGGAATCCTTTAGAGTAGCACAATATTGAAATGGATTAGGATCTCCTGGAATTGTTATCTCAGTTCCATTGTAAGGATATTTTAAAAATTGATGATAAGTGGATGGAACTTCTTTCATTGCGTGGATCCACGGACGGCCAAGAATCATATTGTAAGGGAGATCGAGGTCTAGGACCTGCAGGAAAGTGTTTTCTATCACTGGACCAACTCTGATAGGCAATGTAATTATCCCTTTAGATGGGCACTCAACATCATCATATGCTTTGATTGTTATTCTTCTGGAGGAATCAATATCATTTTCTATATAACCAAGACCAATGACCACTCTCAAGGTGCAGATGTTAAGACCTGCTCCGCCATCTATCAAGACTTGTCAGATTTTGCAATTATGGACAAAGACTTCAAGATGTAAAGGATCATTATGAGGGAGCTTATCAAGTGAAATATCGTTATCAGAAAATGCAACGTGTTGGGAAATAGCTAGATGTCCTATTCGGGCTTGAAACTGGTCAACATCAATGTATGTCAGGACAATGGACTCAATTAAAGCTTTATCTAGGACTGCGCGATGCATAGGGGACATTTTTAACAACTCAAGGATCGATATTTGTGCAGGTGTCTTTCCCAGATGATCTAGGAGATTATATTGACTTGTAGAAGTTGACTTGGGAGGAGTTGCAGGAGCTCCTTTTAGGACTATTTTGGTTCGACGAGTGGTTACTGCGCAAGAAGGATCTTGTCCCTTTATTCTTAGGGTGGAAACATACTCATTTGACGCTCAAAAACAATTGATGACATTGTTATAACCAGTATTCGCATAATTTGCTATTTGGGTAGAGTTTGAAGAAGATGCTTTACCTTTGTCATGATCAAGCAAAGGAGTTTTGAAAATTGTATGATCAGTGTTAGAGGTCACATTGGGTGGATCTACGTCAATTACTCCTTGCTCTAACAAGTCTTGAATCATATGTTTCAATTGAAAACATGATGCAGTTTTATGTACTTTTGACCGATGGTATTCACAATATGCATTATCATTCCACCAATGCGGCTTTACCAATGGTTCTGCCTTGATATCTGGTAACTTGATAAATTTTGCTTGTATTAATTGTTTCATTACTAATTCAATAGGCTCTCCCAATGGCGTAAATTGTTGAGGAGGCCCATCCCTTGATCGGAAAGGTCTTCATTGCTGGTTTTTATGCTGACCTTGTTGTTGATTATATTGTTGAGTATATTGTTGAGTATGCTATTGGTATTGCGACTGTTGAGTAACATTGCTCGCTGGTGTTTGATTTTGTTCCATAGTTGACATATTAGGAGCACTCAATTTCTTGATTGTGAACAGGGGTTGATTTGCATTCACCGCTCTTGTGTCAACAACTCCATCATTAGTGACATTCTTGTTTTTGTACCAAAATCTATTTCTGTCCCCTGAATTGTTTGTGTTGTCACTGTCTTTATTGAGCTTAATGACTCCTTTAGCTACAAGAGTAGTTTCAATGTTCATCCCTTTCTTAATGAGTGTCTCAATAGTACTAGGACTTTTCAATTTGAGTTCATACATCATTTCTGGGATCAAATTTTGGATAAACAAGTTCACTTGTTGTTCTTCAGGTATATCCAGGGAAGAACGACTATACAAACTTCGCTATCGTTGCAAGAAAGTCACTAATGGTTCACCTTGCTTTTGCTTGGTGTTGCATAAATCTAACATGGTCATGTCACTATCAATGTTGAATGCGAAGTGAGATATAAACTTTTGAGCTAATTCTGACCAAGTCTTTATATTTCCTGGTAGATGCGAATACCAATCCATAGCTTGTCCCATGAGACTTCGTGCAAATAAGCACATTAAATATGTTTCCTCATAACTCACTTCAGTACACGCCGCAAAAAATGCTTGAATGTGATCTTTTGGATTGCTATTCCCTTTATATTTCTCAAAATTAGGTGCCTCAAAATGCTCAGGGAAGGGAGGCATGTATAAGCTCTTGTCAAATGGATTAGGACATAAATCTTGATCTGTGTACAACTTCTTTGTTCCTTTGGTTTCTAATGCGTCGACTTGTTGTTGCAGTTTCTCAAGCTATTGTGCAATTGTATCAGATTTTGGAGGTCCATCATTAATCCTGGTGGGTACTCTTTTTCAATACATCGTGTTTCCGATCGGTTGTTGATGCTCTGAAATTGCCGTCTTTGGTGTCTCTGGCATATAACGTTCTTGGTACACCTCTTGTTGTTGTGGTTGTGCCATACCTTGATATTGACCTTGTTGCTATGCTTCTTGTGGTGGAATCATCATTTGTAGCCTAGGTTGATATTGCAATTGAGGGTGTTGTTGATATTGCACAGGCGTCAATTGCGGTTGTGAAGTATGATATCTTGTTTGTCTTGGCACATATTGAGGCACATGTTGTTGTTGATGCTGACGAATCGGAATTTGCTGACTTTTTGCCAATTGTTGCCGCGATGTAAATCCCATCATTTGCAAAAAACTTTGTTTGGGTGGTTTTTGTTGTTTCTCCTTAAGATGGGGTATGGCACTTGCATTGACTTGTTGTGTTGTTTGCCCAATCCATTGTGATGGTTGGAAGTTTGCATTAACTTGTGATGGTGCAGAGGGTGCTGCAACTTGTTGTCGAATGTAGCATTGTTGTTGTTGTGCATTATTTGTTTGCACATTCGATTGTACCTTTTGTGTATTACTCAATTGAAGCAACATTTGTTGCGGGTGCAAACCATTATCTGTAGCTCTTTGTGTTGCCATTATCGATGGATCTGTCACAATAGTCTACATAACAAGTACTTGAGTGTTTGGCAAATATATTGAACTTAGTGGGACATAGGAACTTTGTTGCATTGTGGAATTATTTTGGACATTGGTGAGATCAGGTATTCCAGTCGTGAAGCTTTCTTGCATCTTAGATTTTGATCCAATTTTATGCATGTGAGGAACCACTTCTTGTTGAGGGACAGCTATTAATATTTGTGTGGTCCTCGTTTGATCTTGTGTTATAGGTGTTGTGTTAAATAATGGATTATTTATTGTCTCAAATGGTGACTTTTGAGGAATAGTCACTGTCAATGCCTTTGAAGCACGTTTACTCATCAAGGTAGGTTGAGTTTCTTATTGCACATGTTCTTCATTTGGATGCAGAGAGAAACTTAACAGCTCACCGCCTTGTTGTTTTTGCACATTGATTTGCTCACTTGAGGAGGTCACATTACTCAACATGTCAAGATATTTTTGTGGGAACATCTTAAAGACCTTGTTCAAGAATTTATCCATCTTTTTCGTCAACTTTGGATCTTGAAGGAACATATCAACATCATCAGAGGCATCAGAATTTGATGAAGAATCTGGTAAAATATTTGGATTTTTTTCTTGTTGAATGCCTTGATCTGAACCAAATCCTTGTGAAAGAGTTTGTTCCTCATAAAATGTTTGAGTTTGAATGTCATGTTGTAGGTTCAGTTGATTCCAATCAAAAGGTGCATTTCCCCGTGGTGTTGGTGGAACACTCCCATGTCCTGGTTTCATGGGTACAAACACTGGTTCATATAATGGAGGTGGTCTAAGTTGAACCATTCCATATGGTGGTAATGATGTGCTTGATGAACCTTCAATCTATACTATTTGACTAGTTTGAAACTGTGAACTTGATATGTTGTCAATGGGTTGATACATTGGTTCGCCCATCTTCTTAGATTTTGACCTTGTCTCAACAGGCATGTCACTATGTGAATGCAATATTTTTTGGAATTTTTCAAGGATAATATATGATATGCAACTAAATGCAAACTAAAAAAGATGAGAATGCAATCTATGGCAAGAATGCAACCTATGTTTTTGTTGCTTTTCGAGATTTTGACAAACCTTTAGCGATGCAAATCTAAAAAGAGACCCTTAGGAAATTGAAATGATGTCTAGACCTCAAAGGACAAAAGGACCGAGTGACAAAAGGACAAAATGACAATGTCTCCCCTATATGCTTGGATACTAAGCTAGGTTTGACCAAATGAAAATAATGACAAAAAGAGAAAAGGTTTGATAAGGTCTAGACCTCCTAACAATGACTTAGGGTTTATCAAAGATTTGGATTACTCAAGTATGACAAAACCTAGTTTTCACACTATATGCTAAGGGACAATTACTATACAAGTGACCCTAATATGATATGATAATGACCTAAGCTTAATGAAGAAACCTAGGGTATGCAAATGTGAATGTATGACAATGTCAACCTAAGGTTGAATTATGAAATGGTATTACTCTAATGCAAGAGGACACATGCAAATGGATGACCCTTATTGATATGCAAAGGAGTATGACCTAGGTGAAACTTAACCTTGGTAATTGACAATGAATTTGCAAAATGCAAACCTAGGATGAACCTAAATCTAAGTGACATGAATGTTGAGACAAGATTTTGAAAAATGTTTGACAACCATGTTTGAAGGTGTTTTGAAGTTTGTTGAATGAAATACTCTTGGGTTTAACCTTGTTTTGAATCAATTTGTCTTGTTTTTGAAATGAGACACAACTCAACTTTTGACAAGCAAAGAAGACAAGATATTTCAACTTAGACTCAAAACAATCATGCTCATTCACACATTTCTTATGGTAGGCAAGGGCAGTAGGTACTTGAGAGGTAGACTGGTTATGAGATTCAAGGAGAATACATAGATGCTTGACCCCACGGGCTCCCCTCCATGGCACTCACTTCTCAAGGTAGCCAAGCATCAGTCCCCATGGAAATCTCCCCATGGCGAACGTAGTATCTCTTCCAAGTATCCAAACTTGTCCTTCTCAACTAACTAGAAGGATTTTTGGCCTCTAAATACAAGGTGTTTAGTAAGGATTTCTGTTAAGCGTTACTCCTTGGTGTCACACAAGCATGATTGAGACATTAAGCCCACCAAGATACCAAAAAAATGTAGTCACGCAAGCATGATTTAGACCATGAGGTCCTACTTAGATGTTGATATGAGAAAGAGTTCAAGGGTCATCACTTCCCAAGTAACTGCAATTCCCACGTAACCCTTCCTTCAAAGCTTTTGCCCATCAGGTATTTATTTATAGTGAGTTAGAATGCCAAGGTACTCTGGCTGTGCTCACTTTGGGTCGTTCCCTTCTCACGATTGTCACTTGCTTGCAAAAGAAAGAAAATGGTCGGGAAGGCAGGCCCTCTAAAGGTAACAAACAATCCACAACATGAGAGTGGTATCGAAGTTCTGGATTTCTGATCACCCTAAGAAGGATGAGAGCATACTCTCCTACTCCAATGTCAAACTTGACAATCAAAGCAAACACGCGTTCATTCCATCCTACTTAGCAATCATACTAGGTGCCTAATTATAAACCACAGACACAAAAGTTCAGTTGAAATACAAGGCAACCTACAAAATCACCAAGTTAAAAGTTTGATTTGTTTGGTCTTTGACTAGCGAACCTGCATAAACTTTGTTAGTAGTTTCATTTTTGTCTTTGCCATGCGTAATGCCAAGGTGCTGCACAAAGAATCAGTACCAAAGAAAAACCAAAATGTAGAAACAAAATGCAAAACAAAGTAATTTGCAAGTAAAAACACCACTTTTTACCTCTGTTTCTGGCCTTACACAGGCACAGAATGTCTTACACAGGTGCAGAATGTAGCAACACAGGCATAGATCCCTTTGACATAGGTGCAGAATGCAGCAACATAGGCGCAGATCTCTTGACACAGGCGCAGAAGTGCCCAGAAAGCCCTGAACTACCCTGTTTCTTGGGTTTTTCACCTGCAAATCAATTCAAAAGCACTCAAAAGCATGGTTAGGGGGTTAGTTCATGTTGGGTTCACCAATTAATGTAGATAGGAAATGTGGAAATCATCAAAGCAAATGGATATTACACTAGCTCAATCACTAAAACTAAAATGTAGTGATAACAATCCTAAAAACATTCAATGAAAACATGAAAACAAGACATTTAAAATGGAATATAAGCAAACCAAATGCAGATGTCTCCTTCATGTGGCTCCATTGTCCTTCTTTCTCCTTCAAATTGCTTTTGTTTGTGGATCTCACCTACAAGTGTATACACATGAGATGAAAGCAAGATTGACATGACATCATAAGGGTACTAGAAGCGTGATTGATTCGACCAGGGGCTTTGATTGAAGAAATTCATCCAATTTATAGACAAATTGGAGAAAAGACAAGATTAGCATGAAGAGATTTGAAAGGAAATTTCAAATCAAGAATGACAATTATGACAAATTATGACAAATTGACACTTTCTATGCAAGATTGATTGATTGATAATTATGACAAATTGCTATGTCAAAATTGATTGATTGTCAATTATGACAAATTATGACAAATTTCTATGTCATTCCCATGAAATTAGGGGAAATAGGAGAAATTAGATGAATTAGAAATTAGAAAATTAGAAAATTGATGAAAATTAGAAAATTAGGAATTAGGAGAAATTAGTAAATTGGAAAATTAGGTAAATTAATTAATAATTTTTCATTTATTAATTAATTCACAAAGAGGGAGGAATTAGTTAGCCAATTAAATGAACATTTAATTGTGATGAGAAGACTTAGGATAAATAAATTATTTAATCTAGAGGGAGAAATGACAAACAAAGTTAAATGAATAAATCATGAAACCCTAGAAGATGAAAGGACGACAATTAGGTCTTGACAAAAGATAATTGATATCGATTCGATTTGATCATGATTTTGACTGACAAAGGACCAATGCTGATAAGTGATTTGATTAATAAATGCGCCAATTGACAAGGAACAATGACAAATTGATCCTAATTGTCATGATTGAGAAGGACGACGATCGATGTCAAATCGATCGCAAAATGACAAGATTGAAAATGACAACGATCGATGACAAATCGATCGCAAAATGATGAGATTGATGACAATTTGATCAAAAGACAAGGATTGATGATGAATCGATCGCAAGATGACAAGATTGAAATGAGGACAAGGATCGATGATGAATCGATCGCAAGATGACAAGATTGAAAAGAGGACAAAACCCTAATTAGGATTGACGATGTCCAAAATGATGACAAATTAACACGCACATTGATGCGACAGGATAAGATCAATCAAAATCATGACTGAAGATTGTTATCGACAAGACCAAATTCAAAAGCGAGACAAATGAAGAATGCAAAAGAAGGACTCGATGCTCGCAAATGATAAAGACCAAGTATGCAACATAGGAGAAATGTTAATGCGATGCAAAAACCTAAAATAAGGCAATGCGCCAATGTTAAAATACGACTCTGCAAGCGTTGACCAGTTTTAGACGTCTACATGATGTTCTCCTTTATAGCCCTACAGATTTTTTCAAAGACCACCTGAGTATTACACTTAGCTTCCCTAAATATCCTATTATTTCTTTCTTTCCAAATGCCCCAGCAAATCATGGGGAGTGTCAAAGACCAAAGGTTCTTGATAAGTTGGCATTTGGTTGGAAAATTCTAGTGCCAGATAATATCCTTGATACTCTTGTTCATAACCCAATTAACTTTCCATTTTTCCCACATTTTACACCAAATATCCGAGGTAAAAGAGCAGTGAAAAAAAAGATGATCAACTGATTCTCCCTCCTTCTAGCATAGCTCACATCTATTAGGGAATTTGAAACCTCTTTGGATTAAATTGTCAAGAGTAAGGGTACTATTATGAGAAGCAAGCCAAAAGTAAATGTTGACTTTAGGGATCAAAATGTTGTTCCAAACTTTACTCTAGATGGGATTACTAGTTTGAGAAAAGGTGTTTTTGTAGGTTGGGGCAACCGTAAATTCACCTCTAGGATCACTTTTCCAGAGGAACACATCATCATACTCTTTGTTAGGGGAAAAGGACAACAACTCCTTCTGGAGTAAGGAAAATCCAGAATGAATATCATCAAGCCTAACCCACTTGTCCTCCTTCCAGTAGTCACACACCATAAGCCCAAACCTCCTTTTACATTCCTCAATAATTTGACTGTTGCCTTGATCATAAAGAGCTTCATTCTTCATCCAGGGGTCTTCCCAAAACCTTATTCTGTCACCTTTTCGAAGGACCCATCCAGCCCCAGCTTTGGCCACTTTTATGGATTTAGTAATGCTATTCCAGATGAAGGATCCAACAGGGATGTCTTCAGAATTAAGGACCCCTTAGATAGGCTGATTCTGAATGTATTTGTCAAACCATATTTGATTCCAATCTTTCTTAGTATCATAGGCTCTCCATAATTGTTTAGCAATAAGAGCTTTGTTAAAGGTTTTTAGAGCTTTAATCCCCAACCCCCCTTTGTTCTTTGGTCTACAAACTTTGTCCAAGGTAACCAAGGATATTCTCTTTTTTTCTTCCACTCCCGACCATAAAAATCTCTTTCTGGATTCTTTCCATTGCTTTAGAAAATTTAGCCAAGATACCAAATAGGTTGAGAGCATAAATAGGGAGGTTTTGAAGAGTAGCTTGAAGGAGCTACAATTTCCCAGCCTGAGATAAAATTGAACCTTTCCATCCAGCAAGTCTTTTATTGAGTTTATCAATAAGCATATTCCAGAAGGAATTTGGGGGAGCTAAACCCAAGGTAAGACTTAGATAGGTGGAAGGGAGCATATCCACTTTGCACCCAATAATTTTAGCAATTTTCTAATGTCTTATGATCAGGGTATTCAGGAAGTAAATAGCCAATTTGTCCCAATTGACTTGCTGACTAGTAGCCAAAGCATACGAATTAAGAGCAGTTTTGAAGGCTTCAGCCTCCTTAACAAAAGAATATCCCATGAAGATAGTATCATCAACAAACTGTTGATGAGAGCAAATAACATTGGCAGAGGAAGGTTGAAGACATTTGATAGTTTTGCTCTGTTTCAAATTGTGAATCAATCTGCTCATACTTTCAGCCAAAATGGTGAAAAGGATAGGAGATATGGGATCTCCTTGTCTGAGCCCCCTTGAAGTTTTAAAATTTTTTGTAGGAGATCCATTAATTAGAATAGAGAACATAGGAGTGGTGATCAGCTCTCTAATTATTTTGGTTACCTTTTCATCAAAACCAAAAACCTCCATGATTTTGAAAAGAACATTCCACTCCACTCTATCATAAGCCTTTGCCAAATCCAACTTTATCAAGAAACCTTCTTTTTTAGCAGCACTGAGGGAATGAATGTTCTCATGAACAAGAATAATAGAGTCTAGAATCTGGGTGAACTCACAATACTGGTTCCCACTTTTTGACCAACTTTGACACTTATATGAATATTTTGAAAAAAACCTTCACTTTTCGACACCTATAACTTTTAAACTGTTAAGAATTTGAAGATGATATAAACTAGTGATTTTTAACATCTTGTTTTTAGATTCTAAATATATTTTTTTCAAATTTGTTTGAATAAAATTTTATTGATTTTTCCATCTCCCTCAAAAAGTAGTTTTTTACAACAAACAACATTTTTTAAGAGTGGCGTGTATCTCGAAACGCATAATTTTTTTTAATAAATGATAAAAAACCTAATTCTTTTGAATTTTGGTTTGTAACATCAATACCCAGGCATGCAGTTGGTTTGATAGTGATATGTTGAATATTTTTCATTTTATTAAGTTTTGAAGTTTGACTAATTATAATTTAGATATAGGTGTACATTTGAACACATAACTTGTTCTATATATATCAAAATTCAATTTTGTCTTTTTTGTTGGAAAGAAAACATCAATACCTAGTGCATAGATAATTTTCAGAATTTTTTTGAATTAGTTTACTATTTTTCCCAATCTATTGAACAAAGAAGTTCATGTTCGGTGAAAAACCTACATTCAGAAGAAATAAAATAAAAATATAATAATGAAATTAAATATATTAATTGTTATACTATTTGGAAATCTTATAATAAGGACTAAATACTTTAAAAAAATAAAAAATTAAATGAATTAATTTGACCCCCCAAAAGCTAATGTAAAATTGGTTTTTTATCAGCATTTGATAGATGCAAAGGAGACTCCATTGCAAGTATGATTTAGAAGTAGAGAGGTTCTATCCAAGAAATTTTGATCTAAGAGCCTCTGATTTAACTCTCTTCAATTAATTACTTAAAATGGGACCTCTTAAAGCTTAAATCATTATATTTTAAAAAAAATGTATGATTTCAACAAAAATCAGGACATACCAAAAAGTGGGAACCAGCTTTGTGAGTTGACCCATCTGCCTGCCAGGAACAAAACCTTTCTGCTCCTTAGAGATGATGAAGGGAAGCACCACCAAAATTCTAGTGGTCAAAACTTTGGATATGATTTTGTAGAAAGAGTTACATAGGCTAATTGGCCTAAATTTTCCCATAGAGTTCGCCCCAACAACTTTAGGGATTAGGGCTATAAACATGGAGTTGAGTTCCTTGAGGATTCTTCTAGATCCAAAGAATTCTTTGACCACATTAACCGTGTCTTCTCCCACAATATGCCAGAATTCTTGGAAGAAAAACATAGGGAAACCGTCAAGACCCGGAGCTTTATCCCCTTGAAACGAAAAGACAACTTTTTTAATTTCTCTAGCAGACAGAATAGCAGAAAGGGACTTATTCTGAATAGGGTTAATGATCTTAGGAATGATATTAACCAAATTGAGTTGGTGGGTTTGATCAATGTCCTTGTTACTTGTGAGGAGCTAATTGAAGAACCTAACAGCTTCATCCCTGATTTCATCCTTATTGAGTAGAGTGTTGTTTTCAACAATGAGTCTTGTGATTCTATTCACTGCCTTTTGTTTTAGAGAAGTCATGTGGAAAAATTTAGTGTTTATGTCCCCAACCTTCAACCAAATAGCCCTGGATCTCTGCCTCCAATAGATTTCTTCCCTAGAAATAATGTTGTGGAGTTTGACTAGAACATCATCTTCCATGGCTTTGGAATACTTTTTGTAGCCATCTTTCTATATTGAATTTTGGATCTGGTCTAGTTCCTCCTTTAGCTTTTTATTTGAATCAAAGATATCACCAAAGACCACCTTGTTCCAAATCTTAATGTTGGTTTTGATGTTTTTAAGTTTTTTGGCAACTTTATACATGGCAGTTCCATTAACATCAATATTCCACCAGTTAGCAATAGATTTTTCAAGATTAGGGTGGGAAGTTCACATCTTTTCGAATCGAAAAGGGAAATTAATTATTCTTAAAATTCTCATAAACAAAAGAGATGGGATAATGGTCTAACCCAATTCTATTAATAATAGAAATGGAGCATCTATGAGAAAGAATCCAATCATTAGTAACAAGGGATCTATCAAGTCTTACCTGGATGAGATCTTCACCATCCCTTCGGTTAGACCAAGTGTAGGAGGCCCCATTGAGATCCATATCAATGAGAGCATTGACATTAATAAAGTCCATCAAGTCAGATCTGCTATCTGGTTGAGCTTGGATGCCTCCAAATTTTTCAATGTCTTGTAGAGGAGTATTGAAATCTCCCATCACAACCCAGCTGTTCAATGGGAAGGAATTTCTTTTATGTTGAATTTTATTCCAAAATTTACTTCTAGCAGCTTTGGAGTTAGGGGCATAGATATTAGTGATGTCACATTCCTTACCATCAAAGATGCTTTTAGCTTTTAGGGATAAAATTTTGCCATCAACATCAATCATATCTCCAAAGGTTGTGCTTTTGTTCCAGAAAATAGCAACCCCTCCAGAAGCTCCATTCGAGCTACTGCCACAAGCCCCTCCATTTTTAAAGAACTTTAATTTCTCCACTTTCTCTTTACTCATTTTGGTTTCTTGAACCAGGATAATATCCGGATTTTGATCTCAAATGAGGTTCCTTAATATATCTTGTTTATTGAGACCATTTAGGCCTCTGATATTCCAAGATATTACCTTCATTTGGAAGCCTAAGGGCAGAATTCCTTGATAGTTCCCTGCCTTCCATCAGCTATGTTTTGCTTGCTCTCCTAGTCCCTATGCCATTTCATAGTTTTACGTCCTGGTGGGGATCTTGAAGCCCCAAAATCAGCCTTGGATCTAGTTCTGGTTTTTACTCCATTAAGGCCTCCTACCTTCTTGGTTTTAATTTTCTTTCCATTTCCTGTTGTATTTTCTTCTTGTTCTGCTCTAGGCTCATCTTGTATATTGCTCCATAGTTCTCCTCTTTTCTGGGATGATGTAGGCATATCGACTCCTATATTCTGGAATAAGGCATTTAAATTTACCTGAGGTGATCCAAACTTGTTGTTCCTTCCCACTTTTATTTCATGTTCTTGAAAATCATCATCTAGACAGTGTTCATCTTTTTTTGATATAGAATCCTGAAAAGCCTCATGATGAGAATCAGTGATATTCTCAATCTCACCATCTTCAAGTGTCTCTTCACTAATTTCATTGTCCTTCACCTGTGTCTGTAGAGCCTCAAAGGTATTGACTGTTTTAATCTCAAACTCCCCAATTTCATTCTTTTTATTCTCCTTCAAAGGGGGGTTCTTAGGAGGGTCAATGCTATCTGCTTCCAGTGGTTCAGATATATTAACCGAGCTTCCACTTTTTCCTTCTAACTTGTTATAATCTTTGTTATTATTTTTTTCTTTCCATACCTGTTTATGGATATTTGTCATTATAGGCTTTTTAGGGTTGTTGGGACAAGCCTTAGCCTAGTGACCAGCTTTTTTGCAAGAAAAGCACACAAAGGGGAGAGATTCGAATACTATTGACTGTTCCCATAACCCAAGTTTGGAATTTATATCAATAGTGCTTGGGAGGTCCATATTCTGCGATATGTTGATGTAGATACACACATAAACCAATCTCTTGCGGGTTGCTGTCATTGGGTCTATCTCAACAAGCTCCCCAAAGGAGTTAGCGATTCCTGAGAAAACATCCTCCACCTAGTATTCCAACGGCAACCTAGGCAACCTAACCCACACCGGAGCAGATTCAAAGAAAGAATCATTGAGTTCCATGTTAGGAGACCATTTTCTAACAAAAAGAGAAGATTTACCAAACATCCAGGGGCCACCACTTCAAGCAACTTCCATATCTTCCTTGCAAGAGAAAGAAAAAACAAAAAAGCCTCTAGGCAAGGCAGAGACATCAACCTGTCCTTTCATTCTCCATTTTCTCTTAACAAAGGACCTAACATCCTCAATATTAGGTCGAGGTCCAAAAAACTTCCCCACCAAAGAAAAAGACATTAAAGAGATGCTATGATCAATAACTATATCAGGGATCTCAATAGCAACTTTACCCATTTTATTATTTGATATATCTTTCACAAAGGGGAACGGTGATTTACTAGTCAGTTTTCCAGATGCTTTTCTTGCAAAAAGACTATTCCAAGGTTTAGAGATTTGCCCCTCCTTGATATTTTCTGAGTCAACCTTCACTGCCTCAGGGCTCGATTCTTGGGAATCTTTTAAATTTTCATGATCAAGAGGAGGGTCCCGTATTTGTGGGTCCCCATCCTGCCTCCCATCCTCATCATCAGATGCTTGTCCTTGAGCTGCAATGGATTCAGAACCAGAGGATCCAGCCTCGCTGTTCCCTCCATTTCTCAATTTCAAATTTCCCACTGCAAACGTTGTTCCCTCCGCTATTCCCTTCATTTTCTAAAATTTCATGATCTTTTATGAAATATATTCAATACATATGGAGCTAGGATTAATGTTTTTTTTAAAATTGTTTAGATAAATCATTGTCAACATCAATATATTCATATTCATCATCTGAAATAGTAGGATAAGCATTTTCATCATAGACAACATTCTCACCTATTTTTTCATCAAGATTAACCAAAAAAGGAGCTCTAATAGGAATAGAACTTGAACCATCATTTGTTTTAATCATTTTACGTCTTAGAGATTTAGGTTGAACCTCTTGGTTAGGAGAAGGTTGAGAAAAATGGTATTATATTAACAATTGGTGTCTTGGGAGAATAAATGGTTTGGGAAGCAAGTTCACGAGCTCTAGCATGATGTCTCCATCGACATTCTCTCGTACAATAGATTCATTTAGTTTTAGTTTAAGGTTGAGAAGGTTTAGGTTCTTCAGGTATAGACTTCGTTTCTTCTTTTAAGGAAGGATGCACAAGAGGTGGTCTTTAAGGTTGAACAATAGGAGATGTTGGGCACTTCCCTTTTTAAGATGTAGGAGGCAAAACCACACCATATAGAGGAATAGGAGGTGTAGGAAGGAGACTAGATCCTTCATGAGGAGGAGGAATAGGTCTATCCTTAGGAGAAATAATATGTTTATCCTTAGATTTAGGAGGAAGGGATTTTCTATCCTTGGGAGGAAGAATAGTCTCATCCTCAAGAGAAGGAATAGATTCTTCCTTAGGAGAAAGAATATCTCTATCCTTAGGAGGAAGAATAGACTTATCCATAAGAAGAGGCATATGATCATCAATTGGAGGAAGAATAAGTATTGGATTTCTAGGTTTACTCAAGGATAAAATCATGTCATTTTTCCATTTTTGATATGATTTAAAGAGAGCATCACTTCTAGGTTGAAGAGGTTGGAATTGTTTGGACCAAAAATAATCAAGAAAAACATCTCCATACCTTACCATAGGTTAATACTATTGGCAATTGACACTTAATTGATTGGTTTCAATATGTTGTCATTGATGGCAACATTTCCCAGCTTCATATTTTGGTTTGGTTGATTACTAACAGACACTTCACTGGCACCAGCACCAACACCGACATGTATCTTCACCGGTTGGAAGGAATTATTTGGGTACCGGCATTACAGACTGACATGGTTCACATTCAGGTTATTGGTATTGGAGGCTGACATAATTTTGGGAGATCTGAAAATCAGCAATTGATTCTGATATTTATGTATATACATTATTGAGCCGACATGTATATTCATTTTATAATTATCTTTGTAAGTCGACATAAGGCATGATGGATTGTAAGGGTATATAGGTCAGTTGATTAGATCAATTTTTAATGTGTAAGGTATGATGAAATGTGTAAGGATAGGAGAATGTTATAATGCTTTGTAATGAGAAGTTTATGTATGAGGTTATTTCAGTAAGGGTTTAGGGTTTCAAACCGGAATATATAGAGCTTGACTGGAACTGTATTTAGGCATAGAAAATGCTATCTTTGTAGTTCACTCATTTCTCTAGATTGTAGTCTAGATTTATATGTAGTCAGTGAGGCTCCTTTTGTGATTGAGTAGTGTGCTCTAGGCTATAAGCCTTCCTGCAAGTGCAGGCCCCTATATTTTGTAATATCTTTTCATATGGCTAGTGGATTGATAGTGTGGGTCATAAATCCCACCGTGGTTTTTCCTCTTTGAGGTTTTCCACGTATAATTCTCTATGTTATTGTATTCATTTGTGTGATTGGCTTATCAGTTTCTTTACTTCTTTCAATGTTATATGTACCGGTATATCGGTTGGTGAATGCATGTTTTAATAAGGTTAAAATTGATCATTCTGGTAGAACACTGATTCACCCCCCCTCTCAGTGTTCTTGGATTCCAACAATTGGTATCAGAGCCTTGTGCCTCAGATGAAGTTTAATAACTTGGGGAAGATCCTGAATCCAGAATATATGAATATGAGTTTAGAGAAGCAACTTGAGGTAGCACTTGAAGATTATAATTTTTAAAGGATGAATAACTTGAAGTTACAAGATGAATTGAATTTTGCTCAGGAATTCATTCTTGTCCTGCAAGAGAGGTTGTCATTTGTTCAAGCTAGGAGGAAGGAACTTTTATAGAATAAGGATAATGAAGAGAAGGATGCCCTTAATGAGAGATGTCAGAAGCTGAGTTAGGAGAACATGGTCATGAGGAATGAAATGAAAGCTTTAACTATCAGGATGTCAAAGGAGATTGAGGATCGGAAGAAGAAGGAAGAAAATATTGTTGTATCTCTAAAAGACAAATTTGAGGAATGTGGTAGGTTGGTTCATGAGAATGAGATGTCGAGGACAGACTTAGTACAGTCCTCGAGTAATGAACAAGAACTTGAGAGACAAATGATAACTCTGAGAGATGATCTAACTGCTGCATGTGAGTATAAAAAATAATTCAAGGTTAGTTCAGCACAACTTGATGAGTTATAAAAAGTCAAAGACATAATGGAGATTCTAGTGGACTTGGATTTGAACAAGGATAGAGCTCCGGTACTGCTAATAAAGATCAAAACTAGAAGGCACTAGTAAGGCATCTTAATGCTTATAAATTTATTGGTAGATTCTTTATTTGTAATAAATTTGGTCACATGGCTAGGAAATGTAGAAATAGAGCAAATCAAAACTATAATTCTACTCCGAGTTAATGTTCTAAATGCAATAAGTTTGGTCATAAGACAAAAGATTGTAGAATGAATGTTAAATGTTATGCATGTGGAAAATTTGGACATATAGCTAATCAATGCAGGTCAAACAATTATTTTGGTTTTAGCAAAGCAATTCAAAAGAACAATGTTATATGTTCTGCATGCAATGAGGTTTGACACATAGCTAAGTTTTGTAGAAGAATAAATCCACTGGTTAATGATGAAGGATCAAATGAGAAAGGAAAAGAGAAGGTTAATGAAATCTGACAAGATCATATCAAGAAATGGGTCAGGAAGTCAGAAGATCAATCAACAGATGGAAATGCTCTGGTTACTCAACTGGCAGAGGAGGTTACTCTTGCACCGGTAGGAAGCTCATCCAATAACTAAGACAGATGCCTTAGGGGTAGGCAAAATTCATGACAATACTACTTATGCCCCAGGAAGAGGCTCTAGAAGATGTTCCAGACATTGGAGATGCTTATCCAACATGGAGATGTTAGATTGGGATCTGATATCTTTCACCGAAAGTCATTCATATCAATGATGGATTAGGGTTTTTCTTGGAGGATAAAAGGTTGAATTCACCTCATTTTTTATCACTTTGCATTCAAAGTGATTCGGAGCAAGTCTAAGGCAATTCAATGCAATCGATATCTTCTTGAGCGATATCACCAACAATCGGAAGAGTTCTTTAGGGTTTTCACCGATAACTATTCACATGTATTTATCTTTCATCATGGAACTGGTATCATCATATGCACCAATGTTTATTGCAAATCCTACTATTGTTGAGGTCAAGGACCATCCTAGGCTGATTTTCAAGCGATATTTGCATATAGCCATGTTGGATGATTTGGTTGGCGCTTTTTCCCATGTCCCAGAAGGAGTCATATATGTTGAAGATGTCAGAGCTTACATTTACTATCATAATTAGGATTTGGGAACCAGTGATATTAAGAGCATGTATATGAGCGAGTTAATGGGAGATTTTGGAAATATTAAGCCCGAGTATCAGCATATTGAGGATCTAGGGTTTACTGGCATTTTGGATATTCTCAAATTTGAGGATGAGATTGTCAGATATGTTTTAAGCAGAGTATATGTAGAATTCACTAGTTGGGAATACCATATAAGATCTTGAAGGAGGCCATCAGGGAAATCACCAGTTTGACACATATTGGGCAGCGTCTAGAGAAGAAGGTTTCTAATGATCAGGTCAACAAGATCATCAGTGCAACATCAGACAAGTGATAAATGAGGGTTAGCACTATCACCGACAGAGATATCAGATTCAAAAGCATGATTATGGGTTTCAAGGTAACTCAATCAAACCATCTGAATTCTGTTTCTATCTCTTGCATTTATGAAGCACATAAGATGATGAGGGAAAATGAGAAGTTAGATCTCTGTGGACGGATGTTAAATGAACTGTTAATTAACCTAGGTAAGATCAAAGGAGAGAAGAAGGGAACATTCCAGTATGGAAATCTTCTTGTCTGTTTGATTCTATTTTTCATTAATGAAACTCCCAGTTTTGGGAAGAGACAATGGGCATTTGATATCCTAGTAGGAAGGAAACTGAAATAATCTATTGCTAGTTTAGGTAGTCAGTGAGATGATAAAGTATGGGGTTACTTTAAGGCATTCCAAAAGGCTATGAATTTTTTTTTGAATAAAGGGGTAAAAAATTTGTTAGTATTATAGATGTGTTGCATTGGTTTTGTCATTGATGTCAACACCTGTCAACACTTGTGAACACTTATCAGCACTGGAGATCTTTTGTTATGTTCACCGGCATGTTTAGTGACTTATGCATAGTCACCGATATCTGGTTCACCGACAAGTTATATTGTTCACCGACACTGAGGATGATTTGTTATCATCTGGAGATTACTTGGTTATGTCAAAGACATTGTTTGGACACTTGGTTTTGGTGATTTAGTTATTGGTCTAATCAAGTTTGCATATTTGTTGTTACTGGAAAATAGGTCTAGGTTATGAACTGGCAAGTGTTATCTATTCTAGATCAGCATGACACATTATAGAGATGTCTTATTGATTGGTTATTATTGTAAATGAATTGAGCCGACATGATGCATCACATATTGATTCATTTGTAATTGATTTAATTGTAATATTCTTAGTAAGCCGACCTACACATTTGGTCTTAGGTTTTGGTACATATGTAAGATCTCATTTGTGGGATTGAGATAGGGAATGTAACAAGGTATATGTGAATATAAGTAGAGCTATACATGCAGACATCATTTGAATATTCAAGGAAGGCATGAAGAAGACAATCAGAGCTTAACTCGTACTGAATCCAGCATATGAAGATGTTATTTTGAGCAGTACATTATCATTGGATTTAACCATCCAATTGTAGTCAGTGTGACTCCCATTTTGTGATTGAGCAGTGAGCTCTAGGCAGTTGGACTTTCTGCATGTGCAGACCCCATTTGTACACACATACTATCTCCAGTAGTATCATTTCATTGTGGGTAAGGTTTCCCACCATGGTTTTTCCCCTTAGAGGGTTTCCATGTATAAATATCTATGTTATGTGTTGTGAATGTTATTTGTCTTTCTACTTCATGCATTAAACTTTACCAGTACTGTTATTAACTGTTAAACTGTTAACCGGCATTAAGTTTGTTTTACCGGTATTATGCATTAAGTTTGGTTAAGTTATATTTGGGTTGAAATTAATAGACAACTGATTCACCCCCCCTTTTAGTTGCCTCCAGGTCCTAACAAAATTTATTGAAGAACTTGATCAAGAATTACAATAGAGAACTAGAGTCTCAGAGCCCCAATGGGGGAACACATGCCCAACCTAAGAGAAAACCAGAGTCTCAAGGCCCCAGGGGGGACCACAAGCCCAACCCAAAATTAGTTGGCTTCATAAATATCCATATCCTCAGCAAATATCTTATGCACATCCAGACAGTAATCCAGGGAAAGTTGCTCCCACCCTTCAACTTTCTAGTCATCATCATGCTCCGAAGCCCACTTAGCCAAACAATCAGCTGCTCTATTTCATTCACAAGGAATTTGGATGAAAGACACCTTCTCCATCATAGAGAAAATTTCAAGAATTTGGTGAACGAACCCTACCAACTTTCAATGCACCCCACTCACTTTCTGCTCAATCAGTAAATTAACAATAATTTGTGAATCCGATTTGCAGATAACCTGCTACCACCCCATCTCCAAGGCGCACTCTAGGGAATAGAAAATTGTTAATCCCTCCATAACATTATTATATTGTCACCCTTTACGCACCAAGAAGAAGAAGACCACCTCTCCCTTACTATCCCTACCAACACCACCAATCCCAGCAGGGCTCGGATTACCCCTAGAGGATCCATCAGTGTCAATCTTAATGCACTCATCCTGAGGGGGCATCCACCTTCCCATCCTTTGAACCTTCTTCATAGCATGTCTATTTCTCCTGACACATGCCGAGGCAGGTGACATCTCCTATAGACCCAACCTACTCACAATAACAGTCTCTCCTCTATCTAGAGGAAAATTCACCACACATTTAGCTTCCACTGTCTCCCGAATCATACCAATGATTCTATTCCACACTTGCTGAACTAACAATGTGACCTCTCTAAATATCCTCCTATTCCTCTCCAACCAGATCTGCCAAAGGATGAAAATAGGCCCAATATTCCAGACAGTCTAGAGAAAAGAGGACAGGATGGGAGGCTTGCCCAAACTGCTCCAAAACTCCACCAAAGAATCTACATGAACACAAGGAAGCTTCCACACCCCCCACTAGTAATGCCAAATTAGCAGCGATAAAGGACATTTGAAGAATAGGTGTGAGGAATCCTCCTCCCCATTACCACACAAGACACAGATGGAAGGCCCAAGGAATCCCCTCTTACGAATGTTGTCCCAAGTAAGACATCTATTCAAAGCCAAAGTCCAAGAAAAATAGTTACACTTCAGCCAAGAAAAATTATTCCACACCGATTTCCACCAAGGCACCTGCCTCCCCTCCAATCTCCGAGACAACAACTCCTGGTAACCACTAGCAATAGTGAAAACACCCTTAGGATTTAGGGACCAAGCAAGTCTATCCCTACCCTTAAGGGAGCTACAGTGTCTTCTAGCCAAGATGCTATACAGTTCAACACACTCTTCATCCATATCAACAATCGGCCATTCATTAGGAGTCTTCCACCACTCCAACTCCAAACGCCCACACCTATAAACAACCTTAAAGTCTCTCACCCTAGACCATCCTGCCTCTAGGAACCTCTAGCAAAGATTCCCAAGATTGGGAAACTGATCAATGATGGGGGATACCCATCCCACGAGTCGAACTAGAAAAGCACCACTTCCCCCCTTTTACATTTCCAAAAAAGTCATGCCTTTATAAGAGAGGCTCCTTTCTTGAGAGTACTCCAAATTGAAGAACCTTTTCCCTCAAGTGGATACCTTGGGATTTTCTCCTTCAGGATCCTTTGCATGTATTTGAGGGCCAAGATTCTAGCCCAACGTCAGTCTTGTTCAACACACCATCTCCAATACAATTTAGCCGCCAAAGCCTCCCCAAATAAAACAATTTGCCTTAAGCCCAGCCCACCCAACTTCTTCGGGCTACACACCAAGTCCCAATTGACAAGACACCATTTGTAGGAGGACAAACTATTGCCCATAAGAATTGCCTTGCTAGAGAATCCAATCCCTTCAGGAACCACTTAGGGACCACTTGAAGAATACACCGATAAATTAGAAGAGCCTGAACCACCGACTGGATCAATTGAACCCTCCCAGCAAAAGATAACCATCTGTGTGTCCAATGTTCAACCTTCATGTGAAATTTATCCAAGATACCCTGCCACAAATCCCTGGGAGGGTTACCAGTAGAGATAGAAATACCTAGGTAAGTCAAGGGGAGAGAACTGACCTGGAATCGTAGGATATGAGAAATCCTCCTCTGGATATTTCTTGGAGTGTTGAAAAAGATAATGGAAGATTTATCCTCATTGATCAACTGACCCGAAGGCACAAGATAAACATCCAAAACTTTGCATAGATTCAAGGCTTCTCTAATCTAGGACAGTCCCATCAGGGCCATGTCATCAACAAACTACAAATGGGATTGAGGATGCAGGTCAATTCCCCAATTCCAACCTTGAATAATCCCCAAACCCACATTATGCTTAATCAACCTCCCCAAATCCTCAGCTAGAAGAATGAATAAGTATGGGGAGAGGGGGTGCCCCTGGTGAAGACCCCTAGAAGCACTAAACAACTTTGTATGATCTCCATTGATTAGTACCAAGAAAGAGGTAGACGTAACACAACTTATAACCCATTGAATCCATTCATCAGCAAAGCCAAAGGCCCTAAGGATCTTCTGGAGAAAGGACCAACAGACTCTATCATAGGCCTTAGCCATATCCAACTTAATAAACATAGCTTTTTCCTTGGAATCCGCCATAGAATGAATGGCCTCAGTAGAAATGACCACCCCATCTAGGATTTGGTGACCCTCCACAAACCCACTTTGCTCCTCAAAGATGACATCCCTGAGCCAGTTCTTCAACCTCTCCGCTATCACCTTAGAAATGATCTTATAGATCACATTATAGAGAGAGATAGGTTGAAACTGGCCTAACCGATCAGCCCCATCACACTTGGGGATTAGTGCAATGAAAGTCACATTCAAAGTACAAAGCGTCTGCTTGTTCCTTTAAGACTCTTGGACCACCTCCAACAAGTCCAATTTGATAATATCCCAAAAATGTTGAAAGAACTCAACTGGGAACTAATCCGGACCAAGGGCTTTTCCTTTCCTTATGAGGAAAACAATCCTCTCAAGTTCTTCCAACAAAATAGGATCCAGAAGCTACTCATTCATCTCCCTAGTAACTATAGAAGGAATACAAGCGAGAACTTGATTCTCATCATCTGATTCCCCCTAATTATCCTTGCTAAAGATGGACCGAAAATATTGTAAATCCTCCCTAGAGATCTCCTATAAGGATAAACACTTCTCACATCTATCATTGACCAGAACAGGAATAAAATTACCATGTCTTCTTGCTTTCACTGAGTTGAAGAAGAACACCATATTCTTGTCCCCTACTTGAATCCAATCAATACGAGCTCTCTATTTCCAATAGATTTCCTCCCTAAGCTCCCATTCCTCTAAATCCTTGACAACCCTGTCTTCCTCCCTAAGCAAGGCTTCAGACAAACCATGCTCTCTTATCTCCCTGTTAATGTCATTCAACACTAATTGAACATCCTTCTTAGCATGAAAAATATTCCCAAAACACTGGTAGTTCCACCATTTAAGCTGAACCTTAATAAATTACAGCTGCTTGGCAAAAGTGTACATAGCAGTGCCAAAGGCTGACCTCCCTTTCCTCCACCATCCTGCAACATGATCCTGCAAAGAAGGATCGCTCAACCACATAAGATGGAATTTGAATGAAGGAGTACGAGTGACCCAAGAAGAAGAAGACACCATCTTTATGGGCCAATGGTCTGACCCTCTCCTATAAGAATCTCCAAACATGTGGACCAACCCCCACCAACCCAAAAACTAGAAACCAGAAAGCAGTCCAACCTCTCTGCAATCCAATACTTCCCTACCCTCCTATTATTCCAAGTAAACAAGCCATTACTAGGCTTAATGTCAACAAGATGCAATGAAGATATACTATCCTGAAGGAGGAAAGAAGAAGGTTCCAAACACATAACACCACCCTTCTTATCACACAACTCTAAAATGGCATTAAAATCTCCTGCCATAATCCAAGGGTGAAAAGGGAATAGTCCTCACATAAAAGAAATGTGAGACCATAAATTTTGCTTACCCAAAAGATTAGTGGGGGCATAAATGTTGGTAAAAAAAATATATTCCCCAGTCTCAAGACTAGAGGCAACTCCAGACAAGCAAGACCTGGAAGCAACCCACCAAATAGGATGAATCCTCAAGGGGTTCCAAAGGCAGGCCACCCCACCATAGGAGCTAGCTGCCCCCACACGCTGACACTCATCTCGCCCCTATAGCTTCGACACCACACTCATCATACTTTCCACATAAATTTTTGTTTCCTGTAGGAACAAGACATCAGAAGAATGACTCCTAATCAATTCCTAGGCAACTTTTTATCTAGGGCCATTGTTCAAGCCCCTTACATTCCATGATAGCACAATCATTTTGGAAGATTGGAAAAGTGAGAATCCAGAGTCTTAACTGACCTTGACTCAACCAAATTTCCCCCCATCAGTTTGATCTTATCCAAATCCTTCTTTCTGCCAACCTTCAAATTCTTCTCTGAAGAACCTTTCTTAATATCTTCCTAATGAAGACCCAGGTGTGCGGGGGTCTTGTGACTTTACGCCCAGCTGGTTCCAATTCATGAGCTACCGGAGAACCCTCCCCCCTAGCCAAATTCACTTCCGCACTAGAAGTGGATCGCAACTGGACCACTACTGGCTGATCCATCTCCATTTGTTGGCTTCCAACCACTTGCAGAGCCTGAGTAGAGTCCCTGATCACACTTCTCAGAACCACCCCTAAAGCACCTCAATCCAAAGGGATTAACCCTGGATTCACTTCCTATTGACTAAGGTCATCCAGGGCTTCAAATATATTAAAGGAATCCTCCTCTTGTCTCTCCTACAAAGAGCTCTTTTATCCTTGATTCCTGTTCTTAGTCTTAACAAAGACAAAACCATCAGCACCCCCTACCCCATCTGACAAAGCAACCTTTCTTCTATCAGCCCCATCTAGGATATGGGCTGACTGTTGAGGTTGGCTCACCACCAGTTTATACCCAGGACACTTGCACTGTAGATTACCATACTCATGACACAGCCGACATCAAAATGGTAGTCTCATAATCCAACTATTGCACCCAAGAATAAGAGCCCGCACACATATCTATAGCATCTGGTAGAGGTTTGCTAAGATCAATTTTAACACATATATGAGAAAAAGTCATTACCTTTCTCCTTAGGGTTTGCATTGAAGGCCTCACTAGCTTCCCCAACAATGAAGCGAACATCCTTAATACATCCTCTCGACAATATTCCACCAGAAAACGCGGTAAACAAACCCACACTGGTACCCTATTCGGGAGATCCTCCAAAGGGTTAAACCACACATGCCAAGGTTTGATAAACAACCCCACCTTGTTGTAAAAATACAGGCCTCCTTCAAAAATCCTATTACGAGCATCCATGCAATTAAAAGTAACCATGAAGTAGTTGTTTTCCAACATCATAATTTCCATTTCCCCTTCCAGTGCCCAAGTCCTCTGTGCCCAGTTTTCCAAAAATTGCAAGGAAACCCTCATCCCCAAAAACTTGCAATATAGCGAGTTTTTTGAAAAGTATTCAACATCTTCAACTATCATCTCTGGAGGAATAACCAACCTTGGCCTCTTACTGCATCTCTCCAAACAACCATTAATCTTTGAATTCAAGAGCCACCACCACTGCCAAACCTCGAATCTAAGGCAAAAATCTTATTATCAAAAGTCTTGATACTATGGGATGGGGTTTTTGAACCCATCGTAGCCCAGAAATCCATGATGGGATGTTCCTTCAAAGCCTCTCCAACAAAAATCAACATTGATCCTCCCAAGAACCCCACCCCAAAAGGGTCGAGCAAGGAAACCTAACAACAAAAGAAAACACCACCCCTCCCAAGAACCACTGAGAGGAAACACAGAACACAGCCCCCAACCCCACTGAAAAGACAAAGGCAAAAGAAACCCCCAAACCCCACAAACACCCCCCCGTCGATGCAAAACCAACACCCCTGAACCTAGCACCCACAACCCTACCGCAACCCCCCGCAACCACCAGCACATGACCTGACCAACCAAGATGTTGCCTAACCCTGCACCCAACCCCTCACCCCTCCCCACTGATTGCAGACCTAGAAACAACACTCACGAGCTAGGGCTCGGGTGCCCTAGCTCGACACCAGCAACCACCCGTGACGCCATCATTTTTTCTGGTCTAAAAGTAATTTTTCTCAGAAGGCTATGAATTTTAGGGAGAGAGTTCCAAAGAAAATAATTAAGAAATACTCAACTGAGATATGCTTCATGGTAAAGAAAGATGAAACTTTGATGGAAGTGTAGTGTCATAAATTGTACACCCTTTCTAGGGTGGTACAATTTCACACTTAGGTTAGCACCCGCCTTAGTTTGTTTTGCATCTTGCATTTCTCATTCCCCTTTAAGCATTTAATTAATTAATTTAATTAAATCTAAGGTCATGTCTCATCACTTTACACATTAAAAATTTGGGCCCTTTACCCTAAGTGTGCCCCTTTTCATATTATTCCTCCAATGAATCATTTAATCATAAACTTTAATTATGTCTTATTTTGACCATTCCGGCCTGATTTCGCATATCAAAATATCTCAAAATCAGTTGTAAATTTGGGATGCACTCTAATATCATCATATCTAACGGCCCCAAAAATTTGGTGAAAAGTTGGTTGGACCGTGGCGGGAATGCATATGGTCTGCGACTTTTTTCTCAAAATTTCGGGAGCACAATCCTATGATATGATAATGCTTAACCCCAAAATATCAGTGGGAAATTCAAATCCTAGGTTGGCCTAAACATGAAATTAAGATCTAGGGTTTCATACTTAAGAGCTCTCTTTCTTCATTTGAAGGGGATCTTTTTTTAAGAATCTAAGAACAGGTTTTTGGAGTATTAGAGCCTTTTTGGAGTATCAAGGACAGGGGTGTGGCCCCTTGGTCCTGCCCTCTATTAGCAGGACTTTGTAGAGCAACAACTTACAAATCTCAAACTCCCTCCTTTTAGTTGCAGCTCCAGAATTGCAGAATCAGGAGAGTGTCCTGGCAGCTTGGTCCTGGACATTTCTGCTCAAATTTTAGACATAGGTGCACCTCTGATTTTTCCTTCTGATTTGTACTTTTCAGCAGTGTGTCAGTTGTTCTTTGATCTGGATTCTCAGATTAGGATTTGTTTGCTTATTTGCTTTCTAGGTTAGATTGCATTTTGCATCATTCCTCTATCTCATTTACAACAAAGGAATAGAAAACCTAAGAGGAAATCCATGACTCTCTCTTTCTCATAAGAAGTATCCAATGTGCGTTACCTTCCTAGGCTCTTTCGTATTCCATGAGTGTGTATGAGAGTGGGATTAGGGTTTCCATACTTAGTCTCACTTTTTCCCCTACACATCTTTGGTGAACCTGACATGAACCCAATTTCATTGAATTGCATTGAATTGCTATATCTAGATCTAGTTTATTTCATTTTCTTTCAAAACAAAAAAAAAAAGAGAAAAAAAAAGTACATAGGTTTCCTTCATTTTCCTTGCATTGTGTGTTTAAGTTTCATGCAATTTTTATTTCAAAATGTCTGATTTCTATTTATAATAAGTTCATGCTTTTGATGATGTATGCAATTTTGTTTATTATGAGTTTAGTAAGGATGAATTAGATGAAGCTCTAGATGAGTTTTTAAACCCTAAGCCTTCTAAACTCTCATTCTACCAAAAATTAATAAACCTTGTTACTATGCCATTTTGTGGTGATGAGAAAGATAAGTTGAATGATCCCTCTCAGGGTTATATTCCTATCAACTCCTCCACTAGATCTAGCAACATGGTTGACTCCCATGAATCCCTCTATGATGTTATGTCTCCTTTTAAATTCGAAGATAAGAGTTTCAATCACTATGACCATGCTTTATTGAATGATGCCCTTGATGACTTTATGTCTCTACCTAAACTTTCAAACAAGAATAATGGATCTAAAAACATAATCAACATGATCAATGTGAATGAACATAGCAAACCATTTTTGTTGTCTAAGGTTCTTGTCCTTCTCTAGCTTCACCTCTTCCTAATCAACCTCTTTTCATGGTTCAAGGTGGATATGGTCATGATTCCTTTAGCACTCCAAACAAACCCACCATTATGGTTCAAGGAAGGAATCCCACTAGGAGTCCTTATAGCTATGCTAGACAACTTACTAAGAAGAGTTATAATGAAGTTTCCCATATCTATAACAAAATAAACAATAGGAAACCTAACCCTCCTCTGGTTGTTCTGACTCCTCTACCTGATCCTCAACTCATTCTTCCTCAAGTACCTCGTATTTCACAAACTCTTGGTAAGGAATATGATCTTGTCCAACAACTTAAAGCTACTCCTGCCAAGATATCCCTTTGGGATTTGCTTCAAACTTCCTCAACTCATCATGGAATGTTACAAGATGCCTTGAAAACACTGAATTTCCTACCCGCAGTGACATCCAATAATATGGCTTCTTTGATTCACTCTATTACATCACCTAGGGCTCACATTGTGTTTACACAAGATGAGCTGCCTTCTAGTGAAATTCAACAATAATATGATCCCTTAATGACTGTGGTTATCATAAATGATAGTGCAATAAGATGAACATTAGTAGAAAATGATTCTGGCCTTAATGTTTGTAGCATTAACTTGTTGCATAAAAGATCAATGTTGATGCATCTCTTATCAAGCCTAATTCTCTCACTATCCATGACTTTGATAATGTTGCTAAATCTGCACTAAGTATCATCACCTTGCTTGTTAAGGTAGGTCTTGTTACTTTACCTACTCCTATCCATGTCATGTTTGGAGAGTTGACATACAACTTATTTCTAGGAAGACCTTGGATTCATAGCATGCAAGTTGTACCCTCTACATTGCATAGGCAAATCAAGTTCATTCACAACAATACAACATATACCTTGTTAGGAGACACGATATTTCAGGCTTGTTTACAAACATCAAGTTCCAAATACTCTTCAATCAATTCTTCCCCAACTATCTTAGATAATTCCTCTAAAGTTTCTACTCCGATTAGTGTCACTAGCTCATTAAACCTATCATGCCCAAACTTTAGGGCACGAACGGGATAATTTTTTTTTTAAATAACAACCTATAACATTAAATTTGTCTAAAACGAAACGCACTATCAAGTTTTGTCTTAACTATGTTTTGAGTTAACTCTAACCACTAACTCAAGTAAGTGAAAATAATTTAAAATTAAATGCGGAATACTAAATGGATTATTTTATTATCTCATCAATTTTAATCAATAACTTAATATAATCAAAACTTTCTAAATTGTTTGACGAAGATAATATTAATCTCCAATAACCATTAATTGTTTTTAGGAACTAATTAAATTAGTCCTAACACTTAGATTTATTAATGCCTATATTTTATTTTAACAATAATTAAAATGTGATTAACCTAATTCGACTAAAGGGTCAATTAAACCCATAATGAAAATTTCCCTATAAAATTTAGCATGGAATGGCCTAAAATTAGGTGGATTAAATAACCCCTTATAGACAAAATAACTTATAAAGTTATTATAAGTTCCTAAGTAATTAATCTCCAAAAATAATTTCAATTTTAAAACATCATATTTAATATTTATATAATCGATCATAAAATATGAATGTACAAATAAAATAATTAAACTAATGTTAAATGTGTACATTCATATTCTTACATTATTATAAACAAAATACACATGAACCCTAATAAAAATATTATAAAATGTCCCTTTCAAACCCCATTTCTTTTATTCCTTTAATAATTTTCGATACACCCTAACCCTAACTGGGTTAGGGTTTCATATTCTTTTGTGCAGGGAGGAGGGGCCGAAGGCATGGTGGCTAGAGGCGGAGGTACTACATAGATAGCAGCAGAGGGTTCAAAGGGGAGATGGTGGTAACAGTGGGGAACTCCCCGTAGGGACGGCCACCGCCGTGCCTGCGGGTCGTGGCCCACAGAGGTGGCCTTGGCTGCCGCTGTGAGTCGCGGCCCGCAGCCACAGCTGCGCCGTCATTGTGGGGCGCCGCCCACAGGGGGGGCGAAGCCTCCCTAATTGTGGTTTGTGGCCCACAATGGTGGCTGCGGCCACCGCCGGGGGTCGCCGCCCACTATGCGGGGGGGGGCAAAGCTCCCCGAAACCTAAAGTCCTATTTTTTTTTAAATTAATTTTAAAAAAAAAAGGAAAAAAATAATATAATATATATATATTATATATATAATTGTATTTTAAATATAAATATAAGTATATATATATATATATTTATATATATAAATGTATTTTAAATATAAATATAAGTGTGTGTGTGTGTGTATATATATATATATATTTGATGCATATGAAAACTAGAGCTAACTTTACTATGCAGTATATATTATTTTTTTTTGAACTTTTTGACAGATTAATTAAACTATTCAGATTTAGATCAATGTAATTGTTTTTCTTTATTTTAAATTCCATGTTACTAAAATTTGAGATAAATTATATAACCTTAGATTTATTTCCTGCAAATAAATAATTGATAGAATTCAATAAATCTATACAGCAACTATATAAATATGAAATATGTTTTTATTTAAATTAGATAGACTATTTAACTTTAGATTTTAATTTCTGCAAATAGGTAAATGATAGAATTAAATAAACTTAAACAACAGCTATATTAATCTAGAATCATTTGATTTTAACCTTAGAGATATGCATGTATTTTCTTTAAACCATGATTTGTATTGGAGAATAAATGGTTAGGACTAGATGCTTAATTTTTCTTTCACTAACATGCAAGCTTCCCTATTTCATTTTTTTCCAATAATTCATATGCTTAAAGGGGTAAAATGAACTTTTAGATTTCTAAAGTAAGATGCATACAACCATTAATATTTTAAGAACATTTCATAGCTGAAGCCCAACAGAAATATTTCAATTATGCAATACTAATTTAACAGAAATAATGCATTTATTTAAGGCATTTTTAGAATACAATATAGTCATCATTACAAGAGGGTGAGATACCCAAACTAGTCCCTCATTTCTTTAAATGGGGACTTTAAATAAAATAGATACATTTCCTTTCAAAATAGATACAGCATATAGTTTCCCTTTACATTGTTGCAACTTAAAATATAAAATATTCCATTCCCAAATCTTTTTCTGCAAACAAATAAATCCAGCAACTTCTACTTGTCCTTTTCTTTTCTTCCAAACAATCCTACAAATAAATCATAAGGCTTGACCATGGAGTGCTCACCTCCCAACCTAGGCTTACTAGAAGCCACCCACGAGCTTGGAGAACCAAGCCCTAGACAGGTTATAGACATGGAAACACAACAAGAAGAGGAAAAACATATAGCAAACACTTTCCCAACCAAGGCTACACTCCATCACAAAATGTGATGATTTTTACATGGGTGATAGTGGACCAAATACCTTGAGGAGACTACAAGAATGGTAGAACACAATGCCACCTCATGGCAAACAAATTTATTTCATAAGATCATTAACCCCACATTCCTTATGCCCCCCAAAGAATATATGCCACACTTTCTCCCCTTATGACCCCCAAATGAACAAACCAGGCCATGCAACAAGGGTCACAAATACACCCCTTGAGTTCACTCTCATAAAGAGAGTCTCTCACTAGAGGGCTCTCAAACTTCTACCACCCGCAAGACCATCCTACTCTCCCAAGAGTAGAAGGCCTTGCTTACTCGCAAAAAATAGAAAATGCATACAAGAAAATAAAAGACAGATTGCACAATAATAATTTTCACAAAAGAAAATACAAGGGAATCATTTTCACATACAACCAAACTTTCCAACATAAACATGCAACCTAAAAAGCAAGGAGATGAACCAACCTTCAATCTGCCCAAAGGTATGCTAGAACTAGTTTGAGGATGAGCAGCCCAAATCCATAATCCTCCCTTCTACACTTAGCCAAATTTCGAATCCAAAAACCAACTTTTCAAAATGCATAGTCTCCAAAAATGGAGAGTGGGTGATTACCGACAAAATCTCTCATTCTTGCCTAAGAAGACCTCAGTGAGAGTTCTCATAGGTTTCTAAAATTGAAAAAGGAAAAAGTAAGAAAAAGATCCAAAAAGGATCTCTCAGCAAAAGGGAAGGTTATCTAACCTAGATGGCACCTTCTAATTTTGAATTTTCGCACATCTTAGAAAACCCACTTTTTGGGATGACTAAACAGTCACACGGGAGTAGACACGTGCCTAAAAACACTCCTAACTCATAGGTATACCTTATGGGCTTTAGGAAACACCTTTAAACTACCCCTAGGAGTCCATTTGACCCCTTATAAACCCATCTAAAGTTAATTTCGGGTCCAACCTGTGTTGACCACTCCAAAGACTCTTTACCCAAGGAAAATTTAGAACCACATTCAAATGTTTGAAAAAGCTATAGTTGAACAACTCCCTTCAAGAGACAAGTCAAAATTTAAGACATAAATCAACACGTGTCAAGTGACACAAAAAAATACATTACAAAATTACACATGAAAATTGTCTCTTGTTAGATTTAAATAAATCAATAATAAAATTTAACACACATGCATCATTTACTATTACAAATAAAATACGATACATACGAGGTGTTGTCTCTCCAAATAGACAACCCCTGGCTTTACAAATGTACATAGGTCTAGGTTTGGTTCTCCATAATGTTTTCATGGTCACATGGATTATTTTCCTGTGCATCTCAATTACACATTAGTACTTCCAAATAACCTCATATAATATTAAACACATGAATAAGAATACACATCAAACACTCTGCATACAATTTACATTTAAACAAATCAATATATCTTATATCCAAATAAATCCACATAAGCAATTATCATAATCGACATAATTCTGATCCATACATAACACGTGCATCCTATTTCTATCATCATAGTAAAGTCCTGCAATTCCAATAATGGCATACATCATCACAAAGTAATCCTATTCTAGAATCATATAGAGTTCTATATCTATAATGCATAGAAATGAAGCATCAATATATATCAATGTTATCCAAATCATGAAATCATATAAGTTCCAAATCCATAATGCATAAAAATAAAGCATCCATAATAGTCTCAACATGAAAAATACTGAAATGCTAGGATGAGTCGGGGTAGGGCCTCACACCCTCCCCCTCTAGGCATGAACTTCCTCCTGGAGTTCATCAAAAAGATGGGGGTACTATGATCTCATACATGTTGCGTCCTCCCATGAAACCGTAACCTCATCATAGCAATCCCACTGGACCCTAATCTGGTCCAGCTCTTGACCTCGAAGGGCCAGCATCCAGTGTGCCAAAATGCAAATGGGCTCCAAAGCTAGGTGCCCATCCGACTCCACCTGCAAGGCATCCCAATCTAAAATATGAGACTCATCATAGATATACTTCCTCAAAACTGATACATGAAACACATCGTGGATGCGTGATAGGCTAGGTGGCAATGCTAAATGATAGGCAACTGGTCCTATCCTCTCAATGATCTCAAATGGTCTTACAAAGTGAGGTGCTAGCTTAGAACCCTTTCCGTAATGGATTGGACTCTTATGCAGTCACACTCTCAAAAAGACTCTGTCTCCAACCAAGTAGCTACGATCTATCCTCTTCGCATCTGTATACTTCTTCTGTCTATCCTCTGCATCTCTAAGATGCTGTCTAATCAAATCCATCTGCTGCTCCATATCCCAAACTATCTCAGGACCAATAGCAACTCTATCCTCTATGTGGTCCCAACTCAACAGTGTCCTACAAGGCCTGTCGTATAATGCCTGATAAGGTGGCATCCCCAACGAAGTGTGATGCCCATTGTTAAAGGCAAACTCCGCTAAGGGAAGGTACTCTTCCCATCTGGTCTGATGATCCATGACGTACATGCGAAGCATGTCCTCTAACACCTGGTTAACCCTCTCTATCTGACCATTCATTTCCAGATGATAGGCTGTACTAAAGTTGAGCTTGGTGCCCATAGCTGCCTATAATGCCTTCCAAAAGGAAGAAGTGAAGAGGGAATCCCTGTCAGAAATAATCTTGCATGGAACACCTTGAAGTCTGACAATGTCTCGTAAGAACACCTATGCTACTGCTGGTGCTGTGAAGGTAGTCCAAACTGGTGAAAAGTGGACCAGTTTGGTCAACTTGTCAACTGTCATCAAGATGGCATCATGGTGACGAGATGACATAGGGAGACCAATGATGAAATCCATGGATATAGTACCCCACTTCCACTCTGGTATAGCATGAGACTGGAGCAACCTACTTAGATGGCGGTGCTCCACCTTGACTCTCTGACACTTGAGGCATCAAGCTACTAACTCAGCAATGAGCTACTGCATTCCTAGCCAATGATATAACTATCTCAAGTCAGCATGCATCTTCTTAACTCTGGGATGTGCTGCATAAGGAGCTCTATGAGCCTCCGTGATAATGAACTTGCGCAATCCCCTGGAAGAAGGTACATAGATGCACCCTCTATGGTGTAATAGTCCATCGGACTCCAAGGAATAATCCACATATTTCCCTTCTAGAGTTTCCTGAGATCGTATCACCTGACAAACCTCTAAATACCATCCATCCTCTGGCAACTGGTGCAATATTCAATCTCTCAAATCCATGCCCATAGATATTGTGTATACCTTGTGATGTCTCCTACCCAAGGCATCTGCAACTACATTTTCTTTCCCTTTGATGTAGTGAACATCAAAATCATATTCGCACAAGAACTCCATCCATCTCCTCTGACGTGCATTAAGGTTCAGCTGAGTGAATATGTACTGAAGGCTCTGATGGTCTGAATGAAGCTCAAAATGATGACCCAAAAGGAAGTGTCTCCACCTCAAAAGTGCATGCACTACTGCTGTAAGCTCAAGGTCATGGGTAGGGTAGTTAAGCTCATGAGTCTTAAGTTTCCTAGACTTAAAAGCTATAGCCCTACCATCCTGCATAAGGACTACTCCTAAACCCTCTAGGGAAGCATCTGTGCAAACCATGAAGTCAGTTGAGGGATCTGGTACTACAAGGATAGGTGTGCTAGTAAGTGCCTTTTTGAGTTCCTGAAAGGTCCTCTTGCACTTCTCTGTCCACTTGAATTTCTTCCCTTTATGCTGAAGAGAAGTAATGGGATGTGCGACTCTAGAGAATCCCTCAACAAAGCATCAGTAATAACCTGCTAAGCCCATGAAGCTCTTGACCTCTATCACACTGGTTGGCACTGGCCAATCCATAATAGCTCTGATCTTTGATGGGTCAACTGAGATCCCATCATCAAAAATAATGTGCCCAAGTTACTTGACCTCTGAACGAAAGAAAGCACACTTTGACAAATTGCCAAAGAACTGATTGTCCCTCAAACACTGCAAAACCTGTCTCAAGTGCTCCTCATGCTCTTCCTCATTCTGAGTGTTAGGGGTCCCACAGATACTGAGAGGGGGGGTGAATCAGTATCTAACCAGTGAGTAGAATTTCTTAACTTAAAACATGCAGAACATAATATAACAGTGTACCGATATGCAAGAAATAATGCAATAAATAGAATCAAGAACATCCACATGAAAAGTACACCATAAAAAAAGATGTTAACGAGGAAACCCGGTGTGGGAAAAACCTCGGTGGGATTTGTGACCCACAATATTCACTCACTGGCCAAGAAGAGAATATTACTTACAATAGGGGCCTGCACATGCAGG
Source organism: Cryptomeria japonica (assembly GCF_030272615.1). Lineage (NCBI taxonomy): Eukaryota > Viridiplantae > Streptophyta > Pinopsida > Cupressales > Cupressaceae > Cryptomeria > Cryptomeria japonica. Next base: position 441,277,567 of record NC_081408.1, read on the forward strand.
AAGGCCAACTGCCTAGAGCTCACTGCTCAATGGGAAGTCACACTGACTTACAATAAGGATTATACAAATCCAATAACTTGTACTACTTTACAATAGCATCTTCAATGCTAGATTCAGTACCAGTTCCTGCTCTGTTCTTTACATATATCCCTTGACCTATATTTCACACATTAGGTCTGCCTAATATTTTCTTTTATGCTCCTACCTCACTTTCTCCTTACCTTACAAAATGTCTACAATGATCTCCTTTATATATGAGTCATTTTACAATTTCCCAAGTCGGCTTACAATAATAAACAAAATATTGTATAACAAAAATCCTGTTGGCCTCTGTGCCGATATACTTCTTTTCTTCTGTGCCGGTGTCGGTGTCTTGAGTACCGGTGTAGGGTGTGATCTATTGATGCCAGTATAATGCCTTTTCCAGTGCCATAAGATTGCAAGGTTGCCATCAATGACAAAACCTTCAATCACATACAATGTCTCATTGGAGTGTGCATATGCCAATAATCTCCCCCTTTGGCATGATGGCAACACTCATGACAAATTTCAAAAAGTGTTCAAAAGTGTGCAGTCCAAAAATAATGTTACCAAAAATGTGAGAGCTCCCCCTGAGCATATGATTCCTGTGTTGTGAACTTTCTCATCCCACTACTCCCCCTTTGGCATCAATGACAAAGGTTGTCAAGATGTCAGTAGAGTTTGTAGTTTCAACTATTCATAAACTCAACCTTGTAGCTGGGTAGTTATAATCTGAAAAAGATCTCCCAAAATCAAGTTTATACTTTCCATAAACTTTTTACTATCCTTTATTGTTGTCTCAGTTCTCTTCACTGTACCGGTGAGATGCTGCAAATGCTTTGTCGGTGTTTTGCTTCCCTGTATTAATGCCTCAAAAATTTCCTTCCGTAGAGATGCTAGATAGTCCAATCTTGGACTTAGTTTAGATCTCAAATGTTTTTCCTTATTTATTATTCTTTCTTTCTCCCTTTCCAATTTGAGTAGTTCTTCCTCAAAATTTGTTATCTTCTCCTCAAAAATTGATAGTGTATCAGGTGAGTTGACAAAGCTATCTGCAAGTTTATTGATCTCATCCTGTACCTTGCTCATTTTCTTGTCAATATCTACAGTCAAAAAGTTTGTTTTACAGGTATCTTTGTACAAATTTTTGTACTCTTTCAACAAACTACATAATTCCAGTAGAAGTGTGTCAAAATCTCTATTACACTTCTTTATTTCCTCATCAAATAATTTATGTTTCTCAATTTCTACCTTATCCTTCACCGACTCTTCCTTTATTTTCTCAATGTTTTCTGAGATATATTTACACAATGTATCCAAATGTCCTAAAGAATCTTTGTTATCTATATTACAGTTAGGTGCAATTACCTTCAAAATTGGTATGGTATCATCAATTGCTTTGTAAGCCTGTGAGCTGCAGTCGGTTATTTTCTTGATAGAATCTAATAACACCTTAGTCATATTTATTGATTTGTATGTTGATGATGATCCAACAATCTGAGTACCGGTGGAAGTTACCAAGCTTGTATTGACCTCTGGTAGGTCAGTTTGTGTCTACATTTCTTTAAGCACTGGTTTTCCTACTTCACTAGTTGCCGATGGCACTGTTTCCTTATCTACCTATTCCGGTTGTTGTTGTTCTGGAGCCTTTAGCTTTGTTTGTTTCTTAGTATGTTGAATTGCCTTAGTTTGTGACTCAATCTCTGCCTTTTTCTCTTTATCATCTATCAGTTTCTCAGTTTCCTCAGTCACCGGAGGCTCACTAGCCATCTCTGATTTATCAGTTGAATCTTTGTCTACTACTATGTTGATCTTCTAAGTATCAACATTCACAGTATATAGGACTTCAGAATTAGGATTATTATCCTCTACATCCATACTCTCGGCTATTGGTTGATCATCAGTAGTTGTTGTTTTCACCAGTGGAGTATTTAAAGAAGGTGGGGGTAAGTTGTCTTTAACTTTGATGCTAGGTGGTCCACCAACTTTACCTTTCCCCTTGTCTCTGTCTTTCTGATAAACCTTTATAGGTTTGGGATTCCTGTATTCTTCTTGTTTTTCTTTCTCAACAAGGAATATATCCCATCCATCTTCTATTTCCTCTGTCACTTCATTAACTCTTCCTTCCATTAGTGAAATATGCCGGTGTGCAGTAGAGAATACTGACCGGTTTGCTTGAGCAATCAAATCATCAATTTCTTTTGGAGAGTTTACCGGATATACAGCAAGTAGCTTCTCAATTTTTATTTTCTTATCCAATTCTATCACTGCCTGTCTTCTTGCCTCAAGTCTTTTGAATAATTCATCAGGGATTTCATTTACTACTTCCATCAAAAATTTCTTGTACATGTCCATATGTAATATAACATTGTTCTCAACTTGCTCTTTTTCATCAGTTGTTAGAGTGTCATATATTTTCTCTATGTTCTTCAATTTACCTTCCTCTGTGATTTCATTCAGTAGTATATCAAGAGGAGCCAAGTCTTTGTTTGTCCTTTTCTTCTTCTTAGGTGTTAGTTTCTTCTTTGGTGTGGCCTTTCTAACCGGAGATCTCACTGCTTGTTGCTTTTGTCTTGTCCTCCTAGGTGAAGTTGTGGTTGCGAGTGAGGGATCTCTTTTCCTTACAACTCTTTTAAAAGTTGCAGGCATGTCACTTCTTGAAGAAGTACCTACCGGTGATAGGTGAGTTTCAGGCTATGGAGCTGCTAACTCATCCTCTGTTATGCTGGTTTTCTTCAATACATCTTCCTTAATGGCTTTTGTTTGTCTGGACCCTTTCCTTACAACTGCCTCAACCTTTTTCACCCTTTTCTTTGATTGAATTGGTTTTCTATAGTTTGAGCACTACCAAATATTTCTTCTTTTGGTTCTCTGGGGGCTTCCAGAAGTGCTTTGGCATATGTTTCAACTATGTGATCATCTGTTTCATATCCCATCTCGGTTACCCAAACTGTTCTTGGGATGACCGCTTCCATCCAGATTTCATCTTTCTTGATGACAAAGCATATATCATCTTTGTATTTGTCTACAATCTTCTGAGATAACCTTACTCTTTTCTTCATTTTAGCTTTTAATGCTTGAAAAAGTCATTAATATTGTTTTCCTTGTTCTCACCCATGTTATTGAATAGCTCAGTCAATTGTTTGCCTACCAGTATGTCATATCCAAGTTCTTTGTAACCTATGTCGGGAACCTATTTTGTTATGTGTAGTATTAGGCATACCAACAAATTTCCAAATCTAAAAGTTCCTTTCTTGTCCTTCTTGATCTTTCCAAGATTGTCAATTAATTCATCCTTTAGCCATTCACATATGTCAATTTTTGCATTGTCTGTGACCATGTCATAAGCACTCTTAATGCATAAACTTGAAACTGAATTAAGTCTATTAGCATGAGTAGCTTTATACCCTAATATCATGCTGATGAATCTCACATTGATATCTTTTACATCATTAACCCTTAGAGACCTCTTGTCAAATGTTGCACCAGTTAGGTTTATAACTAGGTCATTGGAAACCTTCTTTGTTTTATCTGGCCTTTTACCAGTGGTCGGTAACCCTGTGATAGCTTTCACAGCTTCCTTGGTGATCTTATGGATTGCATCTAACCAGAAAAATTCTCCATGTACCCTGCTTAAAACTATCCTAAAAACATCCTTTGGAAATTCAGGAATGCTAAGGATTTCCGTAAATCCTAGGGTCTCAATGATTTTGTGTTCATCCTTTACATTGTTGGTATTATCACATATCACAATTTTATACATGGTTTTGATTTCCTCATCTCTTAACTCTTCAATGTTATAGTGGATGTACATTCGGGGGTCTTCAGCATAAACAACTCCCTTAGGAATTTGAGAAAAAGCACCAAAGGTATCATCCTTCTTTGCTATCTTGGGAACTAACTGAAATATGGGCCTAGGTCTTTTTATTACTTCAACAACAATAGGATTTGCTATGTATTCAATTGCAGAGGTGGATGCCATGATTAAATACCTTTTACTGCCTTAGATGGATGATTGCTTGGAGTGTGCTTGCTTCTTGCTCGAAATGCCTTAGCTCGGAGTCTTCGCGCTCTCTGAAAATTTGAAATCTCGGTGAAATGAAATGGAGCCAAAACCTTAACTTTATAATGTCTCTTTACCATCTACCACATTAATTGCATGCCGGTTAAGTATTCACTTAACATTGTTTGCCGATAATAAGTAATTTTTCAACTTCTTATCTCTAACCGAGGGAATAATAGCACATGTATCAATAGATTGCCAAACCCTAAAGGAAATTTTCTTCAATTGGATGAAGAACTTCCTACCGGTGGAGCACTTCTATGTCCTTCCGGTGAAGCGTCACTCTGTCTGCCGGTGAAGCATTGGTTTGTTCTACCGGTGGAGGAGTATTCCCAATATTTAGATCAACTTTCCTAATCCATTGTTTTGAGAATTCTTGCTTAACCTCTTCAACTTTTTCTTTACCTTTCAAGCTAGCACTTTTGTTATCTACCGGTGTTCCTTTACTTCTACAAAATTTAGCAATATGCCCAATCTTGTTACATGCATAACAAGTTACATTATTCTTCTGAATAGCTTTCCCATAACCTATGCCGGTTTGTGTCCTGCATTGATTAGATAAATGTCCAAATCTTCCACAAACATAACATCTCACATTCATTCTGCAGTTTTCAGAGTTGTGACCAACTTTGTTGCATTTAGAACATTGACCGGTGGGTGTGTTGATATTCTGATAATTTCTAGATCTACACTCATTTGCTCTATGACCATACTTATTACAATTAAAGCATTTTCCATTGAATTTATAAGCATTAGGTTGTCTTACCGGTTTGCTATGATCTTGAGTATTTGTAGTACAAGAGCTTTCACCAACTTCAAAGCCAATTCCAGAAGTGTCACCTATAGGTTTTTGATTCTTCAGCAAGGTGCCAAGTTCCTCTGAGCTTTTCTTGAATTTTTCTTTGTGTTGATTTGCAATTTCCAGTTCTCTTTCCAAGATTTCTTTTTGTCTCATCAGTTCATTTGAGTCATTCTGAGTATGCATCAGATCTGTCTTCAACATGTCATTTTCATAGCTAAGTCTTGTATTCTCATTTGCTGCATCACTTAGTCTTCTGGTCAATTCTTCTTCATTCTTCTTCCTGTCCTCAATCTCTTTGCAAAATCTCATAGTCATGTCCTGCATTTCATTTTTTGTTGTCAAGATCTCTTGTTTCAACTTTCTTATCATATCATTAAGTGACTCCTTTTCATCATTCTCATTTTGCAATTTTTCACAAAGTTCTCTTTTCTTATTTCTTGCAACAGTAAAATTTTCTTGAAGTGCTTGAATGATATCCTGAGCTTCTCTTAAATCATCTTCTAGTTTGATATTTTTCAATTTCTTTGCATCATAATCTGTAAGAGCTCCTTCAAGTTGCTTCATCAGATTTTCCATCTTTACCGATGTCAAGATCTTCCTCAAACTGTTAGGTTTTTGAAAATAGAGGACCAGGCTCTAATACCAATTATTAGGGGTCCCACAGATACTGAGAGGGGGGGGGTGAATCAGTATCTAACCGGTGAGTAGAATTTATTAACTTAAAACATGCAGAACATAATATAACAGTGTAACGGTATAAAAGAAATAATGCAATAAATAGAATTAAGAACATCCACATGAAAAGTACACCATAACACAAGATGTTAATGAGGAAACCTGGTGTGGGAAAAACCTCGGTGGGATTTGTGACCCACAATATTCACTCACTAGCCAATAAGAGAATATTACTTACAATAGGGGCCTACACATGCAGGAAGGCCAACTGCCTAGAGCTCACTACTCAATGGGAAGTCACACTGACTTACAATAAGGATTATACAAATCCAATAACTTGTACTGCTTTACAATAGCATCTTCAATGCCAGATTCAGTACCGGTTCCTACTCTGTTCTTTACATATATCCCTTGACCTATATTTCACACATTAGGTCTGCCTAATATTTTCTTTTATGCTCCTACCTCACTTTCTCCTTACCTTAAAAAATGTCTACAATGATCTCCTTTATATATAAGAGTCATTTTACAATTTGCCAAGTCGGCTTACAATAATAAACAAAATATTGTATAACAAAAATCCTGTCGGCTTCTATGTTGGTATACTTCTTTTCTTTTGTTCCAATGCCAGTGTCCTGAGTGGCGGTGTAGAGTGTGATCTACTGATGTTGATATGATGCATTTGTCGATGCCATAAGATTGCAAGGTTGCCATCAATGACAAAACCTCCAATCACATACAATGTCTCATTGGAGTGTGCATATGCCAACACCGAGAATATATCAATATGTCATCGAGGAACACAATCAAAAAATGGTCAAGAAATGTTCAGAATACCCCATTCATGAGGCTCATGAAAATAGCTGGAGCATTCGTAAGACCGAATGGAACCACGGTGAACTCATAGTGGCCATATCTAGTGCAAAATGTGGTCTTGTGGATATCACTTTCCACTATTCTCAACTGATGGTATCCTAACTTCAGATCAATTTTGGAAAATACTTTGGCACCCTGAAGTTGGTTGAATAAATCATCAATCCTGGGTAAGGGATATCGGTTCTTGATGGTTACTTTGTTCAACTGACGATAATCCATGCATAACTGAAGAGATCCATCCTTCTTCTTCACGAAGATGATAGGTGCACCCCAAGGGGATACGCTAGGACAAATGTGACCCTTCTCTAGGAGTTCCTCAAGCTGCATCTTGAGCTCATTAAGCTCATTTGTGGTCATCCTATACGGTGCTCTTGAAACTGGCTCAGCTCCTAGTACAAGGTCTATATGAAAGTCAATCTCTCTACGCGGCAACATTCCGAGTAGCTCTGAAGGAAACACATCTAAATATCCCTTAAGGATAGGATGGTCGTCAATCAATGTTTCCTTTTTGTCCTCTTCCTCTCTATCATTGATGGTGATGGAAAACAACTGACATCCCTTTTGCATGCTCCACTTAAGCTGCATTGCGGAAATCATATGAAGAGACACGGGCCTCTGAATCCTGGTGATTACTATGCGCGAACCCTGATCATCTTCACACTCGATCTCTTTCCGGAGGCAATCCATCTTGGCTTTATGGGCATATAGCCAATCCATGCCAAGTATAATGCCATATGATCCAAGTGGTGTAACTCTAAGGTCTACTAAGGTGGCGGTATTGCCAATCTGAAGCTGATATGCCCTAACCTCTGATTCCACTGACACTCTAGCCCCTAAAGCTCACTCCACTTCCCAATTGACACCTTGTCTAGTTGCCACTAGCCCGCAATGCTCCACAACCAAAGGAGATATAAAGGAGTCAGTAGCTCCTGAATCAAATAATATAGATACACTGTTACCTCTGATCATACTTGCAGCCTCAATGACCATGGCCTGGTGCTCTGCTTGATGGTTGTCAACCACTGCGAAGACTCTATGGGACCTACCCATATCTCCAATTGTAGGCTTTGATGTTGCCATCCTCTAATTCCCTACCATTTGACCCTGAGGACACCCTCTCGCCATGTGCCCCATGGCTCCACATGTGAAACAAGCACTGTGTGCTTGAAACTGGATGCCCTGAGGCCTAGAAAAAGATTGTCCCCCTGTCCTGCTAGAACCATTGTACCCACTCCTAGAGGACTATTGAGTCCTCACCAAAGGTGTGTAAGGAACCGGAGATTGCTGATCTCACCTCTTACCCTGAGACTGCCACTGCTTGGGCTTTGTGCCCTATTGACTCTGCGGAGGCCTCTACCTCTGGTTCTGTTGTGACTGTTGCGGAGGAGGGGGTTTGGAGAACCTCGATGTGTGCCTGTTATTACCCTTCCAATGGGGTTTCTGAAACTCGTATGTCTGGGGTATAGGGTTTTGGTTCTGGGACCGATCCCTTCTATCCTATGGCCTGACCTAAATCTCCTCTGCTATCAAATCCTTCTCCACGGCAACTCGAAGGCTCTCTGGAGCAGACATCTTCACTGGTCCTGCTATGTCGATATTCAACCCTCTAATAAAATGGTTGATGAGAAGATTCTCATCTTTTAGGTAGTCCATGTATGGAAAGAGCTCGAAGAACTTGCTCTCGTACTGGGTCACTGAGAGACCCTTCTGCTGGAGGTCATGGAACTCGTCTATCCTACGCTTTCTGTAATGCTCTGACAAGTACCTCTCCCTGATCCTCTCTGTAAAAATCTCCCATGTGAGAGTATTAGCAACTAAACCACACTTGTATTCCTCCTATCTCCACCATGTGGAGGCTGTTGCTCTCAATAGGTAGACTGCTACACATGCCTTTAGATTGCTCTTGTAAGAGCGCAATGTGAAGCACCTATCTAGGCTCAAAATCCAAGCCTCAGCTTCTACCCCATCGGTAGATCCCCCAAAAGATGGTGGCTAGAGGTGCATAACCTCTCTGATTAGATCCCCTGGATCTCGTTGTGATCTCTCATAATACACTGGCTCTACTACTAGAGGTGGTCATGGTAGGTGAACGGACTCGGGCTCATGCCCAGCCTGACTCTCTCTAGGATTAGGAGGTGGACTCCTACTTTATTCCCTATCTGTCATTCTATGGCTCCCTGAGTTCTGATTTTGAACATGATGATCCTCTACTGGAAGCCTTTCCTGGACTATCCCTATCAGGTTTTGGAGTGCTTCTAAGATGTCTTGGTTTGGGTCAATTGGTCGTTCGGGAGGGGCCTCTAGGTTCCTTTCTGGAACTGATTCCTCCCTATCGACCTCTTCGCATGCCATACTCTCACGCTTAGGACCTCTACCACATCTATGAGCTTGTCGTGTAGTTGGAGGCATCCTAATGAAAAATAAAATAAATAAATAGTTTTGTTTTTTTTGGAGAAATATTTAATTAATTAAAAATAAATATAATAAAATAAAATTAATTAATTGACTAATTAAAGTGAAACGTAATGGAGAAAGGTTCCTAGTGTTGGAAACTTGGCTCTGATAACAAAATGTCATGCCCAAACTTTAGGGCACGAACGAGATAAAAAAAATTTTAAAATAACAACCTATAACATTAAATTTGTCTAAAACGAAATGCACTATCAAGTTTTGTCTTAACTATGTTTTGAGATAACTCTAACCACTAACTCAAGTAAGCAAAAATAATTTAAAATTAAATGCGGAATACTAAATGAATTATTTTATTATCTCATCAATTTTAATCAATAACTTAATATAATCAAAACTTTCTAAACTGTTTGACGAAGATAATATTAATCTCCAATAACCATTAATTGTTTTTAGGAACTAATTAAATTAGTCCTAGCACTTAGATTTATTAATGCCTATATTTTATTTTAACAATAATTAAAATGTGATTAACCTAATTCGACTAAAGGGTCAATTAAACCCATAATGAAAATTTCCCTATAAAGTTTAGCCTGGAATGTCCTAAATTTAGGTGGATTAAATAACCCCTTAGAGACAAAATAACTTATAAACTTATTATAAGTTCCTAAGTAATTAATCTCCAAAAATAATTTCAATTTTAAAACATCATATTTAATGTTTATATAATCAATCATAAAATATGAATGTACAAATAAAATAATTAAACTAATGTTAAATGTGTATATATATTGTAGATAGGAATCTGGAAATCATCAAAGCAAATGACAAATTAGCCTAGCTCAATCACGAAAACTCAATTGCAATGATAAATCCTAATTACATTCAATGAAAACATGAAAACAAGACATTCAATATGAAATCTAAGCAAACCAAATGCAGATGTCTCCTTCATGTGACTCCATTGTCCGTCTTTCTCTTTCAAATTGCTTTGTTTTGTGGATCTCACCAATAAGTGCATAAGCATGAGATGAAAGCAAAATTGACAAGACAAGACGACAGCATAAGGGTACTAGAAGCATGATTGATTTGACCCTTTGATTGAAGAAATTCATCCAATTTATAGATAAATCGGAGAAAAGACAAGATTAGCATGAGGAGATTTGAAAGGAAATTTCAAATCAAGAATGACAATTATGACAAATTATGACAAATTGACACTTTCTATGCGAAATTGATTGATTGATAATTATGACAAATTGCTATGTCAAAATTGATTGATTGTCAATTATGACAAATTATGACAAATTGCTATGTCATTCCCATGAAATTAGGGGAAATATAGGAGAAAATTGAAAATTAGATGAATTAGATATTAGGAATTAGAAAATTGATGAAAATTAGAAAATTAGGAATTAGGAGAAATTAGTAAATTGGAAAATTAGGCAAATTAATTAATAATTTTTCATTTATTAATTAATTCACAAAGAGAGGAGAAATTAGTTAGCCAATTAAATAAACATTTAATTGTGACAAGAAGACTTAGGATAAATAAATTATTAATCCTAGATGGAAAATGACAAACAAGATTAAATGAATAAATCATAAAACCTTGGAAGATGAATTAGAAATGCAAGGACGACAATTAGGTCTTGATGTAAGATCAATTTGATGTCGATTCGATCATGATTTTGATTAACAAAGGACCAATGCTGACAAATGATTTGATTGATAAATGCGCCAATTGATGAGGAACAATGACAAATTGATCCAAATTGACATGTTTGAGAAGGATGACGATCGATATCAAATTGATCGCAAGATTGAAAATGACAACGATCGATGATAAATCGATCACAAAATGACAAGATTGAAAATGTCAACGATCGATGACATATCAATCGCAAGACAACAAGATTGATGACAATTTGATTAGAGGACAAGGATCGATGACGAATCGATCGCAAGATGACAAGATTGAAAAGAGGACAAAACCCTAATTAGGATTGATGATGTCCAAAATGATGACAAATGAACACGCACATTGATGCGACAGGATAAGATCGACCAAAATCATGACTGAAGATTGTTATCGACAAGACCAAATTTGAAAGTGAGAAAAATGAGGAATGCAGAAGACAGACTCGATGCTCGCAAATGATAAAAACCAAGTGCGCAACATAGAAGAAATGTTAATGCGACGCAAAAACCCTAAAAATAAGGCAATGCATAGATGTTAAAGACCATTTTTAGATGTCTACATTTTGCCCCTCTTTGAGATAATGTGATTTCAAGCATTGTTTCAAAGAACAATAATGAAAATGCCCCAGACAATGACAATGACATATGCATGCCCCCTTGAGGAATTGGCCAGAACCATCCAGAAAAGAGGCCAATTGATCGATAATAATGATAGAACATGATAGGAGCAAACAGACTGACAATCGGAGACCGGATGCACAAAGGACAAGCAATTGAAGGTGCAAAAGACCATGACCAGCATAAGATGGAGAGGGTGCATGTCCATCTATGCACTGACAAAGATCTATAAATGAGACAAAGACAGTGAAAAGAGCTCATTTGCACTAGCCAAATAGGAGAATTTGTTACTCTGGAAAAGGACACTTGCAGAGAGATGGTGAACATTCCAATGGCAGATCACCTCGGGGAATGTGTATGCACCTACAGATGATCGGACGATGCGGGAGCAGTGGTATGTATCTCAAAAACCCTTATTGTCAATTTCATGAATTTGACTTGCTTGCGGGACATTGTGGGGCCCACAGAGAATGCAGAAAATGACTTATGCGCCTATGTAAGTGCATCCTGCACTTGTGTAGGGTATCCTATGCTTGTGTAGGGTACACAGGTGCAAGTTGATGCAACACAAGCGCAGGATACAGCACACAGGCGCAGTTGTGCACTGGGAGCTCAAATTTGGTCAAAAACAGCATGCGAAGGGTCCGAAAAGGGGGATAAGGGTAGGATAGGTAAAAATAGATTAAAAACACCCTAATTTGGACATGAAACAAGGAAATGCAGCCTATAGGATCAAACCCTAAAACTAACAAAATGTGCCCCAATTGTGATGCAGAGTCGACAGTATCCATTGATCACGCGGGAGAACTGACCTGACTGCTTCATGTTACGACATAGACTCAGGAGCACAGATAGAGATACATTACCAGGACTTAGGATATACTATATCACATTCATGCTCGAGATTAGGGCAAACACAGGACTACTTACTGCATTGGCAGAGCGATGGCATTCAGAGACTTCCTCATTCCATCTGGCGACGGGAGAGGCGACTATGACACTAGAGGATGTATGGCGTATCCTCCGCATTCTGATTCATGGGGAGATGATAGAGTATGACCTAGTGACAGGGAGAGATGCTTTGTGTAGATTATTTGAGTGTGACACAGATGATCTGGATATCGTAGAGAGGGAGATTGGCTGGGAGACCATGGCATCAGAGTATGATCGATGATATGTGGTGATAGTCGTGGTTATAGCATGCCTACTAGAAGGAGACAGACAAGGACATGGATTCCCTATTGGATGGGGAAGAGTGCTAGAGCAGATGGTGATAGAGGGGATGGTGTAGGCATGGGGACCATGTGTGCTTGCTATGCTATATTTTCAGTTGCATCAGATAGCATATCAGGGGGTGTAGACTTTGAGCTGTGGGGTCACACTGTTACAGGTATGGGCATTTGAGCACATAGCCACATGTCAACCAATTGCAAAGAGATAGGTATTACCACACCGACCATATGTGTACTGCTATGGGGGAGCACTGAGATAGGGTCCTTTTGGATACATATTGTATTGGCAACATGAGCTAGACATATTGAGAAAGTTCATATGGAGGCCATATCTTGATTGCCCTGGATGGTCAGATGATAGTGATGAGCTATTGTATTGCAGACAGGAGAGATACCTGACTGGGTGACTAGTGAATCATGAGAGAGTGATTGAGATGTACCTGCCAGAGAGAGTCAGACGACAGTTTGGAGAGAGGCAGGATGTACCTAGAGGGACTGCACACTTTGCCCGATCTCACACAGAGATGAGTCAGTGGGGGAGGATGATTCAGCCACACATAGCCTATGCTGACTTCACATAGCTACAATAGAGACAGTGGGATTGGAGATCAGATGTGGTGGACATCAGGATGATAGAGGAGTATGAGCGATGGTTTGCATGACGATGGCCTATGCCATTGACAGATCCTGATATTCTGGTACCTAGGAGACAGAAGGACTTCCCACTCGCTGGAGAGGAGGAGGGAGATGATGAGGATAGAGATGAGGACGAGGATGGAGAGGATGAGGGGGATGGTGAGGATGGAGATGATGAGGATGATGACTATGAGCCAGATTCAGCTGATCAGGAATCATTGCAGGATATACCCATAGAGCCGAAGACAGCTAGGATAGAGGAGATGGAGATATGCAGGGCTACCATAGTGAGTCAGCATGATCACATTGCGACATTAGAGAGACAAAATGCCATCTTGAGGACAGAGCAGGATCAGTTTAGAGTGGAGATAGCCAGACTCATAGCAGCTCGAGATACAACAATAGCACAGGCACAGTGAGAAGAACAGAGAGTCACTAAGTATATTGGGTCGATTAGGGATGCCAGTGCACATGAGATGGCACAGATGTTGGTAGAGGCCGGAGAGGAGATACGCCATTGGAGGACACTATATGAGAGTGCAGTTCCACCAGAGCAGAGAGCAGCATCATATCGGGCATGATTGAGGACAGAGAGCAGGCCACATTCTTGGAGGTCAGTTGACAGAGGCACGTGCTCCGTATGAAAGACAGTTGACATTATGTAGTGTGACATTATGTAGTCAGCCTGCGGGCCATACTGAGGACAGACAGTCTAATTTTGTACTCTGATATTATTTTGATACATGATATGATATGCAGCGCTATGATGGGATGCAATAGGTTATGACTTATGTGTTTACTTTTCATGTGTGGATGGCTTATGCACCATGTATGAATGTGTTTTTATGTGTTTTTGATGCATTTATAATATGAAATGGATAAAATACTTGATATGATGCTTGATGTGATGTTTGATACAATGCAAATGTACTAACCAATGAATGCAGGATGCAGCATATGTGTTTGGGGAAATCGGAGCACTAGACTGAACTGACTATCCGAACTGACAGAAGAAATGTTAGTAAGAAGAAATGAGACAGAGGACAGTTAGAGATGAAGAAAAACTTGCTTTCAGTAATGCACTTTGTAGGTGAGAACCTTTATTTAATGTAGCAAAACGGACGCATTGCATCATGGAATTGAAGGCCAAAGCTGAAACACAACCCTTTTTGCAAAAGACAGACACATCGCACACAAGGAATGAGTGAGGCATCCTAGGGTGCATACATCAAGGGTCGAGGTATGTGCGGAATTCACAAAGCAAATGTACTTATCATAGACGCCCAATGATACAGTTGCCCTAGTTTGTGACAAACATTCCACAAACAAAAATCACAACAAAAAAGAAAGGGACCATGAACCATCTTGGTCACTCTAAATCACTCAGTGACATCATCAAGCAACATAGGAACATGATCGAAGCCAAAGATAAATCGATAAAAAGATAAGACTCACTAATTCCAACAAGTCAAACAAACATCTTGATCTTCATTGTCAAAAGTGTTGATAGGATGATCATACTGTCTGGTTTCAGGGAATGCGGTACCCCGTCTAAGATAAGACACAGTCTAGTTTCGAGTATACCACACCTTGTATAAGACTCATGATAATGGTGACAAGGTCAAATGATATTGATGTTGATGTTCGATTGAGAAGACAATTGTGATCAGTTTGAATGTCTGGTTTGATTGAAAAAGTTCATCTGTGAATGCATGATTTCATTAAAGCGCAGTGTGTGATTGTGTGTCGTTGGAGGTATGCTCAGCGATCTGTCTATGCACAAAGGAATCAGTTATGTTTTGTTTTTTAGTTTTTACAATTTTTTTGTGTTCATTTTTTCAGGACTTTATTTGACTTTTTAGGGATTTATTTCAGGACATTATTTGACTTTTTTTGGATTTTTTTCAGGACATTATTTGACTTTTTTTTTGGATTTTTTCAGGACATTATATGAATTTTTATTTTTTTTAGGATTATTTCAAGACATTTTTCAATTTTTATGATTTTTTTGAGGACATTTTTCAATTTTTTTTATTATTTCAAGACATTTTTCAATTTTTTTGGATAATTTCAGGACATTATTCAATTTTTTTGTTTTTTTTCAGGACATTTTCAATTTTTATGATTTTGCCCCCAGTGTCTAGCAAGGCAAGGAATATGACAAGTGAATAAATAGGCTTTCTGAAATGTTGGCGGATAGAGGGAAGACAAAAGCCTTTTATTATGGAGATAATGCGGATGTAATTTTCGAGGGCTATTGCGTGATGGGACAAGAGACTGGATATGACAATGTAAAGCAGGAACATGGCATGAGAGACATGTCAAGAGGTTTTTGAAACTATATTTAAATTTTGTGTCCTTATGTCAGATCAAGATCAAGGAATGAAAAAGAGTGTATGGATAGTGATAAGATATGGATAGGATAAGTAAGACCAAGAATGGATAAGGGACATGGACTGAAGGTCAGGATTGGCTAAGGGATAGTGGCAGAAAGTTGCAATAAGCTAAGGAATATGGATGAAAGGTTGTAATAAGCAAATGGATAAAGACCAAAAGCTATGATGGACTAAAAGCTGCAAACAAGATGCATGATGCTCATGAAGATCCTCAGCCTTGTCAAGATCAAAGGTGGAAAGGGAAACTGGACATGAGGGACAATAGGATATGAAGGGTAATGACATGGTATGATAGGATAATGAAGGGCAATGGGATATGAAGGAGGAAACCTGCCCCCAAGTGTGGTGTGCAAGAAGTTCATAGATTACACATTACGCCTGTTTGCCAGGTTTTCATCACGGTACTTTCCCAAGGCACCTATTTGCCAGGTTTTCACCAGTGGATGAATTATTTTTGCTTTACTTTTTTTCTTTCTTTTTCTTTTTTTTTTCACTTTTTTGTTTTGTTTTTTTGTATTTTGACTTTTTCAATAGAAGATGGACACATGATAGGGGATGGAAGAAGGACTCGAGCGTCTTTTTTTTTTTTTGGATAGTAGCCTTAAAAAAAATGGACCATGACCTTTAAAAATATGCTCAAAGACATTGGTAGGATAAGGACATGGAAAAAGAGATGAAATTAAGGCAAGGAATTATGCAAAGGATGGGATCAAAGGGATCGAAGGATGAAAAATATGCACTAGATAATGGATAGGGTATTGGAAGAATTGGGCTTCAGTGGATGGAAATGAAGGCAAGATCAACATTGGAACACACCTTGATGGGTGGTGGATTGATGGAGGAAAAATGTATTTTGGATATTGAGATTTTGACGAAGGAAAGGCTATGGATTTTGGGACATAAGGGCCCAAAATGGATGAAGAAGGTGATGGAGGAACAAATTTGAGAGGGTTGGATGGAGGAATAGCAACTTTGGATGCCAAGTTGGATGTTTCATTAGGCTTTTGTGCTCCAAGGAGCCGCTTAGAGATCCACATGGTTTTTGATTTTTCATGCTTTTGTGGTTCCTTGGAGTGCATTGCTTGCACAAGGGATTTAGGAACCCATATATATTTTGACTTTTCTTTATTTTTCTCAATGGGCCTTTGTGGCCTTTTGGATATTTCTTTTTCTTTATAGATAAAAAAAAATTTTGTTTTGACATGTCAATTATATTGGACATGTTGATCCTTGAATACATGTGGATTTTTAGACTTATGACTTTTATACTTGGCATCCAAATTGCTTGGAGGGGGAAAGGAATGCATGGATGGATATGAATGAAATGGAGTTATTTTAGATTGATGAAATTTACTCAAGGATGTGTGCCTTTGCTGACCTTGCATAGAGGATGAAGGGATATAAGGACCTAAGATGGATGGAAAGTATGATGGGGAAGGTGTATGTTTTGATTTTGATGGAGGGATACCAACGTCTTGAGAGTGAGTTGTGTAGACATGACCCTTAATATTTTCTTTCATATGGAGGGGTTCTTTCTCATGAAGGTCTACTCCTTTGCCTTAATGAATATCTTGACTTGTAGGATACTCTTTTCTTTGGGAAGAAGACGCGAGTCCATTATGAGGTGGATATGATATGAGAGAAATAATGAGATCTTGAAGTGGATCAGATTGCACCAAAATGGAAGAACCCATTATGCATGTCGAGGGTTCATGAACATCTTGCACTGACATGTTAGAATCATGAGGGGGATTAGGATCATGAGGGGGATCAGGATCATGAGGGGATCGAGGATTGTGTGGTGGACATGGATCAATGACAGGCTCTTCAAGAGATGGAACGGAAGAAATAATGGGATCATCAAAAGAAATGCGATCTTGGAGTGTATATGGAGCATTAAGACAAGGAGATGGAGGAACAAAAGGATCTTGTGGAAGATTTAAAGGAATAATTTGATCTTGACAAGGAGGAAGATCATTGGAATCCTCTTTAAAGGTGCTTTGCTCTTGATTTTTAATGGGATCATCGGAAAGGATGGAAGGGATATCGTGATCTTTCTTAGGAAGTGGAATGTCAATGGGATTTGAAAGGATATTGTGTTCTTGGATAGAATGGACAGGAATAATGGAATCATTGTGAGTGTCTGGGGAAATGGGATCCTGGTCAACAATTGGATGGGATGATAAGGTTTCAGGATCTTGATCTTGATCTGTTTCAAGACACGTTTCTTCATGCTCTAAATTTTCCTCTTGACATGGGGTTGGACTTTGGATATGCATGGGGGATTCTGACAAGGAATCAATGTTTTGGCATGAAGGAAATGCACTTTGAACATTTGTGATGGATTCTGGCAAGGAATCAATTCTTGAACATGAGGAAGAGGGCCTTCGAATGGGGTCCTCTAAAATAGGTAATGGCAATAAAGTGCATGGTGGCATTGGGTCTTGTATTTCTGAAACATGACAAGGATGTGCATCATGAATTGGATTATCTTGGCAATCAATTATGGATAGCTCCTGGATAATTCCATCTTTGGGTGTATTGTTTGATGAGGACAATATAGAAGGTTCTTGTGAAACTTCTAAAGGTGTAGGGATAGATGCCACTGGGGAGTCAATTTGTTTGTGGAGGGATGAGGCATTGCTAGACATAAGTGTATTATCTTGATCTTCCTCAAATAACTCACTTGGTAATTTCCTTAAGATCATTGCAATAAAGCCACCTTTCTTTCGAGGTTTTGACATAGTTGTATCTGGAATTTGAACTTGTTTGGCAAGAATTTGGTCTTGGTTTGATGTCATGTTTTCATTTTGGACTTGGTGTTGATCAAATTGGTTTGACATGTTCAAAATTTGGCTTGGTGTGTGCTGCAACCTTTGTTTTTGAATGTTTGGTTGTGCAGAAGACACTGCAACTGGTTGTTGAATGCGATATTGTTGTTGATAATTAACAGTTGGTTGGACATATTGTTGAAATTGGACCATTGGTTGTGTTGGTTGTATATGTTGGACCATTGGTTGTGTCTGTTGGAAATGTTGGAACTGTTGAACAATTGGTTGTGATGGTTGAAAATCTGATTGATAGTAAACACCTTCTTGTTCTTGTTGTGAAGGCACATAATTTTGTTGTCTCTTTTCTTGAAATTGTTTCATCATCTCTATTTGTGAGAGGAGAGCTGGTATGTTTGATCGTTCGACAAGAGATCTTACATTAATTGGCTCAATCTTTGGATTTCGACCTGGAAATTTTTGAAACATTTTGGACATTTGTGATCTATTCTTCTCAATGTTTTTCACTCTTTGTTCCAAAATCTCATTTTCTTGAGCTAGTTTCTCCTCTAGTTTTTGTATTTGGAGACTTGTTTCATCTTAAAAAGTTTGATCGATATTGCCTTGTTGTTGGGTTGGATATAATTGTGATTGCCTTGGATTAAAATTTGATTGCATTGTGGGTTGATACGTCAAACTTTGTTGCATCATTGGTGCTTGGAACCTTGTTTCAATAGACATGTCACTATGCAATGTTTTTGGGATTTTTGATTTTAAAAGGATGAAGTATGATATGCAACTAAATGCAACCTCAATTAAAAAAAATGCAATCTATGGCAAGAATGCAACCTATGTTTTTGTTGTTTTTCAAGATTTGGACAAAAATTTTGAATGCAATTCTAAAAATGAGACCCTTAGGAAATTGAAATGATGTCTAGACCTCAAAGGACAACAGGACCAAGTGACAAAAGGACAAAATGACAATGTCTCCCCTATATGCTTGGATACTAAGCTAGGTTTGACCAAATGACATTGATGACAAAAAGACAAAAGTTTGATAAGGTCAAGACTTCCTAACAATAACTTAGGGCTTATCAAAGATTTGCATTACTTAAGTATGACAAAACCTAGTTTTGACACTATATGCAAAGGGAAAATTACTATGCAAATGACCCTAATATGATATGATAATGACCTAAGCTTGATGAAGAGACCTAGGGTATGCAAATGTGACCTAATGCTATGAGGACAAGGATGCAAATGCAAATGTATGACAATGTCAACCTAAGACAAAACCTAAGGTTGAATTATGCAATGGTATTACTCTAATGCAAGAAGACACATGCAAATGGATGACCCTTATTGATATGCAAAGGAGTATGACCTAGGTGAAACCTAACCTTGGTAGTTGACAATGAATTTGCAAAATGCAAACCTAGGATGAACCAATTGTTGGACATGCAATATGACACCTAAGTGAAGACCTAATAATGACATGCAAGGGGACACCTAAATGAGAACCTAATAAGGACATGCAAATGGACACCTAAATGAAATGGACCAAGTGGAATGCAAGAATGATGCTCTAAGCCCTAAGTATGGACAATGGAGGACCTAAATCTAAGTGACATGAATGTTGTGACAAGATTTTGAATAATGTTTGACAACCATGTTTGAAGGTGTTTTGAAGTTTGTTGAATGAAATACTCTTGGGTTTAACCTTGTTTTGAATCAATTTGTCTTGTTTTTGAAATGAGACACAACTCAACTTTTGACAAGTAAAGAAGACAAGATATTTTAACTTAGACTCAAGAAAATCATGCTCATTCACACATTTCTTATGGTAGGTAAGGACAGTAGGTACTTGAGAGGTAGACTCATTATGAGATTCAAGGAGAATACATAGATGTTTGACCCCACGGGCTCCCCTTCACGGCACTCACTTCTCAAGGCAGCCAAGCATCAGTCCCCATGGAAATCTCCCCATGGCAAACTTAGTATCTCTTCCAAGTATCCAAACTTGTCCTTCTCAAGCAACTAGAAGGATTTTTGGCCTCTAAATACAAGGTGCTTATTAAGGATTTCTGTTAAGCATTACTCCTTGGTGTCACGCAAGCGTGATTGAGACATTAAGCCCACCAAGATACCAAACAAATGTAGTCGCGCAAGCACGATTTAGACCATGAGGCCCTACTTAGATGTTGATATGAGAAAGAGTTCAAGGGTCATCACTTCCCAAGTAACGACAATTCCCACGTAACCCTTCCTTCAAAGCTTTCCCCCATCAGGTATTTATTTATAGTGAGTTAGAATGCCAAGGTACTCTGGCTATGCTCACTTTGGGTCATTCCCTTCTCATGATTGTCACTTGCTTGCAAAAGAAAGCAAATGGTCGGGAAGGCAAGCCCTCTAAAGGTAACAAACAATCCACGACATGAGAATGGTAGCAAAGTTCTGGATTTCTGATCACCCTAAGAAGGATGAGAGAATACTCTCCTACTCCAATGTCAAACTCGACAATCAAAGCAAACACACGTTCATTCCATCCTACTTAGCAATCATACTAGGTGCCTAATTATGAACCACAAACACAAAAGTTCGGTTGAAATACAAGGCAACCTGCAAAATCACCAAGTTAAAAGTTTGATTTGTTTGGTCTTTGACTAGCAAACCTGCATAAACTTTGTTAGTAGTTTCATTTTGATCTTTGCCATGCATAATGCCAAGGTCCTGCACAAAGAATCAGTACCAAAGAAAATCGAAAATGCAGAAACATAATGCAAAACAAAGTAATTTGCAAGTAAAAACACTGCTTTTTACCTCTGTTTCTAGCCTTACATAGGCGCAGAATGTAGTAACACAGGCACAAAATGCAGTAACACAGGCGCAAATCCCTTGACACAGGTGCAAAACTCTCCTACACAGGCGCAGAAGTACCCAGAAAGCCCTGAATTACCCTGTTTCCTAAGTTTTTCACCTGCAAATCAACTCAAAAGCATGGTTAGGGGGTTAGTTCATGTCGGGTTCACCAATTAATGTATGATAGGAATCTCAAAATCATCAAAGCAAATGACAAATTAGCCTAGCTCAATCATGAAAACTCAATTGCAATGATAAATCCTAATTACATTCAATGAAAACATGAAAACAAGACATTCAATATGAAATCTAAGCAAACCAAATGCAGATGTCTCCTTCATGTGATCCATTGTCCTTCTTTCTCCTTCAAATTGCTTTGTTTTGTGGATCTCACCAATAAGTGCATAAGCATGAGATGAAAGCAAAATTGACAAGACAAGACTACAGCATAAGGGTACTAGAAGCGTGATTGATTCAAAGAGTCGAATCAATCACGCTTCTAGTACCCTTATGTTGTCCCATAGTGGCAGTTGCAACTACCACTGGGGGTCGCCGCCCACTGTGTGGGGGGGGGGGGGGGGGCGAGCTCCCCGAAACCTAAAGTCCTTTTTTTTATAATTTAATTTCTTTTTTTTTAAAACAATATAATACATATATATATATTATATATATAAATGTATTTTAAATATAAATATAAGTATATATATATATATATTAATATATTATATATATAAATATATTTTAAATATAAATATAAGTATATATATATATTTATTTATATATATAAATATATTTTAAATATAAATATAAGTATATATATATATATTTGATGCATATAAAAACTAGACGTAACTTTACTATGCAGTATATATTTTTTTTTTTTGAACTTTTTGATAGATTAATTAAACTATTGAGATTTAGATCAATGCAATTTTTTTTTCTTTATTTTAAATTCTATGTTACTAAAATCTGAGATAAACTATATAACCTTAGATTTATTTCCTGCAAATAAATAATTGACAGAATTCAATAAATTTATACAGCAACTATATAAATATGTTTTTATTTACATTAGATAAACTATTTAACTTTAGATTTTAATTTCTGCAAATAAGTAAATGACAGAATTAAATAAACTTAAACAACAGCTATATTAATCTAGAATCATTTGATTTTAACCTTAGAGATATGCATGTATTTTCTTTAAACCATGATTTGTATTGGAGAATAAATGGTTAGGACTAGATGCTTAATTTTTCTTTCACTAACGTGCAAGCTTCCCTATTTCATTCTTTTCCAATAATTCATATGCCTAAAGGAGTAAAATGAACTTTTAGATTTCTAAAGTAAGATGCATACAACCATTAATATTTTAAGAACATTTCATAGCTAAAGCCCAACAGAAATATTTTAATTATACAATACTAATTTAACAAAAATAGTGCATTTATTTAAGGCATTTTTAGAATACAATATAGTCATCATTACAAGAGGGTGAGATACCCAAACTAGTCTCTCATTTGTTTAAATGAGGACTTTAAATAAAATAGATACATTTCCTTTCAAAATAGATACAACATATAGTTTCCCTTTACATTGCTGCAACTTAAAATATAAAATATTCCATTCCCAAATCTTTTTCTGCAAACAAATAATTCCAGCAACTTCTACTTGTCCTTTCATTTTCTTCCAAACAATCCTGCAAATAAATCATAAGGCTTGACCATGGAGTGCTCACCTCCTAGCCTAGGCTTACTAGAAGCCACCCCCGAGCTTGGAGAACCAAGTCCTAGATAGGTTACAGACATGCAAACACAACAAGCAAGGGAAAAACATATAGCAAACACTTTCCCAACCAAGGCTACACTCCATCACAAAATGTGATGATTTTTACATGGGTGGTAGTGGACCAAATACCCTGAGGAGACTGCAAGAATGGTAGAACACAATGCCACCTCATGGAAAACAAAGTTATTTCATAAGATCATTAACCCCACATTCCTTATGCCCCCCAAGGCATCTATGCCACACTTTCTCCCCTTATGACCCCCAAATGCACAAACTAGGCCATGCAACAAGGGTCACAAATACACCCCTTGAGTTCACTCTCATAAACAGAGTCTCTCACTTGAGGGTTGTCCAACTTCTACCACCCACAAGACCATCCTACTCTCCCAAGAGTAGAAGGCCTTGGTTACTCCCAAAACACAGAAAATGCATACAAGAAAATAAAAGACAGATTGCATAATAATAATTTTCACAAAAGAAAATACAAGAGAATCATTTTCAGATACAACCAAAATTTCCAACATAGACATACAACGTAAAAAGCAAGGAGATGAACCAACCTTCAATCTGCCCAAAGGTATGCTAGAACTAGTTTGAGGATGAGCAGCCCACATCCACAATCCTCCCTTCTATACTTAGTCAAATTTTGAATCCAAAAACCAACTTTTCAAAATGCATAGTCTACAAAAATGGAGAGTGGGTGATTACCCACAAAATCTCTCATTCTTGCCTAAGAAGACCTCAGTGAGAGTTCTCATAGGTTTCTAAAATTGAAAAAGGAAAAAGTAAGAAAAAGATCCAAAAAGGATCTCTCAGCAAAAGGGAAGGTTATCTAACCTAGATGGCACCTTCTAATTTTGAATTTTCGCACATCTTAGAAAACCCACTTTTGGGGATGACTAAACAGTCACATGGGAGTGGACACATGCCTAAAAACACTCCTAACTCATAGGTATACCTTATGGGCTTTAGGAAACACCTTTAAACTACCCCTAGGAGTCCATTTGACCCCTTATAAACCCATCTAAAGTTAAATTTCGGGTCCAACCTGTGTTGACCACTCCAAAGACTCTCTACCCAAGGAAAATTTAGAACCACATTCAAATGTTTGAAAAAGCTATAGTTGAACAACTCCCTTCAAGAGACAAGTCAAAATTCAAGACATAAATCAACACATGTGTCAAGTGACACAAAAAAAATACATTACAAAATTACACATGGAAATTGTCTCTTGTTAGATTTAAATAAATCAATAATAAAATTTAACACACATGCATCATTTACTATTACAAATAAAATACGATACATACGGGGTGTTGTCTCTCCAAATAGACAACCCCTGGCTTTACGAACGTACATAGGTCTAGGTTTGGTTCTCCATAATGTTTCCATGGTCACATGGATAATTTTCCTATGCATCTCAATCACACATTAGTACTTCCAAATAACCTCATATAATATTAAACACATCAATAAGAATACACATCAAACACTCTGCATACAATTTACATTTAAACAAATCGATATATCTTATATCCAAATAAATCCACATAAGCAATTATCATAGTCTACATAATTCTGATCCATACATAAAACATGCATCCTATTTCTATCATCATAGTAAAGTCCTGCAATTCCAATAATGACATACATCATCACAAATTAATCCTATTCTAGAATCATATAGAGTTCTATATCTATAATGCATAGAAATGAAGCATCAATATATATCAATGTTATCCAAATCATGAAATCATATAAGTTCCAAATCCATAATATATAAAAATAAAGCATCCATAATAGTCTCAACATGAAAAATACTAAAATGCTAGGATGAGTCGAGGTAGGGCCTCACAAAACCTATCTCCTATATCTAGATCGATCGCTGATGCTTCCTCAAGTGGACCTATGGTTCTTGAGGAAGAATCTTCTCATCCTAACTCTACAATTGAGAATATATTCTCTCCTGAATAGATTCTTGTAGAAGATGATTGGGGATCCCTTAATTTCAATCCTACTTTCATAGGGGAATACAAAATTCCCCCTAGAGAACCTAAGGTAGAAATTAAGAAAGAAGAAAAAGAAGAACCTAAAAATCCATCTACTGTATCTAGGCTATTGAGTAATAACTTTGTGGCGTCTTCGCAAATTTCATCTCCCTTAGTTTCTGGTTTAGAGGATTTTGATCCTTCACTTTTTGAAAATCCTCCTTCTTCTTCAGAAATGACTAACCTTTATGGTCCTGATTTTCACATCCTAGCTAGGTGTGGATATAATGAAAATGTATGTGGTGCTCAAGAACAAGGGATTAAAGTTCCCTTGGAAAACAACTTTCATCATATGATATTTGGGTTTGGTTATGATTCTTTCAAGTGTACTAAAGCCTCTAAGAGAGCATCTATTAGTGTTAATGTCATTTTTTCTTCTATCTCACTAAAATATCTAGAATATATTAACTTTAACCCTTCTCGTGTCTTTGCTTTGGATGTTTTTTCTACCGATGATTCCTTAGCTGAATTCTTGGGATCTTATGACAACCTTCCTCGTTATCACCATAATCGCAGTTTTCCCTATTGTCTAAATTTGAAAGCTTACTTTGGGAAAGAAAGAGATAATGATGAGATAGTTAAAGAATTTCCTCAATTGAGAGATGCTCCTCAACAAAGAAATCTCCTAATAAATGACACCATTGATATCAAGATGGATCCTTGTGTTGAAGATAAGATCATCAAGATATGGAAATGTTTTGATGAAGAAGAGAAAAAATAATATGCTGAGTTGTTACATGAATTTCCCGAGATCTTTGCTTGGATATATTCTGACATGCTTGGCATAGATCCTAAGATTGTCACTCATAACATTGTCCTAGTTCCTGATGCTAAACCTGTGAAGAAAAAGATTTGAAAGATTCACCCTAAAGTGGCATTACTTGTTAAAGCTGAGATTAAAAAATTGTTGGATGTTGGATTCGTTCATTCTATCAATTATTCCCCATGGATTTCAAACATTGTAGTTGTGGCTAAATTTAAAAACAAGATTAGGATGTGTACTAATTTTCATGATTTGAACAAGGCCTCTTTAAAAGATTATTTTCCCCTCTCGAATATTGACATGATAGTGGATTCAGTAGCAGGACATGATTTACTATCCTTTATGGATGGTTTCTCTGGATATAATCAAATTTTCATCAATCCCCAAGATCAATATAAAACTGCTTTCACAATTGCTTGGGGTATGCTTTGTTGGATTGTGATGCCTTTTGGATTGAAAAACACAAGCACAACCTATCAGCGTCCTATGACTCTCATTTTCCATGACTATATGCATAAGACCTTAGAAGATTACATTGATGACATCTTAGCCAAATTCATCCTTCGTACAAATCATGCTAAGATCCTTTGTCAAATCTTTGAGATAATTCGTAAGTACAACATGCATTTGAATCCCCAAAAATGTGTTTTTGGTGTGGATAGACGAAAAATATTAGGATTCATAGTTTCTCATCATGGTGTTGAGGTGGATACAAAAAAGATAGATTCTATTGTTAACAGGCCACCTCCTAAGAATGTTTCTCAACTGAAAATTTTGCAAGGAACAATCCAAGCTATTCGTAGGTTTGTCTCTCTTCTTGTAGATCTTACCTTTATCTTCACACAACTGCTTAAGAAGAATATCACTTCCCAATGGAATGAGGATTGTCATCAAGCATTCGAAGACTTAAAAACTTATTTGGCCAATCCTCCCATTCTTCAATCTGCTGACCCTACTAAGCCTTTTCTTATATACACCATTGCTTCCCCTCAAGCTCTTACAACCTTATTGGCACAATGTGATAAGGATGGTAGAGAATTCTTGGTTTATTACATAAGCCATACTCTACTCGATTACAAAGTCCGATATTCTACGATAGAAAGATAGTGCCTTGCTTTAGTCTTTGCAACTCAAAAGTTGAGGCATTATCTCTTCAATGCTGAGATTCATGTTATCATTAAATTTGATCCTCTTAAATATATTTTCTCCAAAAATGATCTTTCCAGACGATTAGCTAAGTGGGTTAAGATGTTGACCAAGTTTGACCTTAAGTCTGTCTCACTAAAGGTAATAAAGGGTCAAGCGTTGACTGATCATTTAGTTGATGCTCCTTCACCCTTCTCCCTACCTAATCCAGAGTCTTTTCCTGATGAATACATTCTTTCCATTGAGGTTGATGAGACTTGGGAACTATACTTCAATGACTCTAAGTGTCATACAGGATCGGGGGCAAGGGTGGTCTTAATTTATCCTAAAAAGAAGCCCATTCCTTTATCATATTGTCTCAATTTCCTTATGTACCTATAACATTGCTGAATATGAAGCTCTTATAACTGGAATTAAAGTAGCCTTGATGTTGAGTGTGAAGAATCTACATATTTATGGAGATTCTCAACTAATCATAAGACAAGCGATAGGAGTTTATCAAGCTAAACAAGACAAATTAACACAATATAAAGATCTAGCTTTATCCTTGTTACCAAAATTCAATTCTTACACCATGGAGCCCATTCTTCAAAAAGATAATCAACATGGTGACTCAAAGGCATGTGCTACCTCTCTTGTGTCTCCAGAGGACCCCATGGTAGATCTTCAATTCACTATTCACAACTTTACTTCCCCAGCTATTGCTGATCACCCTGGTGATGTGGCATATTGTTGCATTTATGTGGGGGGAAAAGCAAGACTAGGCTAACATGTCCTAATCCTACCTTTTGTCACACATTATGGAATACGAAAGAGCCTAGAGGTATCGCACAATTGGCTACTTCTTTTTGGTGAAAGAGAGAGCCATGGGCTACCTATTAGGGTTTCTATTCCTTTGTTGTAATTGAAAGGTAAGATTATGCAAGTTCAATTCCTAACCCTAAAATGCAAGTATGAACTAATAACAAGATTGCAGAATTGAACTTAAACAATGGAAAGCTGCAAACACAAAGACAAGACAAGAATGCAGATGCATACCCAGAGTCAAAATCTAAGTGGAAATGTTCAGGACAGGGGTGCGGGCGCCACTGTCCTGATTCTGCACCTGAAACTACACCTGAAACTGCTACTTTGCACTCTGGAAAACTGTCCGAACTGCTAAAAATTGTTGTCTGTCAGGAGGACCAGGGCACCCAGTGCCCCTGTCCCAGGGACCAGGGCACCTAGCACCCCTGTCCTGGTAGGACCAGGGCATCCCACACCCCTGTCCTGGTCTTCTGCTCCAAAACTGGGTGTGTGGTTCCGTCTCCGTCTGCTTCTTTCAGATTTGTAACTTGCAGCGTTGTCTGAATCCCGAAATCTGCACTTATATCTGAAAAAGGTGTTTGGGAGGCTATATAGGGTTTTGCCTTAGTCAAACCCCCACTTCGGTGATTTCCACCTCCATGAATAGCCAAGTTGTATTGTAAAAGTAATGTGTGTGCAAACCTTGTGTGTGTGCAAGATCTAAAATGCAAGTAAGCAAACTAGAGCAACCTAGAAAGTAAACCCTAATTGCTTGTAAATGACAATGTAAATGCTCCAAATCAAGAATGCCAAGTGATCTAAAGCATGAATGTAAATGATATAATGAGGCTTATGCCAAGACATGAAAACAACATGAAATCATACCCAACCCCAAGGGAGGGGTACAAGCCAATCTTCAGTCGGTGATCCCTTATTGCTCTTCAATGCCTTCAAAGCCCTAAGTGAATGAATGGATTTGACGAATGCTTGGAGGATGAATGTTGAGAGTTGTTGAAGTCTTCAAAGATCTGCTCTTTCACTGCATATGAGGTTGCTGAAAAAAAAATTTGGATCCCTTCAAATGAAGAAAGAGAGCTCTTATCTATGAAACCCTAGGTCTTAATTCCAACTTTTGGCTGACCTAGAGATTGAATATCCTGCCAATTTCTTGGGGTCAAGCTTTATTTTATGATTGGATCGTGCTCCTAAAATTTTGGGAAAAATGTCCGGGACCGTGTGCACTCCGGGTGCCATGGTCCTGGCAACTTTTCACCAAATTTTCAGGGCCGTCAGATATGATGATTTTAGAGACAATCCCGAAGTTACAGGTGATTTCGAGATGTTTTGACCCCCGAAATCAAGCCCCCAAGCTCAGAATAGGGCCTAATTAGGGTTTTTGATTAAGTGATGTATTGGAGGAATAAAATGAAAGGGGCATGCTTTAACGAAAGGGCCTGACTTTATGATGTGGAAGATGATGAAATAGAACCTTTAGACCTAATTAATTTGATTAATTAAGTGCTAAAGGGGAAATGAAATGCAAAATGCAACTGCGCCAAGGTGGGTGCTAAACTAGGTGTTAAATTGTACTGCTTTAGCAAGTACGTACAATTTATGACGTTACATTTAGCCCCCACTTTAGCGGTCATATGAGTACTACGTGCATATGCAAGCTAAAGTACAGAAAATTAAACATTATTTGAAAAAGGATATATCCATAAGTTGTCGGACGAAGCCCCCAGCGGTATCTGCAGTACACAGTTAGGAACCGCACCCTACAAAACACACGTTAGATCACAAAATGACCTAATGCTTACTAAGGAAAGTGATGAAATTTGTGAGTAGCTATATGCCCCCCCCTGTTTCAACTTGCTTATTAGGGAGGTGAAACCGGGTAACATGTTTACTTATGACAAATTGTGTAAGAGAGTATTGATGAGGGATGTTCACTGAAAAGGCTTCATCAGAGCACTTTTTGGAACATCCCGAGAGTAGGGGAATGAAAATACGATTCCTATGCAACAAACGGTTTGAAAATCACATCTCCCAAACTCAAGTTATGATGAAATGAGTGAAAGAGGAAAATTAGGGTTTTGAAAGTAAAGGTAAAGAAATGGAAGTATATACCTTGAAAGTGACATTTGCATTTGTCACTCTGTTGATTTCTGATTACTGTTCATTGCAGCGGAGCCCACATAGCCATCATCATGCCTTCATAATGACCAGAGCATCCTACGAGGATTGAGACCATGCAACAGGCCGTGATCGACAACGAGCCACTAGACGAGGTGAGTTGACTGAACGTTGACTTTTGATTTTCTGCATTTGACTTTCTATGATCGTTTGCGGGCCCTGGAACCTGACCCTGGGTCCCACCCAGGGTGCCATGGTCCCTATGGGGCGCCATGGTCCCTTCAGGGTGCCATGGTCCCTGTGGGGCACCATGGTCCCTAACAGGGTGCCATGGTCCCAATCAGGACTTGGCAAGAGATGTCAGGGTTAGCATACGATGTTCGACAGTTTGCATGAATGATTTTGATGATTGAGTATTGATTATAGTTATGTTTTTGTGATGCAGGGTCTCCCGTACATGAGAGAGCACACGGCGGGGCAGATTCTTTGCAGTTTGCGAGATCAGATTCCTCGGCTTACTCAGGCAAAGAGAGACACATTGTCGATAGTAGGTTTGTGGTCTATGATTCTTATGCCAGCCATTCAATTTCATCCCATGATGCTGATGGCACTCATGGAGCGATGGGATTCTGACACATGCACGTTCCAGCTTCCAGTAGGGGAGATGACGGTGACACTTCAGGATGTGTACCGCATTCTTCGCCTACCGATCAGAGGAGCTACGGTGACATATGCAACCGATCGATTAGCAGAGGATCATCAGAGGGAGCAGGTATATTGCATAGGGAGAGTCATGCCGAGTGAGATGAGAGGTCGTATCATGGTCAGCTGGCTCTTACATCCTACAGGAGAGGTGCCCCTCATGAGATGTCTTATGATAGCCATCATTGCACTAGTTGTCTGCCCTAACGGGCGTGGTACGCACATGCATGGGGGTCTCACATGGTGCATCAGGGCTATGGAGAGACATAGGAGAGTATACGCCTAGGGTCGGAGTATGCTTGCACATCTCTATCATGACCTCTAGGAGTATGTTTTTGGACAGGGTTGCAGCTTGATGACATGCACACTTCTGCAGGTGTGGATATTTGAGCACTTTACATGCACCAAGCCTGTCGGCTATTCGATGAGTACGGCTAGCGAGTGACCTAGGGTATTTGCTTATCCACTTACCAGCGAGTGGAGATTTGGAGATCTATTGTATTGGAGAGTGACATTTGACAGATTGACAGCTAAGGCGACTGTGTGGAGACCATATCTGCGGATGCACAGATGGGATGGGATGGAGAGATAGTTAGCATGCTTACAGAGGAACCGCCTACTGAGAGGGCGATATCCACACATCATAGTCCCATTCTACTTTGACAGAGTATGGAGGCAGTTTGGGCTAGAGCAGTGTGTTCCAGCCGATGTGCCCATCTACACTCGACACTCACAGGTCCTTCCTAGACCCAGAGCAGTAGCAAGACCGACGATAGACGACATCGAGATCACAGATATAGAGGGGTCTGACCAGGATGTGGTTACTAATTATGTTGCAGACCCCGGGGCACAGCGCAGGTATCTCTCATGGTTTATGAGATCATACCCAGGGCCTATCTTTCCACCAAATCACTCGACAGGCCATCCAGGTCCATGGAGGCATGGAGACTGAGATGAGGACCAGGGATCCAGATCAGAGGAGCCAGAGGAGGGAGATAGTCATGAGGAGGCAGGAGGTCCTGATCCGCCTATAGGAGATCAGCCTAGTGCCGAGGAGGAGGACGACGATGATGACGATGAGGAGGAGAGAGATGATGATGAGGAGAACGAGGATGCAGATGAGGAGGAGGATAGAGATGACGAGGAGGAGTCAGATGCAGCTCCTCACCATTCAGGAGATGATACCATAGCCTTAGATCCTCCTGTTATTCCCCAAAAGGGGGAACATGAGGCGATACGGAGACCTATACCCATCGCGCACAGATCGTTCAAGCGTGGGGAGCCTAGTAGTTCCTAGTCACAAATGTTTCCATATCACGATCCCTACTAGCGTGAGGGAGATCCAGGTATAGTAGGTTTATATTTATTGATTGATGTTTTGATGATATAAAATGGTACTAACACAAAATCTATTCAACTACTACAGCTAATGTGCAGGAGTGGCGCTCCTTGATCCAGCAAGCAGTGACAGATATCTCCACGATAGCACAGATCCCTAGTTCCTCACAGGTCACTTATAGACCTCAAGGGAACGCGGGTCGGCATGATGATTTGTTTTCCCCATTTCGAGTACAGGTAGAGATATGGAGAGAGAGAGAGAGAGCGAGCTCTATCAGAGGACCTTTAGTGGGCACAGCGTGATCTAGAAGCCACTCAGGCCGAGGCTACCTCGTATCGCGTGATCCTTATGGATAGGGATCGTAGGAGTTCCTCTCGGAGCCATTCACGATCTATATCATGGTATACCCCTATGGGTCCACCTGCACGGCCGGATCAGGAGGGAGCATCTAGTCGTCACTCTCCAGCCACCAGCCCTAGGGATAGGAGATGATTTTATGATGTAGGGTAGGTCACATTTTGGATGCATAGTGACCTACCTTTGTATATTGATCCACACACATATATATATATACATGCTTCTTTGTCTCAAACGTGTTATTTTTAATGTCTAAAACAAAGTATATTTTGCTTTGATTAATGCTAACACATTTGGTAGATGTACATGTAGGTTCTGAATCTAATTTCCATGTGATTGATTTCTCAATGCTCCATGATTAAATTGATACATGTGTGACTTAATTAAAATATTTGATCAAGTACTACATTGATGATAAGGAATAAAGTATGTATTAAGCCTATGAATCATATAGCTAATGTGATTTAATTTGAATTTAAACACAACATGACATGATTCAACTTAACACATAAAAACATTGTATAATATGTCAACATAATGAAAATGTAAATCTTTTGTAATTTACATAAATGAATTCAAGACAAACCATAAAGTAAAGAAACATGCTTGTCAGGAACGAAGCAATATAGATTAAACAAAACATCATTTAATTCTATTTGCTCTAACAAAGATATGCTAACATATTATCCAATTTTGAAGAAGTGAGAAAGGAAATAGATGAATGATAAGGAATGAGAAATTAAGCATAGTATCTACGCAAGTGCATAGCGTTTATAGGGTCTTTAAGAGGCGTACCGTCTACATCCACTATTTTGTAAGCACCTGATCCATAATCTTCAATAACAATATACGGTCCAAGCCAATTAGGACTGAATTTTCCCTTTTCTTCAGGTAAGGCATTCACATTGCGCTGACTCTCATAGAGCACTAAGTCACCCACTGAGAAGGAACGTTGAATAACCTTATCATTATAGCTTCGTTGTAGAGTTTTGTGATACGCTTGAATATGCTCAAGAGCATTTATACGCTATTCATCAAGCATCTCAAGCTGTTGAAGCCTTTGTTCTCTGTAAGAGTCATCATCTACTATACCTTTGAGAGAAACTCTAAGTGATGGAATCTCTAATTCTAAAGGCATAATAGCATCAGCACCATAAACAAGATTATAAGGGGCAGTTCCTGTAGCAATTCATACACTCGTTCGGTAGGCCCAAAGAGCATAGCTTAGCTGAGTACTCCAATCCTTACCATGCTTATTCACGGTTTTGCGAAGAATTTGTTCAATTATTTTATTGGATGATTCGGCTTGACCATTTGATTGAGGATAGTATGGTGTAGAAAATCAATGTTTGATATGATATTTCTCGAGGAATTTCTTCACGTCTTTGTTTTTAAAGGATGTCCCATTATCTGAGATTATAGTGGAAGGTATCCCGAATCGAGAAATAATGTTTTCTAGAAGAAATCGACAAATCACTTCAGCAGTAGTAGAGCGAAGAGGAACAGCTTCTACCCACTTTGTAAAGTAATCTGTTGCGGTTATAATGAAAGTATGTCCTTGAGATGAAGGAGGAGAGATTTTACCGATGAGATCCAACCCCCATGCAGAGAAAGGCCAAGAGGCTACCTGAGAACGGAGTTCTTGGGCAGGAGCATGAATCAAATTATTGTGTTGTTGACATTGATGACATTTCTTAACAAATGAAAAAGAATCCTGCTGCATAGTTTGCCAATAATATCCCATACGGAGCAATCTTTGAACCAAGGATTTACCTCAAAAATGCCCCCCACAGGCACCTGAATGCGCCTCTTCAAGAGCAATAGGGATTTCTGATTTGTTAAGACAGTGAAGGAGAAGATCGTTATAACCCCTTCGGTAAAGAACATTAGAAAGAATGATATATCTAGCAGACAACTTGCAAACTCTAGCCCTGGTGTTCCTATTGGCGGAATCAGGAAAGGTACCATCAGTCAAGTATCTTATGATATGCAAGTACCATTCATCTGAGTCTATAAAGTCGCAACATGTCACCAGGCTGGAATCATCTACAATAGCTAGAGAAATAAGGTTGTGAATAACAAATTTAAGATCAACCATAGGGTCCTCTAAAGATACAAGAGAAGCCACACATGCCATTGCGTCCACATGTCGATTATCTTTTCGAGGAACAGGTTCTATGGTGTAAGAATCAAATTTTTGTAACAAAGAGATAGCAAGGTCTTTATATTGTGATAATTTGTCTTGTTTTGCTTGATACAGTCCTGTTACTTGTCTTATAATCAGTTGAGAATCTCCAAAAATATGTATGTGTTTTATATTCAAAGCTAAGGCTGCCTTTATTCCTGCTATAAGAGCCTCATACTCAGCAATGTTATTGGTACATAGGAAATTGAGACGGTAAGATAAGGGAATGGACTTCTTTGTAGGAGAAATCAGAACAACACCTGCCCCCGATCCCGTACGACACTTAGAGCCATCAAAGTATAACTCCCAAGTTTCATCTTTCTCTGTACAAAGGATGAAGTCATCAGGAAAAGACTCAGGGTTAGGGAGGGAGAAAGGTGAAGGGGCCTCAACCAAGTGATCGGTCAATGCTTGCCCTTTAATTGCTCTTTGTGAAACAAATTTAAGGTCAAATTCAGTTAACATCATAACCCACTTAGCTAGGCATCCTGATAAATCAGTTTTAGAGAAAAGATGCTTCAACGGATCAAACTTTACCATGACATGGACTTCTGAATTTAAGATATAATGTCTCAATTTCTGAGTCGCAAACACCAAGGCCAAGCATTGTCTTTCTATCGCAGAATATCGGGTCTCATAATCGAGTAAGGTACGACTTATATAATAAACCGGACACTCTTTACCATCTTTACCATGTTGTGCCAATAATGTTGCAAGAGCATGAGAGGAAGCAGCTGTATAAAGAAGGAAGGGTTTAGAAGGTTCGGCCGGTCGAAGGATAGGAGGATTAGCCAAATACACTTTTAAATCTTCAAATGCTTGTTGACAGTCTTCATTCCATTGAAAAGTGATATTCTTTTTGAGAAGTTGAGTAAAAGGAAAAGTACGATCCGCAAGTTGAGATACAAACCTACAAATAGCTTGAATTTTTCCTTGTAAGCTTTTGAGTTGAGACACATTTCTAGGAGGTGGCATGTTGACAATAGCATCTATTTTCTTAGTATCCACCTCAATTCCACGATGCGAAACTATGAATCCTAATAGTTTTCCACTATCCACACCAAAAACACATTTTCGGGGATTCAAGTGCATGTGATATTTGTGAATCCTTTCAAAGATTTGACGAAGGATCTTAATGTGATCTATGCGGAGAATGGATTTGGCTAAAACATCATCAACATAATCTTCTAAAATCTTATGCATGTAATCGTGAAAGATAAGGGTCATCGCTCGTTGATAAGTTGCGCCAGCGTTTTTAAGTCCGAAAGGCATCATTATCCAACAAAATGTACCCCAAGGAGTGGTGAAAGCAGTTTTGAATTGATCTTGAGGGTTAATGAAAATTTGATTGTATCCTGAAAAAACATCCATGAAGGATAACAAGGCATGTCCTGCCGTAGAATCAACTATCATGTCAATGTTTGGAAGAGGGAAATCATCTTTTAAAGAAGCTTTATTTAAATCTCAAAAGTCGGTACACATTCTTATTTTGTTATCTATTTTAGCCACAGCGACAATATTTGAAATCCATGGGGAATAATCAATAGGCCGGATAAATCCAGCCTCCAATAATTTTTCAATCTCAGCCTTAACAAGCAGAGCCACCTTAGGATTCATTTTTTGAATCTTTTGTTTCATGGGCTTAGCATCAGGAACTAAGACAATATTATGAGTGACAATCTTAGGATATATACCAGGCATGTCAGAATATGTCCAAGCAAAGATCTCAGGGAATTCACGCAATAAATCATCATATTGTTTTTGTTCCTCTTCGTCCAGACATTTTCCAATTTTAATAACTTTTTCTTCATTGCAAGGATCCATCTTAACATCAGTGGTGTCACTTATGAGAAGATTACTTTGTTGAGGAGTATCCTTTAACTGAGGGAATTCTTTCACAATCTCATCATTATCAATCTCTTTTCCAAAATAGGCTTCAGTGTTTAAACAATAAGGGAGTCCCCTATTGTGATGATAACGAGGAAGAGTATCATAAGCTCCTAAAAACTCAGCTAAGGCATCATCGGTAGGAAAAACATCCAAAGCACAGGCACGCGAAGGATCCTCATCAATCTACTCAGGGTGTTGCATTGATAGAGATGTAGAAATAGTATTAACACGAATACATGGTCTTCTAGAAGCTTTAGTGCACTTGCAGGGATTACAGCCAAGTCCAAAGGCATAATTGTGAAGATTATTTTCTAGAGGAACCTTTATCCCTTGTTCGTGAGTGCCACAACCATTTCCATGATACCCATGCTTAGTAAAAATGCAAAAACCACAACCATAACGATCAGCCATTTCAAAAAGAGAAGGTGATTTTTCATAAGACAAAGAATCAAACCCTTCAGAATTGGAAGTGTGAGGAGAAGATGTTTGAGAAGCGGCCATGAAGTTATTACTCATAGGTTCAGGTAGTGTTGATTGATTTTTAGCTTCTTCCTTCTTTTCTGCTTTAAGCTCTCTAGAAGGAACCTTATATTCACCTACAAAGGTGGGATTAAAATCAAGAGATCCCCAATCATCATCTGCGAGAATCTTCTCAGGATCAAAATCCTTCTTATGTGTAGTTTCAAATCGAGAAGAGTCTTCTTCAGGAGCTCTAGACTCATCCAAAGAATTTTGATCATCAGAGAGTGAGGATTCACCAATAGGTATCTTGTTTAAAGAGTCATCACTAGACGAGGATGGCTTAGAAGAACCCCCTTTGGAAGTAGATGTTTGTAAACAAGCTTGGAAGTTAGTATCACCTATCAAGGTATATGTCTTATTGTTATAAATAAATTTAACTTGTCTATGTAGTGTAGAGGGGACAGCTTGCATACTGTGAATCCAAGGTCTCCCTAATAGCAAGTTGTATGTTAGATTTCCCGACATAACATGGATAGGAGTAGGCAAAGTAATAGGCCCCACTGTGACGGGTAAGGTGATAATACCTAATGAAGTTTTAGCCACATTATCAAAGCCTCGAATAGGATGAGAGTCAGGCTCAATTAGGGATGTATCCACATTCATCTTATGCAAAAGATTAATGCTACACACATTAAGACCAGAGCCATTATCTACTAGTGTTCGTCTTATAGCAATATCATTTATGATAACCACAATCATCAAAGGATCATATTGATGTTGAATTTCACTAGTGGGCAACTCATCTTGAGTAAACACAATATGAGCTTTAGGATTCATCATAGAGTTAACCAAAGACACTATATTACTAGATGTATTCGGTGGAGGAACATTCAAATCTTTCAAAGAATCTTGTAACATTCCGTGATGAGCAAAAGAAGTTTGAATCAAATCCCAAAGGGATATCTTAGCAGGGGTAGCCTTAAGTTGTTCTATGAGATCATATTCCTTACCAAGAACTTGTGAAATACGCGGAGCTTGCGGAAGAGTTGGTTGAGGATTAGGAAGAGGAGCTCGAATAACTAGAGGAGGATTAGGTTGCCTATTATTTCTAGTATGATAAGTATGAGCAACCGCATGATAACTCTCTCTAGTTAATTGCTTGGCATAATTATAAGGACTTATAGGTTTTCTTCCTTGCACAGTGATGATAGGTTTATTTGGAGTAATAAAGGAATCATACCCTCCTTGGATAGTAAGGAGAGGTGATTTAGGAACTTGAAAGGTGGGAGAAGGACAAGCACCTTGGACTTCAAAGAGAGGCTTATTATGCTCATTCAGGTTTATCATGTTAACTAATTTAGAAGTTTTGTTCTTGTTTAGAGATTTCGATAAAGCCACAAAGTCATCAAGAGCATCATCCAACAAAGCATGATCATATCTATTAAAAGGTTTATCTTTTGATTCAAAAGGAGACATCTCCTCATAGAGGGGATTATTGAAAACAACCATGTTACTAGATTCAGTGGAAGAGTTGATAGAATGTACCCTTCAGAGGAATCATTCAACTTATCTTTCTCATCACAACGAAATGGCATAGTAACAAGGTTTATGAGTTTTTGGTAAAATGAAGGTTTAGCATCTTTAGGGTTCAAAAACTCATCTAAAGCTTCATCTAATTCATCTTGGCTATACTCATCATAATCATCATAAGCATGAACATTTTGCAAATAAAAGTTTGACATTTTGAAATAAAAGTTCCATAAAACTTAGACACACAATGCAAAGAAACAAAGAAACACACTCCTTTCTTTTTTTCTTTTCTTTTTCTTTTTATGAAAATGAAATGAAAACACACTAAATCTAGATCTAGATCTAACAAATGCAATGCAAGAGGAAGCAATGATAGTTTCACGTCGGGTTCACCAAAATGTGTGGGGGAAAAAGCGAGACTAGGCTAACATGTCCTAATCCTACCTTTTGTCACACATTATGGAATACGAAAGAGCCTAGAGGTATCGTACAATTGGCTACTTATTTTTGGTGAAAGAGAGAGCCACAGGCTACCTATTAGGGTTTCTATTCCTTTGTTGTAATTGAAGGGTAAGATTATGCAAGTTCAATTCCTAACCCTAAATTGCAAGTATGAACTAATAACAAGATTGCAGAATTGAACTTAAACAATGGAAAGTTGCAAACACAAAGACAAGACAAGAATGCAGATGCATACCCGGAGGCAAAATCTGAGTGGAAATGTTCGGGACGGGGGCGCGGGCGCCACTGTCCTGATTTTGCACCTGAAACTGCACCTGAAACTGCTGTTTTGCACTCTGGAAAACTGTCCGAACTGCTAAAAATTGTTGTCTGTCAGGAGGACCAGGGTGCCCAGCGCCCCTATCCCAGGGACCAGGGCACCTAGCGCCCCTGTCCTGGTAGGACCAGGGTGCCCCACACCCCTTTCCTGGTTTTCTGCTCCAAAACTGGGTGTGTGGTTCCGTCTCCGTCTGCTTCTTTCAGATCTATAACTTGCGGCATCGTCTGAATCCCGAAATCTGCACTTATATCTGAAAAAGGTGTTTGGGAGGCTATATAGGGTTTTGCCTTAGTCAAACCCCCACTTCAGTGATTTCCACCTCCACAAATAGCCAAGTTGTATTGTAAAAGTAATGTGTGTGCAGACCTTGTGTGTGTGCAAGATCTAAAATGCAAGTAAGCAAACTAGAGCAACCTAGAAAGTAAACCCTAATTGCTTGTAAATGATAATGTAAATGCTCCAAATCAAGAATGCCAAGTGATCTAAAGCATGAATGTAAATGATATAATGAGGCTTATGCCAAGACATGAAAACAACATGAAATCATACCCAACCCCAAGGGAGGGGTACAAGCCAATCTTCAGTCGGTGATCCCTTATTGCTCTTCAATGCCTTCAAAGCCCTAAGTGAATGAATGGATTTGATGAATGCTTGGAGGATGAATGTTGAGAGTTGTTGAAGTCTTCAAAGATCTGCTCTTTCGCTGCATATGAGGTTGCTGAAAACAAAATTCGGATCCCTTCAAATGAAGAAAGAGAGCTCTTATGTATGAAACCCTAGGTCTTAATTCCAACTTTTGTCCGACCTAGAGATTGAATATCCCACCAATTTCTTGGGGTCAAGCTTTATTTTATGATTGGATCGTGCTCCTAAAATTTTGGGAAAAATGTTCGGGACCGTGTGCACTCCGGGCGCCATGGTCCTGGCAACTTTTCACCAAATTTTTAGGGCCGTCAGATATGATGATTTTAGAGAGAATCCCGAAGTTACAGGTGATTTTGAGATGTTTTGACCCCTGAAATCAAGCCCCCAAGCTCAGAATAGGGCCTAATTAGGGTTTTTGATTAAGTGATGTATTGGAGGAATAAAATGAAAGGGGCACGCTTTAATGAAAGGGCCCGACTTTATGATGTGGAAGATGATGAAATAGAACCTTTAGACCTAATTAAATGATTAATTAAGTGCTAAAGGGGAAATGAAATGCAAAATGCAACTGCTCCAAGTTGGGTGCTAAACTAGGTGTTAAATTGTACTGCTTTAGCAAGTGCGTACAATTTATTACGTTACAGCATTATAGATTTCGATGAATGGTACTTACATATCATAAGACATTTGAGTGATGGTACCTTTCCTGACTTTGTGAATAAAAATACCAGGGCTAGCGTTCACAAATTGGCTACTAGATATATTATCCTTTCTAATATGCTCTATAGGAGGGGTTATAACAGTCTTCTCCTTCGATGCTTAAACAAGGCTGAGGTCCCTATCGCTCTCAAAGAAGTGCATTTAGGTGCTTGCGGGGGGAATTTTGGGGGTAGGTCTTTAGTTCAGAGATTGCTCTGAATGGGATATTATTGGCAAACCATGGAAAAGGATTCCTTTGCATTTGTTAAATGATGTCATCAGTGTCAACAACATAGCAATTTGATCCATGCCCCTACCCAAGAACTTCAATCACAGGTAGCATCTTGGCCCTTTTCCACATGGGGTTTGGATCTTGTTGGTAAAATATCTCCTCCTTCATCTCAAGGACATACTTTCATTATAACTGCCACTGATTACTTTATGAAGTGGGTGGAAGTCATTCCTCTTAGGTCCACTATCGCTGAAGTAATTTGTCAATTCATTTTGGAAAACATCATTTCTCTATTTGGGATACCTTCCGCCTTAGTTTCAGATAATGGAACGTCATTCAAAAATAAGGATGTGAAGAAGTTTCTCGAGAAATATCATATTCAAAATAAATTTTCTACACCTTATTATCCTCAATCAAATGGTCAAGCTAAGTCTTCTAATAGGATAATTGAACAAATTCTTTGAAAGAATGTAAAAAAGAATGGTAAGGGTTGGCATACCCAATTAACCTATGCTCTGTGGGATTATCACATGAGTGTACATGTTGCTATGGGTTGTACCCCTTATAATCTTGTTTATGGTGCTGACACCATTATGCCTTTGGAGTTAGAAATTCCTTCTTTGAGAGTTTGTCTTAAGGGTATAGTGGATGATGATTACTATAGAGAGAAAAGACTTCAACAACTAGAGATGCTCGATGAATGGTGTATCAATTCCCTCAAACATGTTCAAGCATATCATAAAATTTGCAACAAAGATACAATGATAAGGTTATTCAATGTTTCTTCTCGGTAGGGTATTTAGTCCTTTATGAGAATTAGCACAACGTGAATGCCTTATTTGAGGAGAAAAGAAAGTTAATCCCTAATTGGATTGGACCATACATTGTCATGGAGGTCTATGGATCAGGTGCTTATAGGATAGCAGATGTGGAAGGTATGCCTCTCAAGGAACCGATAAATGCTATGCACCTTCATAGATACTATGCCTAGTTCTTTTTTCTCTCTCTCTCTCGTTCTTTCTTTCTAGTCTTCTTTCTATTTTCTCTATATATTTTTCTTCAAAATTGGGTAATATGTTAGCATGTCTTCATTAAAGTTGTAATATTAAATAATGTTATATTGTTTGGTCTACATTACTTCATTCTTGACAAGCATGTTTCATTACTGTATTGTTTGTCTTAGATTCTTTTTATGTAAATTGTAATGGATTTACATTTTCATATATGCTAGCATGTTATACAATTTCTTATGTGTTAAGTAGAATTATATCATGTTGTGTTTAATTAGAGTTAGTTAAATCACATTAGTCATATAGTTCTCATGCTTAATACATTCTTCTTTTTACATCATCACAAGTAGCATTTGATTGAATACTTAGTTATTTAATTAAATCACACATGTATCAATTTAATCATGAAGTATTGAGAAATCAATCACATGGAAATTAAATCAGATATACATGCTCATTACTCAATATGTTACTTCTAATCTAAGCAATGTGTACATTGTAAAAGCATTAAAAATAGCATAATCATGAGTATCATCATATATACATCAATACATTAAAATCATCTCCTATCCCTAGGACTAGTAGCAAGAGGATGGTGGCTAGATGCCCCCTCCTGATCTGGTCGTGCAGGTGGCCCCATAGGGGTGTATCATGATACAGACCATGAGTAACTCTGTGAGGAGCTCCTGCAATCTCTCTCCATCATGATCCCTCAGTATGTGGTTGCCTCTGTCTGCGCCACTGCTAGGTCACACTTTGTCTATTATAATCTGTCTCATAGGCCCTCCACCTCCGTCCAAATAGGGGAGAAAAGGTCCTCATGTCATCCTGCACTCCTCTGGGATCTATGCGGCATTTGTATGTGTGCAGTCACAATAAGGTCTATCACTAGATTCTGAATCAGAGAATGCCACTCTTGGATGCTAGCTGCAAGATAGAGAAATTTTTCATCAGTAACATTCTATATCATCAAATTTAAAGAAGGTAGAATGCATATGTTAATCAATAACAGGGCACATTACCTGGATCTCCCTCTCGCCAGTGAGGATCATGGATAATGACTACTTGAGATAGGGACTTGTTGGGCTCTCCCTACTCGTACTATCTCTATATAGTCAGTATGGGCCAATGAGGATTAGGATCAGGACCCCTCTTTGCCTATCGTAGGAGAATCGGTGGATCTAGGGCTCTTGTATCCTCTCTAGAGTGATGAATTTTACCCTACTCATCCTCCTCATTCTTGTCCTCATCCTCATCCTCATCCTCATCCTCATCCTCATCCTCATCCTCCTCATCCTCATCCTTTTCCTCCTCATCATCATCCCCATCCTGATCTCCCTCTTCGATATCAAGCTCTCCTCTGTCTTCGCCTACCTTTTTCTCCTCTATGTCGTCACTCTGATCATCTAAATCCTCCTTGGATGCATCATATTCCTCTCTATCGCCTAACTGTATCCATGGTTTGGGGTTACCTCTAGGGAAGTCTACTGGTAAAATGGCTTGAGGTATGTCCTCCTCTACCATGTGATGTATCGTTGGTGTGCACCTAAATCATCTCTATAATATGTCGCTATATCATGATCTGACCCATCTGAATTTGTGATGTCGATCTCGTCACTTGTAGGCCTAGGAATGGCTCCTAGCCTTGACATAGCTCATGAGTGTTGGATGTATATAGGCACGTCAATAGGAACACACTGCTCGAACCCAAACTACCACCAAACTTAGTCAAAGTAGAAATGAACGACTATGTGGCTATACTATCCAACTAGTAGACAGTTCCTCTGCATGTTGAACATCTATCTGTGTAGCCCTACCCACATAGACATCCTGAGGTAGGGTCTCCATATGATCCTGCCCACTATCAATCTATCCATTCTCAACCTCCAATATAGGAGATCACCAAATCGCCACTCATGAGTAAGAGGATAAGCATATACCCTAGGCTACTCTGGGACTAGCTCTATTGGGCTCCACCAGGTCTAGTGCATGTAATATGCTAAACATCCACACCTGTAGTAGTGTGCATGTCATAAGGCTGCATCCATGTCTAAACACATACTCTCCAAGGTCATGATAGAGATGCGCAAGCATGCTCTGACCCCAAGAGTATACTCTCATGTGTCTGTCCATAGCTTGTATGGCATAGGAGTCCTCCATGCATA
Source organism: Cryptomeria japonica (assembly GCF_030272615.1). NCBI lineage: Eukaryota > Viridiplantae > Streptophyta > Pinopsida > Cupressales > Cupressaceae > Cryptomeria > Cryptomeria japonica. The sequence continues at coordinate 441,321,284 of NC_081408.1, forward strand.
TGTGTATCGTGCCTATTGGGGCACACAACTAATGCAAGGGTCACAATCATGAGTCCTCACTAATGGAACCTTGCCTATAGGGTGTAGGAGCTAGCTAACCATAATGCGACCCCTCATCTCACTATGTATCACTCTCCTCACAACGTATACCTGCTCTCTCCTATAATCCTCCTCTGAGCAGTTGGATTGATATCTTACAGTCTTTCCTCTGATGGGTAGGCACAGAATATGGTACACATCCTCTAGGGTGACTGTCATTTCCCCCTCTAGTAGTGAGAATGTCAAGGTATCTACATCCCACCTCTCCATCAGTGCCATCAACATAGCAGAATGGAATCAGATGGCCGACATGGTCATCGCATCCCACAAACCCATTACATGTAGAAAATCCCTCTCGCCTACTGTTATGCTCAGGATCTTCTCTCGAAGGCTCTGAAAGGTGAGACCGGCGGTATGCTCATGGATGTATGGTAGTGTCTACAAAATGCAAAGCAATCTCTCATCAGTAATCAATCAATCATCTATCATCATCTAATCAAAGCAATCATTCAGCCTGATCTAGTGTCGTCGTTGGTCACCCCGAACAGGAATCAGGGCACCCTGTATGGACCAAGGTGCCCTATTGGGACCATGGCACCTAGAGGGGACCATGGTACCCTAGGAGGACCAGGGCACCCTAGGACCCCTAGGTGTCCAAAGGGTGGGTCCTGGCCTAGACTAGGTGATGACATCATCAATTATGAAAACTATGAAAGCATGACAAAGTCAAATGCAGTCAATGAAAAGTCAACTCACTTGGTCAAGCGGACGACTGTCAAGTACGGACTGGTGCAGGATCTTCATCTACGTAGGTCACTCAAGTTGGCATCGAGGCATGATGGCTTGTATGTGGGATCCTCTATAGTGAATAGAGACAAAAATTTAGAAAGTGACAAATGAAGGTATCATTTTCATATTTATTTATTATGCACTTTTTGACTTTATGTTTTTAAGTTAAAACCCTAATTTTTGCACTTTTTCTTCAATCTATCATACCTTGATCTAGGAACATTTGATTCTTGCACCGTTGGTAGCATTGGAATCATGAGTTTTACCTCTCACTCCATGTTAGTTCCATAATGCTCTTGGATGAGTAATTAAGCCTTGTTGTGAACTTTCTTCATCACAATCTTTATCACAATTTGTTGTGGAAAACATGATACCCTGTTTCACCTCACAAATAAGCAAGTTGGAACAGGGGGAATATAGCTACCCATTAATTTCATCAACTTCCTTAGTAAGAATTAGGTGATTTTGTGATCTAACATGTGGTTTTTTAGGGTATAGTTCCTAACTGTGTACTGCAGATACCGTTGGGGGCTTCGTTCGACAACTTATAAATTATCCTTTTTCAAATGATGTTTACTTTTCTATACTTTATCTTGCATATGCACATAGTGTCATACGACCGCTAACATGGGGGCTAAGTCTAGTATCATAAATTGTACACCCTTTCTAGGGTGGTACAATTTCACACTTGGGTTAGCACCTGGCTTAGTGTGTTTTGCATCTTGCATTTTTCATTCCCCTTTAAGCATTTAATTAATTAATTTAATTAAATCTAAGGTCATGTCTCTGTTAGGTCCCAGAGATAACTGAGAGGGGGGGTGAATCATTTTTCTAATAAATTCAAACCAAAAACAACTTATCCAAACTTAATGCTTAATACCAGTAAACCAAACTTTATGCCGATAGATAGTTTATCAGTTAATTGTACTACCGGTAAAGATTAATGCATGAAACAGAAAGACAATAACATCCACAACACATAACACTATTATTTGTACGTGGAAACCCTATAAGGGGAAAAACCACGGTGGGAAACCTTACCCACAATCAGATGATACTACTACAGATAGTATGTGTATACAAATGGGGTCTGCACATGCAGAAAGGCTAAGCACCTAGAGTTCACTGCTCAAACACAAATAGGAGTCACACTAACTACAATTGGATGGTTAAATCCAATAATGATGTACTACTCAAAATAGCATCTTCTTATGCTAGATTCAATACCAGTTCAGTTCTAATATGTCTTCACAAAAACCTTGCTGTAACGTCGTAAATTGTACGCACTTTCTAGGGTGGTACAATTTCACACCTAGTTTAGCACCTGCCTTGGCGCATTTTGCATTTTGCATCACGTTTCCCCTTTAGAACTTAAATAATTAAATTAATTAGGTCTAAGGTTCTATTTTATCATCTCCCATATCATAAAGTTGGGCCCTTTTCATTAAAGTGTGCCCTTTTCATTTTATTCCTCCTATACATCATTTAATCAAAAACCCTGATTAGGTCCTATTTTGAACTTGGGGGCTTGATTTCGAGGGTCAAAACATCTCGAAATCACCTGTAACTTCGGGATTCTCTCTAAAATCATCATATTCGACAGTCCTGAAAATTTGGTGAAAAGTTGTCGGGACCATGGCGCCCGGAGTGCAACATGGTCCCGGACATTTTTCCCAAAATTTTAGGAGTGCGATCCAATCATAAAATAAAGCTTAACCCCAAGAAATTGGCGGGAGATTCAATCTCTAGGTCGGCCAAAATACGAATTTATGACCTAGGGTTTCCTACATAAGAGCTCTCTTTCTTCATTTGAAAGGATCCGAATTTTGTTTTCAGGGACCTTCTAGGCAGCGAAAGAGAAGATCTTTGAAGACTTCAACAACATTCAACATCCATTTATCAAGCATTCATCAATTTCATTCATGCATTTAGGGCTTTGAAGACATTGAAGAGCAATAGGAAATTACCGACTGAAGATTGGCTTGTACTCCTCCCTTGAGGGTTGGGTATGATTTCATGTTGTTTCCATGTCTTTGCATAAGCTAAAATATATCCTTTATTCATTCTTTAGATCACTTTGCATCTTGATTTAGAGCATTTACATTATCATTTACAAGCAATTAGGGTTTACTTTCTAGGTTGCTCTAGTTTGCTTTCTTGCATTTAAGGACCTTGCACACACACTAGGTCTGCACACACAATACATTTTACAATACAACTTGGCTATTTGTGGAGGTGGAAATCACTGAAGTGGGGGTTTGACTAAGGCAAAACCCTATATAGCCGCCCAAACACCTTTTCAGATATAAGTGCAGGTTTCGGGACTCGGACGACGCCGCAGGTTGCAGATCCGAGAAAAGCAAACTGAGACAGCACCACACACCAAATCTCAGAGCAAAAGACCAGGACAGGGGCATGGGGTGCCCTGGTCCTGCCATGACAGGGGCACTGGGCACCTTGGTCCCTAGGACAAGGGCGCTGGGCGCCCTGGTCCTCCTGACAGACAGCATTTTCAACAGTTTTGACAGCTTTTCCAGAGTGCAAAAACAGCAGTTTTTGGAGCAGTTTCAGGGGCAGAATCAAGACAGTGGCGCCCACGCCCCCATCCCGAACATTTTCAATCAGATTTTAACTCTGGGTACACATTTACATTCTTGTCTTGTCCTTGTGTTTACAGCTTTCCATTGTTTAAGTTCAATTCTGCAATCTTGTTATTAGTTCATACTTGCACTTTGGGGTTAGGAATTGAACTTGCATCATTTCATCTTTCTATTACAACAAAGGAATAGAAATCCTAATAGGTAGCCCGTGGCTCTCTCTTCTACAAGAGGAAGTAGCCAATTGTGTGATACCTCTAGGCTCTTTCGTATTCCACAAGTGTGTGGTTGAAAGTGAGATTAGGGCATGTTTGCTTAGTGTCACTTTTTCCCCCACACATTTTGGTGAACCCGACGTGAACTCCAATCTTCTCTAATTCTGATTTATGTTTTCAAATTTGAGTGTTTATGCTATTTCAAATTCAAATTTGTATTTACAAGTTTTAATTTCTTGCAAGATTCAAAAATTTAGAGGAAATTTTTGCTAAAACCCTAATTTTTCAATTCAAAGTTGAACTTGTGGATAGCTTAATTGGGATCAATAATTTCAAATCTGATTTAGGAACTCATTTGAATCATAAATTTGATTTTCTAAATCTACATTCTAAGTGCTTGCATTGGTTAAAATTAAATATTTCCTTCTATTTTGCATGTGTTATCATTTGAAAGAGGAAAATTGTTGTCATGATGCATTCATTTCATAGATGTGATAATGGGTTAGCTTCCCTTGTTTCAATTTTTCCTTCTCCTAAAGAACCTCCCCCCATCTATAACAACATTTTAGTGTCTAAAAGAGTTTCTACCAATCCCTTTGAGACTCTCCCATGCTCTAAGGATGAAGACTTTAAGAGTGATCTGGACAACTCTCCTAAAATGTGCCCTTCCTATTTAGCTATCCTAGAGGAAGAGAATGATATCATAAACACCTTTCTTAATATTACTTCACCTTCCCTACATGATTCCTCTCTAAGTGAAAAGGTATTTATGGACATTGACTTATTTTCTCCTAAAGTTGGTCCTTCTACTGGGGGCATGTTAGTGCAACAAGAGGTTATGAACACTTCTTTCAAAGATCTCCTTCCTAAGCATGAATCTTTGGGGAAATATGTTCATGTTCCTCCTAAAAAACACTCCCTTCATGAGGATCCTTTTGTGCAAGAAGATGATATTATCCCTATATTTCCTATTTATGGCATTTCCTTTTCTAACAAAATTCCCACTAGAGATGATGAATTAATGATAAACGCCTACCCTTCTCCTAAAGTTTGTCTTACCCATAAGCATCCCTTAGAGAAAGAAGATGAAATAATAAGCACTTTCCTTAATTCTCTCTCCCCTAAAGATCATATTGAACATATTTTGAGGAAAGAGGATGAGTTTAACACATCTATTGATGCCCTCCCTTCTAAGGATGAGGAATTAATAAACAATGTTATCTCCTCTCCCGAAATTGACAATACTTCAAACATTCCTTTCAACAACTTCACTATTTGGGATGAACCATTGGAAGAAGGTGTAGATTATTCTCTACCCCATGAGAGAACCCTAGCCAAAGGGGATGAAATCAAGATTGAAAACTCCCTTGATAGTTTCTCACCTTCCTTGAATCTTAATTATTCTCCCTCTAAAAATAAAGCATCTCCCTCTCCTCAATTTGGTTCTACTCATAAGGAAACCCTAGTTCAAAGCAAGATGGTTAACATTTCTTTCAGAGATCTCCCTCTCAAAAGTGAGACTTTAGAGAGTAATGTTGATCCTTCTCCTAGAGAGTTTATTCCCCATGTAGATCATTTGATGATAGAGGATGATATGACCTTTCCTCTTCCTACTAGAACATCAATGCCTACCCCTTTTCTCTCTCCTAAAATTGATTTAATCCGTGATGAGATTTTGGTGCAAGAGAAGACCATCAACAATTATTCCAACACTTTTTTTCATTCCTCTAAACCATCCTCAATCAATTTGATACATGTGAATGAAACACCTAACAAACCTCTCTTCACTGTCCAAGGTGCTTGCCCTTCTCAAAATTCTCAACCTTTAAATAAGCCTATCTTAGTGGTTCAAGGTGGTTATGCTAATGATCCTTTTTTCACTCCTAAGAAACCTATTATTACTGTGCAAGGAGGTTATTCTTATAAGAGCCCTTATGAGTATGCTAAGCAATTGACTAGAGAGAGTTATCATGCGGTTGCTCATACCTATAACACAAGAAACAATAGGCAACCTAATCCTCCTCCAGTTATCCCAACTTCACTTCCTCCTTCTCAACCAATTCTTCTGCAAGCTCCATGTATTTCACAAGTTCTTGGTAAGGAATATGATCTCATAGAACAACTTAAAGCTACCCCTGCTAAGATATCCCTTTGGGATTTGATCCAAACTTCTTCCGCTCATCATGGAATGTTACAAGATGCCTTGAAAGATTTGAATGTTCCTCCACCTAATACATCTAGTAATATAGTATCTTTGGTTAACTCTGTGATGAATCCTAAAGCTCAAATTGTGTTCACACAAGATGAGTTGCCTACTAGTGAAATTCAACATCAATATGATCCCTTGATGATTGTGGTTATCATAAATGACACGGCTATAAGACGAACACTAGTAGATAATGGCTCTGGCCTTAATGTATGTAGCATTAATCTATTGCATAAGATGAATGTGGATACATCCCTTATTGAGCCTGACTCTCGTCCCATTCGAGGCTTTGATAATGTGGCTAAGTCTTCATTAGGTATTATCACCTTACCCATCACAGTGGGACCTGTTACTTTGCCTACTCCTATCCATGTTATGTCAGGAAATCTAACATACAACTTGTTATTAGGGAGACCTTGGATTCACAGTATGCAAGCTGTCCCCTCTACATTGCATAGACAAGTTAAATTTATTTATAACAATAAGACATATACCTTGATAGGTGATACTAATCTTCAGGCTTGTTTGCAAACATCTACTTCCAAAGGGAGTTCTTCTAAGCCTTCCTCTTCTAGTGATGACACGTTAAACAAGATACCAATGGATGAATCATCACCCTCTAATAATCAAAATTCTTTGGATGAGTCTAAAGCTCCTAAAGAAGATCCTTCTCGAATTGAGTTTACACATGAAAAGGCTTTTGATCCTGAGAAGGTTCTCACAGAAGACGATTGGGGATCCCTTGACTTTAATCCCACCTTTGTAGGTGAGTATAGGGTTCCTCCTAGAGATCTTAAAGGTAAAAAGAAGGAAGAAACTAGAGATCAATCAGTCTTACTTGAACCTATGAGCAATAATTTTGTGGCCGCTTCTCAAACTTCTTCTCCTCACACCTTTAATTCTGAAGAATTTGATTCTTTGTCTTATGAAAAACCACCTTCTCTTCCTGAAATGGATGATCGTTATGGTCGTGGTTTTCGTATTTTTGCTAAGCATGGGTATCATGGAAATGGTTGTGGTGCTCATGAATAAGGGATAAAAGTTCCTCTAGAGACTAATTTTCACAATTATGCCTTTGGACTCGGCTATAATCCCTGCAAACGTACCAAAGCATCTAAAAGACCATCTCTCAATGTGAATGCTATATTTAGTAGTGATGATGATCTCACTTCAACTAAATCATCTTCTACTTCTGTCAACTCTCATGCCCCTCATAAGGAAATCTTGGCGATGAACAAATCTCTTTATGACTCCCCTCAAATTTCTAAATCCACTTATGAATCTTTATCTCCTATTCATCACAAAGTCCTTTCCTCCAGGGATAAGGCTCTAATAAATTACACTCATCTTTCTTCTAAGATTTCTCATAACTGTCCTTCTTCAATTTTTATCACTTTATACATGTTTTTGATCTCACTTATAGTTGAGCATTTAGCATGTCAAATACCTCATTCAATCTATCATGTCTTTAAATAACATTAATGGCTATTATGTTGCTCATCATTATGTGACATTGGTAGCTCATTTACTAGGGGCTCATTGTCATTCATGATAGCACAATTTCAAGTGCAATCATATTTTTGAAGCAACATAATAGCCTAATTCTCTATGTTATCTCTTGTTCCTATGGGGACAAGAGTGATTTCATACATCTCTTCTTTTGCTTATGTCCAAATCTCTCCCTAGAAGATTGTGTAAGTCCTTCTCATTGAGGCAATGATCTTTCCTTATTTTTATCTAAGGATCCACTTTTTCCTATTTTTTGGATGGTGTGAACTTTATTACTTGAGATGTATGCATTTGTTGTTGTTTGTTCAAGAGATGTAAATCCTTGACTACAACCTCTTTTGCACTTGGTAAAATACATCCATAATAAATTCACTCTCCCAATTGGGTTAAAAAGAGCGTCATCCTTCATTAAGAATCACTTTCACCTCGCAAAAGAAGGAAGTATTGCATTCTTATTCTCTTCTTTGTCTTATTCTAGAAGATGTTATATTTGTCTAAGACAATTCCTCTCAGGGATAGGTGTCTTTTGTACAAAGATCTCTTCTCCTCTAAGGATCTCCTTTGCACATACTACAAGATATCCCTTTTTAACTATCTTATCCTTGCTTAAAGAGTGTAAAACTCTCTTGCTTGGATCTATGACATTGTTGCATTTTTGGGGTATCTTCTTTTGTGATGAAGGTAGGTATCCTTGTTCTACTTTTCTTATGACATAAACATTACACTTTTTGAGCAATGGATTATTCTCGGAACCAGAGCACAGACTCTTAGAGCGAGATGTCTCCATTTTTTTCTTTTATGCAAGCTAATTATTCTCGGAACCAGAGCACAGACTCTTAGAGTGAGATGTCACGCTTTTGTACTATACATATATAGGTTGTAGCATACTCGGGCATAGACTCCTATGAGGTGCTTCTAACCTCCCTTACACACACATGCACGAGATTGAGTGGAACTAGCGGCATAAGGCTAGACTTTCTCACTCTCCTCCCTTACATGGATCACCTAGACAGACTCTAGGCGCTAGTTTTCCATGTCCTTTTTCCATGGATCACCTAGACAAGATCTAGGGGTGAGAAGTCCATGTTTTCTCTCTCACTATTCTTCTCATGGATCACCAATGTGTGTATTCATGCTTTTTTCCTTTCTTTTCTTCTCTTTGCATTTTGTTTCCATTTACATCCTTCATCTTGTGTTAGAGAACTCTCAAATCCTCACACTCTTTGTTGTGTTGGAATTGAGATTTAGTCCTCTTTCTTACCAAATGATTCTCCATTAGTTTTTGATTTCATATCAAATCTTCTTGTGAGCATTTGTCATCAATATTCTTTAACAATTCGAAGTGGTAAACATGATACCCTGTTTCAACTCACTAAAATTAGCAAGCTGAAACAGGGGGGGGCATATAGCTACCCTCGAATTTTCATCACCTTCCTTAGTAAGCATTAGGTGATTTTGTGATCTAACGTGTGTTTTGTAGGGTGCGGTTCCTAACTGTGTACTGCAGATACCGCCGGGGGCTTCGTTCGATAGACTTATGGATATATCCTTTTTCAAATAATGTTTACTTTTCTGTACTTTAGCTTGCATATGCACGTAGTGTTCATATGACCGCTAAAGTGGGGGCTAAATGTAACGTCGTAAATTGTACGCACTTGCTAGGGTGGTACAATTTCACACCTAGTTTAGCACCTGCCTTGGCGCATTTTGTATTTTGCATCGCATTTCCCCTTTAGCACTTAATTAATTAAATTAATTAGGTCTAAGGTTCTATTTTATCATCTCCCATATCATAAAGTTGGGCCCTTTTCATTAAAGTGTGCCCTTTTCATTTTAGTCCTCCTATACATCATTTAATCAAAAACCCTGATTAGGTCCTATTTTGAACTTGGGGGCTTGATTTCGAGGGTCAAAACATCTCGAAATCACCTGTAACTTCGGGATTCTCTCTAAAATCATCATATTCGACAGTCCTGAAAATTTGGTGAAAAGTTGTCGGGACCATGGCGCCCGGAGTGCAACATGGTCCCGGACATTTTTTCCGAAATTTTAGGAGCGCGATCCAATCATAAAATAAAGCTTAACCCCAAGAAATTGGCGGGAGATTCAATCTCTAGGTCGGCCAAAATATGAATTTACGACCTAGGGTTTCCTACATAAGAGCTCTCTTTCTTCATTTGAAAGGATCCAAATTTTGTTTTCAGGGACCTTCTAGGCAGCGAAAGAGCAGATCTTTGAAGACTTCAACAACATTCAACATCCATCTATCAAGCATTCATCAATTTCATTCATGCATTTAGGGCTTTGAAGACATTGAAGAGCAATAGGAAATTACCGACTGAAGATTGTCTTGTACTCCTCCCTTGAGGGTTGGGTATGATTTCATGTTGTTTCCATGTCTTTGCATAAGCTAAAATATATCCTTTATTCATGCTTTAGATCACTTTGCATCTTGATTTAGAGCATTTACATTATCATTTACAAGCAATTAGGGTTTACTTTCTAGGTTGCTCTAGTTTGCTTTCTTGCATTTAAGGACCTTGCACACACACTAGGTCTGCACACACAATACATTTTACAATATAACTTGGCTATTCGTGGAGGTGGAAATCACCGAAGCGGGGGTTTGACTAAGGCAAAACCCTATATAGCCGCCCAAACACCTTTTCAGATATAAGTGCAGGTTTCGAGACTCGGACGACACCGCAGGTTGCAGATCCGAGAAAAGCAGACTGAGACAGCACCACACACCAAATCTTAGAGAAAAAGACCAGGACATGGGCGTGGGGCGCCCTGGTCTTGTCAGGACAGGGGCGCTGGGCACCCTGGTCCCTGGGACAGGGGCGCTGGGCACCCTGGTCCTCCTGACAGACAACATTTTCAGCAGTTTTGACAGCTTTTCCAGAGTGCAAAAATAGCAGTTTTCGGAGCAGTTTCAGGGGCAGAATCAGGACAGTGGCACCTGCGCCCCCGTCCCGAACATTTTCAGTCAGATTTTAACTCCGGGTACGCATTTACATTCTTGTCTTGTCCTTGTGTTTACAGTTTTCTATTGTTTAAGTTCAATTCTGCAATCTTGTTATTAGTTAATACTTGCACTTTGGGGTTAGGAATTGAACTTGCATCATTTCATCTTTCTATTACAACAAAGGAATAGAAATCCTAATAGGTAGCCCATGGCTCTCTCTTCTTCAAGAAGAAGTAGCCAATTGTGTGATACCTCTAGGCTCTTTCGTATTCCACAAGTGTGTGGTTGAAAGTGAGATTAGGGCATGTTTGCTTAGTGTCACTTTTTCCCCCACACACTTGCTTCACCTTCAAATGATGTCTGCATGTATAGCTCTGCTAATTCTCGCATATACCTTCTTACAATTCCTTTTCCCAATCACGTATCGATCTTACAAATAAGATCTTACATATATACCATAACCTAAAACCAATTTTAGTAGGTCGGCTCTAAAAGATATTACAATAAAAACAATTTAAAAGAAAATCAATAATCGATGCAATATCTGATTCAACATGTCAGCTTAATGCATTTATAATAACAACAAAATCATCTCCAAAGTGTGTCGTGCTGATCTGGAATAGATAATCCTATCGGTGCTTATTCTCGACCTATTTGCCGGTAACAGCAAATATGCAAACACGAATATACTAATGAATAAATCTCCAAGACAAAGTGTCCAAATGATGTCTTCAACATAACCAAGTGTTTTCCATGTCATTCCAGGTGCCGGTGAACAAGATATCCTGTTGGTGAACCATATACCGTTGACTGTGCATAAGTCACTTGCTTGCCGGTGAACATAACCAATTCTCCAAGGTGCCAAAGTTGATAAGTGTTAATAGGTGTTGACATAAATGACAAAACCATATCAACTTATCCAAAATACCAACAATATCCCCCTTTGGCATTGATGGAAACACAAGATGGAAAAACCATCAAAGTGCCAAAACAGAAATGCCAAATACCAAAAACCAACAATCTCCCAAAAGAGATCATAACTAGAAATCAAAATTCAGATACAGAGAGTAATCAATCTCTCCCAAAGTAACAATCTCTCCCCCTAGGAGTAACATGTGTTTTCCTTGTGTTTTTCCATATAAATCTCTCCCCCTTTGACATCAAATGCCAAAGCCAATACAAAAACCAAGTTCAGATACAAAATACCAACCAATTCAGTATACAACCTACTCCCCCTGAGAAGTAGCTCACCTCATCAAAGCCGGAATAAAATATTTCTCTGTTAATTATGTCGGTTGATGACAAACATCAACTAAGTCTCTATCGGTTGGGGTATGATTCCAAGCTAATCTCCAAGATATTCAAAAGTCTCCTTAGGCAAAGGCTTAGTGAAAATATCTGCAATCTACTCCTTACTATTCACATAAACCAGTTTTACTTCTTTTGCTTCAACATTCTCTTTCAAAAAATTCAGTTTGATAGAAACATGTTTAGTTTTGGAATGTAGTACTGGATTCTTAGATATATCAATTACTGTTGTGTTATCACAATAGATAGTTATAGGTTCCTTGCATTTTACCTTTATGTCCTTTAACATTTGCTTAAGCCATAATACCTATGTACAGTTAGTTGTTGCTACAACATATTCTGATTCAGCTATTGATAAAGATGTGCAACTTTGTTTCTTACTCAACCAAGAAATTAATCTGTTTTCGAGAAAAAATGCTCCACCGGTGGTGCTTTTTTTGTCATCCACATCTCCTGCCCAATTTGCATCTGTGTATGCACATAATTCAAAGTTTTCATCTCTAGGATACCATAAACCAAGATTTGTAGTGCCTTGTAAGTACCGAAAAATCCTTTTTACTACTGATTCATGATTTTCTTTAGGATTACTTTGAAATATTAAAACGCTACATACTGCATTCATAATATCAGGTCTTGTTTGTGTCAAATACAGTAGGCCTCCTATCATAGATTTGTACCTAGTTAGATTAACAGGTGTAGAGTCATCCCTTAGTGATAATTTGTCATTTGTAGTTATAGGTGTGCTTACCGGTTTAGAGTTCTCCATCCCAAATTTCTTTAGTAACTCCTTCAAGTACTTGGATTGACTCAAGAATATACCTTTATCAGTTTGTGAAATCTGCAATCCTAAAAAGAATTTTATCTCTCCAATCATAGACCTTTCAAATTTTTGCTGCATTTCAATAGAAAAGTATTTACATAATCCATCTTCTCCTCCAAAGATTATATCATCAACAAAAAATTCTATAACCAAGATTTCATAATTAGTCTCTTTATAGTATAAGTTGTTGTCAGCATTACCTTTAGAAAAACCAATCTTCAAAAGATATTTATCCAATCTAGCATACCAAGCTCTTGGAGCTTGCTTCAACCCATACAAAGCTTTCCTTAACCTACAAACCATATCTTTTTTATCTGTCAAAGAAAATCCACCAGGTTGCTTAATGTAAACTTCTTCTTCAAGACCTCCATTCAGAAATGCACATTTAATATCCATTTGATATACTTTGTAGTTCTTGTGTGCTGCAAAAGCCAAGAATAATCTGACTACCTCAATTCTAGCTACCGGTGCAAAGGTTTCATTATAATCAATTCCTTCTTTCTGAGAATATCCCTTACACACTATTCTTTCTTTATTTCTTATTACCTTACCATCTTCATTAAGTTTGTTTCTGAATACCCATTTTGTTCCAATTACATTTTTGTCTTTTGGTCGGGGAACTAATGTCCATGTGTTATTCTTTTCAATTTGTTCTAGTTCCTCTTCCATAGCTTTAATCCAGTGTTTATCTTCACATGCCTCATTAATTGATGATGGTTCAATTTGAGAAATAAGACATACCTCTTCATTTTCCAGTCTTCCTCTTGTCATAACTCCTTGATACTTGTTCCCAATTATTTGATTTTCAGAGTGGTTCAATCTTACATACTGGGGTGTCTTTTTTTGTTGTTGTTCCTTAGTTACAGTGGAATTTTCAGATGATACCGGTGTAACTAGATCTTTGTTCTATACCAGTGGATTCAATGTAGGTTCATTTGTCAGTGTCTTTGTTTGCTATTGTTCCTCAGTTATAGTGGAATTTTCAGATGATACCAGTGTAACTGGATCTTCATTCTGTACCGGTGGGTTCAATGTAGGTTCATTTTTCAGTATCTCTGTTGCCGGTTTAGAGTCTATATACCTTGAAGTTCCTCTAAACTGTTCATCAATTTTCACATTTGTACTCTCAACAATTTTCTGCAATCTCTTGTTAAAACATCTATATGCTTTGCTCTTAGATGAATAACCAAGAAATATTCCTTCATCACTTCTAGGATCAAATTTGCCAATATACTCATCTCTCCTAATATAGCATTTACTTCCAAATATTCTGAAATATTTAAGAGTAGGAGTAATACCAAAACATAGTTCATGAGTGGTCTTACTGGTTTCACCTTTGATGTGAACTTTGTTGAATGTATAGACCGTTGTACTTACTGCCTCTCTCCAATATACATGTGATAGATTTTCTTTTGATAACATAATTCTAGCTGCATCCAAGATAGTTTTGTTTTTTCTTTCTACAACTCCATTCTGCTGTGGTGTTCGGGGTGCTGATAACTATCTTCTAATTCCATTCACTTCGCATAATGTATTAAATTCCTTAGATGTTAATTCACCTCCTTGATCTAATCTCAAACATTTGATTTTATTGCCAGTTTCATTTTCTACCATCACCTTGAATAGTTTGAACTTCCCAAGTGCTTCTGATTTTTCTCTGAGAAAAGTAACCCAACACATTCTAGAATACTCATCAATGATTAGCATGAAATATCTATCACCTTGTAAGCTTTTAGTTCTAGATGGACCACATAAATCAGTATGAATTAAGTCAAGAGCATTATTGGATTTTTCTGGAATACTTTTAAAAGATGCTCTAACTTGTTTTCCAGATCCTCATCAGAATCATCAGTGACTCCTTCATCAGCAAGATAACAAGATTTATCTTCATTCTTCTTAAATATGTATCTCTGATATTCAGGGTTAGGCTTGTATTTTCTTCTAGATTCTTCTCTTAGTCTAGCATGTCTATCAGGGCATCTTGAAGCCATATGACCAATCTTATTATAGTTAAAACATTGAAAGGGTGCTTTACCTTCATACTTACTTCCAACTGGACCTTTAGGCATTTTTCTTGCAAATAGTGCTTCAACTTCTTCAAGTTCTTCATTTTCTCTCCTGCTTTCTTCAAGTTCTCTTGCATAAAAGGCTTTCTAATCAGATTTATCAAATGATTTTGCAGATGATGTTGATGTCTTAAAAGCTAAGTCTATTTTTTTAGTAGCAACAGGACCAAATTCCTCAATTTCAAAAGCCGAAAGTTCTCCAATCAATGTGTCCCTAGTTACTGATGTATTAGGCATTGTTCTTAACTCATTTATAGCAGTAACTTTCATTTTGTATGCCGGTGGCAATCCTCTTAAAACTTTTGAAACAATTTCATCTTCACTTAAGGTTCCTCCACAACATTTAATACCCAAAACAATTTCATTAACTCTTTCCATAAAAGCAGAAATCCTTTCATCTTCTTCCATTTTCAGATTTTCATACCTAACCAGGAAGCTTTCAAGTTTTGCAATTTCGACTGTGGAATCTCCTTAATTCAATGTTTCCAAATGGTCCCAAATAGCTTTAGCAGTAGATCTATCTGATAATCCCATGATTTGTTGATCTGATAATGCGCTCAAAAGTGCTTCTCTTGCTTTGCAATCATTTTCCTCATCTTTTCCTAAGGTAGGTGGATTAGGCTGATTTTGAGTAGGAGCAGTATAGCCATTCTTTCTAACATCCCAGATGTCCTTTCTAATGCAATTTAGATGTGTCGCTATCCCGATCTTCCATATGCCATAGTTGGTTCCATCAAGTTTAGGACTGTCCTTCCTAAAATAGTTAGTAGACATTGGATCTCCTCAAGCTGTTAAATTTCTATAAAAAGAGGACTAGGCTCTGATACCAATTATTAGGTCCCAGAGACAACTAAGAGGGGGGGGTGTGAATCAGTTGTCTAATAAATTCAAACCAAAAACAACTTATCCAAACTTAATGCTTAATACCAGTAAACCAAACTTTATGTCGGTAGACAGTTTATCAGTTAATTACAGTATCGGTAAAGATTAATGCATGAAACAGAAAGACAATAACATCCACAAAACATAACACCAATATTTGTACGTGGAAACCCTGTAAGGGGAAAAATGACGGTGGGAAACCTTACCCATAATCAGATGATACTACTATAGATAGTATGTGTATACAAATGGGGTCTGCACATGCAGAAAGGCCAAGCACCTAGAGCTCACTGCTCAGGCACAAATAGGAGTCACACTGACTACAATTGGATGGTTAAATCCAATAATGATGTACTTCTCAAAATAGCATCTCCATATGTTGGATTCAGTACCAGTTCAATTCTAATGTCTTCACAAAGACCTTGCTTCACCTTCAAATGATGTATGTGTGTATATCTCTGCTAATTCTCGCATATACCTTCTTACAATTCCTTTCCCAATAACATATCGATCTTACAAATAAGATCTTACATATATACCATAACCTAAGACCAATTTTAGTAGGTTGGCTCTAAAAGATATTACAATAAAAACAATTTACAAGTAAATCAATAACCGATACAATATCTGATTCAACATGTCGGCTTAATGCATTTACAATAACAACAAAATCATCTCCAAAGCATGTCGTGCTAATCTGGAATAGATAATCCTGCTGGTGCTTATTCTGGACCTATTTTTCGGTAACAGCAAATATGCAAACATGAATATACCAATGAACAAATCTCCAAGACAAAGTGTCCAAATGATGTCTTCAACATAACCAAGTGTTTTCCATGTCATTCTAGGTGTCGATGAACAATATATTCTGTCGGTGAACCAGATATCGGTGACTGTGCATAAGTCACTTGCTTGCCGGTGAACATAACCAATTCTCCAAGGTACCAAAGTTGATAAGTGTTAATAGGTGTTGACATCAATGACAAAACCATATCAAAATATCCAAAATACCAACAGTCTCATCACTTTACACATTACAAAGTTGGGCCCTTTACCCTAAGTGTGCCCCTTTTCATATTATTTTGCCAATGAATCTTTTAATCATAAACTTTAATTAGGTCTTATTTTGACTGTTTAGGCCCAATTTTGCATATCAAAACATCTTGAAATCAACTATAAATTTGGGATGCGCTCTAATATCATTATATCTAATGGCTCCAAAAATTTGGTAAAAAGTTGGTCGGACCATGTCGGGAATGCACATGGTCCGTGACTTTTTTCTTGAAATTTTGGAAGCACAATCCTATGATACGGTAATGATTAACCCCAACATATCAGCGGGAATTTCAAATCCTAGGTTGGCCTAAACATGAAATTAAGATCTAGGGTTTCATACTTAAGAGCTCTCTTTCTTCATTTGAAGGGGGTCTTCTTCTAAGAATATTAGAATAGGTTTTTGGAGTAGTAGAGCCTTCTTTGCAGAGAAAGAGTAGATCTTTGGAGTCTTCAACAATATTCAACATTAATCCATAAAACATTCATCAAGCATCATTTTATCAATTGGGGGCTTTTGAAAATGTAGAAGAACAATAGGATATCATCGACTGACGACTGACTTGTACCTCTCCCTTGGGGTTGGGTATGGTTTCAATTTGTTTTCAGATCTTTTCATAAGCTTCATTTTGATTCATATTCATGTTTTAGATCACTTTGCATTATGGATTTAGAGCATTTACTTTGTCAATTATAAGCAATTAGGGTTTACTCTTTAGGGTTGCTCTAGGTTGTTTACTTTCATTCTTAGGATCTTGTATATACACAAGGTTCTTGCACACACATTTTCTGTACATTATCGGCTATTTGTGGAGGTGGAAATCACCAAAATGGGGGTTTGACTAAGGAAAAACCCTATATAGCCACCCCAAACCTTCTCTTTTTAGTTGCAGGTATAGAAACAAGAATATGGAAGCAGATTTAGGTCTGGAACATGCATCTACACCACCCAAAAACTTCAGAAGTGTAGAAATATGTCAAGGACAGGGGCTTGATGCCCTGGTCCTACCCAGGATAGGAACATGGTGCCCTAGTCCTACCCTCTTTCAGCAGGACTTGGCAGAACAACAACTTATAGATCTTAGAATCCCTCCTCTCAGTTGCAGCTCCAGAATTGCAGATTAGGATAGTGGTGTGGTGCCCTGGTCTAGGACATTTCTGCTCAAATTTTAGACATAGGTGCACCTTTGATTTTGCCTTCTGATCTATACTTTTCAGCAGTGTGTCAGTTGTTAT
Organism: Cryptomeria japonica; assembly: GCF_030272615.1. Classification (NCBI taxonomy): domain Eukaryota; kingdom Viridiplantae; phylum Streptophyta; class Pinopsida; order Cupressales; family Cupressaceae; genus Cryptomeria; species Cryptomeria japonica. Next base: position 441,338,972 of record NC_081408.1, read on the forward strand.
TTGATCTGCATTCTTAGATTAGGATTTGTTTGCTTATTTGCTTTCTAGGTTAGATTGGGTTTTGCATCATTCCTCTCTCTCATTTATAGCAAAGGAATAGAAAACCTAAGAGGTAATCCACAACTCTCTCTTTCTCAAAAGAATTAGCCAATGTGAGTTACCTCCCTAGGCTCTTTCATATTCCATGAGTGGGTATGAGAGTGGGATTAGGGTTTCCATGCTTAGTCTCACTTTTTCCCCTACACAGGAAGTTGTCAAGCCTCGAAAGATTTGGATTGAAGAGATGGGTTATGAAGTTGATGCAAATATTCTAGATGCTTATGCACAGTTTCTAATTGATGCACCTATTGATGAATTTGAGAAAACCTTTGGTACTGCTAAGAAGAAAAATTAAGAGGTTGAAACTAAGTTTAACCAAAAGAAGAGGGAGAAGTAGCAGGGCAAGGCAAGTAAATTTGTTGAACAGGTTTCATAGGACATCAATGCATTAATTGATGCTATTCCAGAAAAAAGGAAGGAAGAGGAAAGAATCATAAATTTTTATTGAGTCTATTCCATCAGAATCCGATGATGACACACCCTTAGCATTCAAGAGGGTATTGAGGAATAAAAATGAAGAGACTAAGGTGGAAGCAAAGAAGCAACCGGTTAGGAAAGTTACAATCAGGGTATCGACACAGAAGTGAGCTCCAAAGGAAACACCTTCTGCCCCATCCAGTACTAGAAGAAGAAAGAAGATGGATGACACCAATCTTGCACTTGTATTTGGTAGTGTAACTATTATTCCACCCAAGACTTGTGCATAATTGGTTGATGAAATAACTAAGGATGGTATGTTGAAAAATGTACAATTCTATTATGATAATTTAGATCAAGATGAATAAAGAGAAGTTGAGGAAGCAGTTTTGTTGTATCTAGATATATATAAGAAAACCTTTTTAGAAATTGAAAATCAAATACCAACATAGTTATATGACAAGTTAGATGTTAGAAGATTATCAGCAATGGAGGAGGACAAGTATATAAATATTCAAGAGTTGTTAGCTACCTGTGTAACTATTACTCCAGAGGAGTTGGATAGGACTCTTGAGATTGCAGACAATAAAATCTTTCACAGCAAGCACAAAATAGGCAATCTTATGTTAGGTAGGGTTATTGAGATAGTCAAGGAGAACCACAAGGCATAGGTTCAATTCTTTGCATCAAACCCTGGTTTTTATTCTTCACCAAAAGATAAAACTGATACTACAGACATCTCGGTTGAAGGGAAAGGTAAAGCTATAATGGGTACCACAACTACAATTTTAAAAAATATTAAGATATTAGATATAGAGCCCCCAGTAGAAACTAATGTACAACTAAATGTTGAGATATCGATAGAATCAGAGAGTGTACAAGTTATTAATGTTGAGGACAATACTCCTTTGGATCTGAATGTATAGGTTGAGGTCACAATTCATAAGGAGGAATCAATAGTTACCATTATTGGACCAAGTGTTTGAAGCCACCGGTGCAACAAAGGAAGCTATAAAAGTTAAACCATCAAAGAAGAAGAAAGGGGAATCTGATAGGGAACCGATAGTGAGCCCATCATTATTGTCAATTGACACCTCACAGGTTGAACAAAAAACCATTACTGAGATGAGTTCTATAGAACTCATGATGATGGTTGCACAAAAAATGATGAAGGAAGGATCTATGGACAAAGGAGTTATTGATCAGCCTATCACTGTTTTGCATAGACTTGTCCCGGAGTGAAAATTTGACAAAGAAGCAAGCCCATCTGGAAAGCTTAAAGTAATCATAGAATACATTTCAAAGGACTTTCAATCTTTATAGTAGATATCAAACTGACATGCATTGGAAAGGTTTACATAGGCTAAAAGAGAAACATTTGATCAGATGATTGAGTCAGAGAAGAAGGAGATTAATGATAAGTTGAAGTTGATTGATAATGCATTAAGGCATTGTACATATATCTACATAGTATGTTGTAACATAGGTTTACTTTTAGCAGATTTAGATAAAAGGATTAAGGATACTCAAGAGGAGATTGTAGCTATAGTCAATTATTTTGATGGATCACATTCTTTAGCTACATCTATTGATGGTCAGATTTTGGTTTTGGAAGCCCAAGTTTCAGCTCTTGAGAGGGAAAAAGATAAAATCATCAGGAGAGCTAGAGGTCTTAGAGGATTGGTGAGTTCTCAGTTGGATTCATTAAGTGTACATAAGAAGGAGTGTATTGATATGGTTGGTAAGCCCACACCGACAGAACTTAAGGATAAAGAGTCATATGCCCATATGCTTAATGAGCTTGTATCTATTTCCCGCACACTCAAATAAGGTTGGGATACCTATCTAGAGCTTTTGGAGAAATTGTTAGGATAACTGGTGAACAACTGAGAGGGGAGGGGGTGAATCAAAAGAGTCTCACTGTAGTCAATGAGACTCTAATGGAGATGTTAAACAATTGCAGTCATGGAAAGAGCAGACAGAGAAGGTAATTAATTCTCAAGTAGAATTAATATGTGATAACCTTGATACAAATATGCTTGAGTATAGTATGGATAAGATCATCAATACAGGCACATTTTTTGAAATTTTTGAAGGGGAAGCCAACCAAGTACTCATTAAATATACTCCATATAAGACAAAGGCGGACAAGGTTATGAATTTTGAATGGCCATCAGAAGAGGAGTATAATTATTGGGTGAGAATGTACTTAAATGAAGAATAAGGTAGAAATAGAAAGTTAGCTACTTGCTGTCAGGAATAACTTGGTTCCAAGTTTTGGCATTTTGCAGCGGTTACTACCTTGGGAAGTGAATCTAGAGTGTTATGAGCCAACACCAACATCATCTTCAACAAATACTAAGAAGGCCAAGCATAAAGAATGTTTTAAGAGACAATTAGAATATTTTTTCACTAAGGAATATTGTTGTAACAAGAATCACAAGCACTCCAATTAGCTTGTGATGTGTGTTTTCTTAGGCCAGAAGCTTGTTTTCTCCCTTGTTTTATAAAAGGGAATTCAGGGTCGTGTATAGGGGTTTTTTTTCTGGTTTCTAGAATTTTTTTTTGGTTCTAGATGAGTCCTAGTAGAGAGTCATAGGTGAAGTTGAGAATAATTTGTTAGTTTGATACAGAGGAAATAGATAGAAAGTTCAATGTCAAATTTTATGAAGTTGTTGAATTCTTGGAATGTATATTGGATTTGGCAGAGCTAGTAATTGAATTTAAAAGGACAAAATTCAAATCTATTTCTCTCCAATGTATAATTCTGTCATATTTTGAATGAAATAAATCAAGGGTTTCTATTCATTCAACTCACTGTTGTGGTGTGTGTAATTTCTAATTCATGCTTTAATCTAACAGATTAATTAAATGCTTGAATAGAATTACAGATTGATAGGACTTGTGCAGGGATTTCGATAAGAAGTTTTAGGTTTGGTTACAAATGAGATTTATTGTAAGGCAATAATATCATAGATCTATATACTAGGGTAACATTCTATCATATATCAATATGCACTTAATGAATCCAATCTCCCAATGGATAAGGCAATGATCTAGGCTAAATACTGCTCTTGTTATCAGTTTAGAGTCTCACTGACTACAACAACTACAATTTACCTCCATTTATCTTTCCATGACTGCAATTGGTGAACAACTGAGAGGGGGGGGTGACTTCTGATTACAAAAGAGTCTCACTAACTATAGAGAGGCTACAACCATCTCAAGATAAATGGACAATAATCCAATAGAGTGAACTGCTAGAAATAGTATCTACCATGCCTGATTACAGTCCCAGTTAAGGTTAGTGGTGGAGGACTAAATCCTCTTCTAAATCCAATTCAATCACCAATGATAGACCAACTTCTTTGCCTGAATGATATTACAATATTTTCAAATTACATTCCTTGACCATGACCTTTCCAATAACCATGATACACTACAAAGAGTTTCTACCTCTTATTTATACAAACCCTAAGGCCTAAACCAATTAGGTCAGCCACCTAAAGATATTACAATAAGATCATTACATGATTTCATATTACAGTGATATGCCATGTCGGCTTAAGACCAAAACAATAATAACAAATCCATAAATCATCTCAAGACATCCCAGTAACATGTAGAGTACATGTTAGCATAATACCGGTTCATAACCTAGATAGGTACCAGACCTATTCTGGGTCCACCACGCCAAAGAAATGTCTTCAAACAGTTGAAGTACGATCAAAGAACATCTTCAACAACCTGAAATCTATGAAGAAGCTACACCAATACCAATTAAGCATCCTGTCATAATTCCTCAATGAAAGTTGTGCTAGTAAAGCCTTAAGCCAACACTGGTAAGGGTTTACCAGAGTGTATGATAGCATCCAATTACCAAGCCAATACCAACTGACCAAAACATGCTCATTGAGAATATAACACATGAAATCAAACACACTTTACTGATCCAAAAATTCCAGAAGTGTCGAACAGATAGTCTCTTCTACCGGTAACACTAGATCTTCTATCGGTAACCAAAACTTATCTGTCGGTAACCAATAATCAAAGCTATTATTGACATCAATGACAAAACATCAATGCAGCACATAATCAATTCATCAATAATACCAACAATCTCCGCCTTTGGCATTGATGACAACACTAGATGTGAAAAACATCTAAGTACCAAGAAATGCCAAACAAGTCTCCCCCTGTGGAAGACAACCAAAAATCAATAGCTCTCCCCTTATGAATGATATCTCTGTAAGGTTTTGAATATTTTTTCACATTAATATCACTCCCCTTTTGAAATCAATGCCATAAATTTGACAAAAATATCAAAGCAATGATATAAACCTTTGAATCTCAAATCTGACTACTCCCCCTGAGTAGTAGCACCACTAATCAGTTCTAAAATGAATAATGTCTCTATTAATGCATGTTGGACTAATGATAAACTTCATCAATCAAGTCTCTACCTAAGGGGTAGAAACCCCTAACCTATCTCTCAAATACTCAAATGATTCCTTAGACAGCAGTTTAGTGAATATGTCTACAATCTATTCTTTAGTGTTCACATAAACCAATTTGACTTCCTTTGCTTCAACCTTGTCCTTAAGAAAAATATACTTTATTGAAATATGCCTATACTTATAGTGAAATACCGGATTCTTAGATATGTCAATAGCAGCAGAGTTATCACAGTAGATAACTACCAATTCACTACAATTTACCCTGATATCCTTCAACATTTGCTTCATCCACAAGACTTAAGTGCAATTAGTTGTTGCTGCAACATACTCAGCTTCTATAGTAGATAAAGAAATGCATGACTATTTTTTGCTGATCCATGAAACTAGTTTCTTTCCGAGAAAGAAATCTCCACAAGAAGTGCTCTTCCTGTCATCGATATCACCTACCCAATCTAAGTCAGTATATGCACATAAATTGAAATCATCATTTCTAGAATACCATAAACCATATTTTGTTGTTCCTTGCAAATACCAGAATATCCTCTTTACTGCACATTCATGATTTTCTTTAGGATTACTTTGATATCTTGAAACAATACTTACTACATTCATAATATCAGGTCTAGTATGAGTTAGATATAATAGACCACCAATCATAGACTTATACCTTGTCGGATTTACCAGTGTAGAAGTATCCTTGATAGATAATTTCTCACTTGTAACCATAGGAGTACTTACCGGTTTGGAATTCTCCATATGAAACTTCTTCAATAATTCCCTCAGATACTTAGTTTGATAGATAAAATCCCTTTGTCGGTTTGAGTAATCTACAAACCTAAGAAAAATTTCATCTCACCAATCATGGACATTTCAAATTCATTTTTCATGTTGCTAGCAAATTCCATGCATAGTTTATCTTCTCCTCCAAAAATAGCATCATCAACAAAAAATTCAATAATCAAAATATCATTATCACTAATCTTATAATATAGATTACTATCAGCACTACCTTTAGTAAAACCAAGCTTCAAAAGATATTTATCCAACCTTGCATACCAGGCTCTAGGAGCCTGTTTCAAACCATATAAAGCTTTCTTCAATCTGCAAACCATATATTTATCATTTGTCATTGAAAATCCATCAGGTTGCTCAATGTAAACTTCTTCCTCAATCTCACCTTTGAAAAATGCACATTTAATATCCATTTGATAAACCTTATAGTTCTTATAAGTTGCATAGACAAGAAATATTCTAATAGCTTAAATTCTAGCTATAGGTACAAATGTCTCACCATAATCAATTCCTTCCATTTGAGAATATCCTTTACAAACCAATCTATCCTTTTTCCTTACAACTTGACCATCCTCATTCAGTTTATTCCTAAAAACCCATTTAGTTCCAATAACATTCTTATTTTTAGGCTGGGAAACTAAAGACCAAGTTTCATTCTTCTTTATTTGATCTAATTCATCTTCCATAGCCTTTAACCAATGTTTATCCTTACAAGCTTCAATAACAGTTGCTGGTTTAACTTGAGAAATAAGACATGCCTCTTCATTTGCCAATTTTATTCTTGTCATAACTCCCTTGTTTCTATCTCCAATAATTTGATCTTCAGAATGATTTAATCTTACATACCTAGGTGTCTTTTGAACTTCAGGTTCACTGCTCTGATAATCAGTCACAGCTGACTTTTCTGGTTGTGGCGGTGTAACTATCTCAGCTTCCTATATTGGTTGAGGCATTGCCAGTTCAGTTATGATCATTTCCACTATCAGTTCCCTATCATATGATATAGAATGATTTATGTACTATTCATCCACTTTCACATTAGAACTCTCCACAATTTTCTGAAATCTTTTGTTATAATATCTATATGCTTTTCTCTGAATTGAATAACCATGAAATATCCCTTCATCACATCTAGGATCAGACTTTCCAATTGAATCATCCCTTTTGATATAGCATTTACTTCCAAAAATTCTGAAATACTTAACATTAGGTGTATGTCCAAACCAAAGTTCATAAGGGGTCTTACCAGTTTCACCTTTGATGTGAACTCTGTTGAATGTGTAGAATATTGTACTACTTCTCTCCAGTAGATATGAGGCAATTTAACTTCCATCATCATAGATCTTGCTGCATCCAAAATGGTTATGTTCTTTCTTTCAACTACATTTTGTTGAGTAGTCCTAGGTGTAGATAGTTATCTCCTTATTTCATTTGTCTCACAATAACTATTAAATTCATGAGAAGTGAACTCACTGCCATGATCTGATCTTAGACATTTGATTTTCAATCTAGTTTCAATCAACCTTTGCTTTAAAGATCTTGAATTTCTCAAAAGCTTCAGACTTCTCCCTTAGAAACATCACCCACATCATTCTAGAATAGTCATCAATAATCAACATGAAATACCTATCACCTTGAAAGCTTCTAGTCCTTACTGGACCACATAAGTCAGTGTGAATCAAATCAAGTACATCATTAGATTTATCATGTATCCTCTTACAATAACTTCCAACTTGCTTACCCAATTGACATTCCCTACATATCGGATTATGAGGCTTCATAATATTAGGTATATCTCTAACTGCCTTAGTTGAACTGATCTTAACGATACAATCAAAATTAGCATGACACAACCTCTTATGCCATAGCCAACTCTAAATATGAGAAATCAAACATTTCTTATTACCAGTGTTCAAGTGAAAGATATTACTTCCTGTCTGAATACCGGTTGCAATCTCCAAACCAGTCTTGTTAATGATTTTGCATTTTCTAACTTTAAACTAAAGTTGAAAACCCTTATAACCCAATTGACCAACACTCAAAAGATTATGCTTCAAAGCTTCTACATAATAGACATTATCAGTATTATGCTTTCCATCCAAAGAAATAATACCTCTACCTTTGATCATACATGCCTTGTCATCTCCAAATCTGACTTGACCACCATTGTATTCTTGTAGGGACATAAATTTCCTTTTATCTCTAGTCATATGATGTGAGAATCCACTATCAATTACCCATTCATCCTTATCTTCAACTTTTGCTACCAGGGATTTTTCTTCATTCTTGATAGCCGGTTTCGGTTCATCTTCCTTCAAAGCATAGAATACCTGTATACGTATAAAAATGACCATATTCCTAAATGAATATTTTATGTTCATTTCTCTATTTAATTAAATCTAATTTAATTGAATCACCCACATTCTTCTATTTAAATTAAGTAAATTACTCAATTTATTTAAATTAAATTCACTAGACTTCTTTTTACCATTTAATGCATAAATCATTTTATTCAATTAAATCCCTTCTATCCACTTTTAATTAAATTCAAATTTAATTAAAATAGTTGTCCAAAATTGAATAAATCCAATTTATTTAATTTCCCCAATTACAACCAAATTGAATTAAATTCATTTTATTTCAATTAAATCCTATTATCCCTCCATCCACTTGCAAAATCCTACATCTCCCACTTGCCTCCTAAATCTTATTCCTAACCCCCTTCTAGACTCTTCTAATCACTTCTAATTAACCTAACCCATCTCCTAAACTTTGTCACATCCCTAAGCAAGGGGAGGTCACTTCTCAAATCCTCAAAGTCTTTGAAAACCTTTAAAGGCTTCAACCACTTAATTTTCCAAGTCTCCCAAACCATTAATGGTTAACTCAACCCTCTAGCATGATTAGAGACTTTCTCTAAACTTAACCTCCATGTAACCCAAGGGTCTCATCAAGCCTTCAATGCTTTGACCATGGTTATCCCTTAATACTTTGCACAAAAGTTTATCTTTAGGTTAAAGATTGATCCAATGGGTAATCCTAACTTAAACTTTAACCCTTACCCCTAGGATAACCATGAGGTCTTCTCAGGCATTTAATGCCTCCAACCCCTTTTCTCAACCCACCCTATGTTGACATTTGTCACCATTTCATTGGTGTCAATTACAAACATGGATCCCCAACTTTCAAACTTGGCCCTTGATTATATCTTTCAATCCTGACCATCCATTGCCCTATTTTTGCTATAAATAGAGCCCTCATTCCTCCATTTTAAGGACCAAGTCTTTAGCATCATACTTATGCTCAAATACATTCAAGATTTCATACCATTTTATGCTCATCATTTTAGCCTCTCTTTTAGATAGAAATTAATCTAAATATGCATGTTTAGAGTACTTTCTTTATCATTTAGCTTAAATCAGGGACTAATATAGTATGCTAGGATAGTCTTGTTTACTAACCTTGTCATCTCATAACTAGTTTATTGCATTTATAGGATCATGCATAGCTTAGGATGCATCTCATCTAAAAATCAACAAAAGCATCCCTCATTCTTGCATTTGTCATCCCTAAACCATTTTGCTCAGTGATCTAAGAGCAAAAACATTGGTTTGAGGGACCTTGTGAGATAGAGAACCATTGAGCCAACCTTGGGAAGCTGAGCCATACTTCATGACTCTATAGCTTGCACCAAGAAGTTATGTGGGTGTGTGGACAAGTCTCCCTAGAACTCCATTTTTCACATTTTTAGTTCTATCCACCCGATTTTCTCGCATACATTTCTAGCACCCACTGTGGGGCATTACCCCATATATCTAATCGGTTTTGAAATATAACCACTTTTGTAGGTCCGCAGAAAATGAGAATCAACGCATGGGAATCATTCCCTAGCGCATATGGTCAACAGCCTAGTGCATCCAGTTCACTATTCAGCATGTTGGGTCCATCATCTAGCACTTCAAATCTATTTATTAGCACATAATAATATTAAAATTTTCCTATAGGTCTCGATGTGGGAGAAAAACAAAGCAGAACTTCCAGAATACAGCGTAGCGCATCTTGAAAACAATGTAGCGCATCACCAATTTCTTTTAGCGCATCATGGATATTTTGTAGCATGTACAGTTTGTTCTGTAGCGCATCAAAAATAGACAGAAATCACAATTTTAAAATCTGTAACCGAGAATAAAAAATAGACTTGTTGAAGTCCACCAACCATCTAACATTTTCAACTTGTTTTCTTGCAGGATTCTAACAAATCTGTTGCAGATGGGAGCTTAAAATTTTTAAAATATTAAGATAGTTAGGATTTTCACTAACTTAGTTAAGTTAGTATAAATTTTTAAACTTCTTCTATTCTTAAAAATTGAACTCACTTATTTCCTTTGGGTTGTAAAAAGAACCACAAAATCAAACTTTCTTGCTTTTTTAAGAGAAAAATTTCTCAAATTTGGGCTCTAAAAAGAACAAGTCAAATTTTCAAGTTTTGAAATCAAAAGGGCTAAAAAGAACTTCACCATCCTTTGGTGCATAAAAGGATTCACTTCATTTTTTTTTTAAAAGTTAAAGAATCACACTTGTCCTGTTCAGTTCACAACAAAAGAAGGAAGTCATTCCCCTTTACCGATTTTCTTTTGTTGACCACATCAAAAATTTTCTTTGTTGACCAGGTTCCTTTACTAGATTAGATAATCATTTCTTTGAGGAAATAAAAGGAACACCATACTTATTGGAGCAACATCTCCAAGTCAAGGTTAGCAAATCATTGAATTGAAGGCTTAAAAAGAACCTTGTTTGCCTTGTCTCAAAAGTGGAAGGTATATGCTCTCCCCTTAACTGGGTGATCAAAAAGCCAAACCACTCTTAAGTTTTCTGTACTTCAAGCATTTACATCCTTTAGCAGGCTTGCCTTCCCGAGGAGTTGGAATCAACTCTTAAAGCCATTTATGGTCGGTGTGAAGGGAACGACCTAAGTGGGAAACGGCTTTGACGCGAAGTGTTCCAACCCACTATAATCAAAAGTGGAAAGTGACGAAAGTCCTTTTCAATGGTTGTGCGCAGCGATTAGCCTTCCCCCAGTATCCTCAAGATACGTAAAGCCTTTATTCTAAAGGTTGGGAAGCCTCCTAAGGGAGTTTATCACTGACGACCAAACAAAAAGCCTGATTAAGAGCCATAGAAATAGAAACTTTGAACCAAATCAGTAACCAGACATTTATAACATCATAGTGCAAGGGTGGGGAAGAAACCGCCCCCAAGATTACTCACCATATATCTCCCAAGATAACTACTCAATTGTGAAGCAATTCACTTTGAGTTAATTTCTAGCAAAAGGAAAAAAAATGGGCGCCCTCTAGGGGGTGACACAGTTGTTCGAGCTGACGGAGTATCGAGACTAGTGGACTATGATGTTATATATGACCTTTGAGTAAAGAGTCTTTCTGAAGTGTATTTTTCATATCCAAACCTGTTAAAACATTTAGGATTTGAACACATCCTCGCAGAACATACACTTTTTGTTAGATTAACCAAAAATGGTTGTCTTCTTTGTGTTGTGCTCGCATTTACTACTTCAGAAAATCATCCATCAAGGCTGAAAAACTCACAATCAAATCCGAAAATTATAGAAAAACCAACCAAAGGAAAAATCAGGGCAAATTAGCGCGTGGAAAAAACTCCTTAGCACGTAGGGTATTTTTTTTAGTGCATCCAAGCATAAAGTTAGTGCGTCTGCTCAAAACAGTAGCGTTTTATCCAAATTCCAAAATAGTGTTAAATAATTAGCGCATCGGGAAAATAGTCTAGCGCATTGAAGCATCAGCTTAGTGCATGAAAACCAAACTTTAGCACGTAGGGTTGAACAGTTAGCGCATCGCAGACCCATACTAGTGCATAGCCTTTCAAAACGGATAGAAAACAAAATTTTAAACAGTCAAAACTTTAGCACGTGGTTGGGGGCAGCCTAGGCGTGTGGTCATTCTTTTAGCGCGTAAAGTAAATTTGGTAGTGCATCTTGTCTCTATTTTAGCACGTGACCAAAAGCAAAAAGATGGGGCAAAATAGTGAGGAATTTTAAAAATTTTGAAAACATCTTCAGAAGCTTTTTTTCATCAACATCATTTTTCATCAAAGCAGAGTAGCAAAAACAAAACTTTAAAAGCTATTTCTTGAGAAAAGTTTGTGTCAAAACAAACATTGTAAAAATCCGAAACTAATCGCACAGTAAAACATATCTATCCTATCATAATCCAAAAACCTCATCACAAGTATCAAAAGAATCCTTTGCCATCTCACGGATTTCATCTCAAAAACACTTGTTTAAAAATTTCAGGTTATCAAATCAAGTTTCCATATCGGGAGACTTTTATCCATATCATTTGACACACTTTGTCGTGAAGGGGCATCTAAGCCTTCACTTTGATAGAGTAAGACTTAAATTTTTAAAAACAAGATCAACTAAATCCAAACAAATCGAAGGAAACCATTGAATCACTTATGCATGACTAATCCCCATATTCTGAGAAGAAAGAATCTTTATCGTAACATCATGTTGAAGAAACAACAACCAAGTTTTTCCAAATTCCTCAAAAGAAATAAGTTTTTATACATCAATCATCAAATTTTCAAATCTCATAGAACATTTCTTCATCACATTCAACGCTATATCGAGAACAAATCCACTGAATTTGACAGGAAGCCTTTGAAAACTAGAGCATATTGCCAAAAATCTGCATTCAATCAAGAAATTAATCGTGGAGGAAAGATCAATCCGGCATTCTTACTCGACAAGTGCATCACTTACAACACACCCCGATTTGAACCACCAACCCCAGAACTACATATTGAAGAGGATTTTGTCCCCTTTGTTACAGAAAGCTTCTACTAAGATGCCTGTAACTCGCTCTCAACTAAACAAACAAAGCGAAGCAACACCAAAATCAAGCATGACTCGAAGGTTATCTAATCCATTTGAAGGACCACATCTAGAAGAACCTGAGATCACAAAATAACTCCTTCGAGAATGTCAAGAAAGCACTTCCTTTCAAAAACTTGTAGAAAGACTCATGGAAAATGACAAAGAGAAGTATCTACTTATGCTCACAAGTAAAGGCGTTAAACTTCCCGAAGATTTAGATGCAAACATCTTTAGAACCAGATCTCGACAATATGCATATCAAAAACAACAAAGAGAAGAGGAAACTCGTAACCTTGAACAATACATACCTGAGCAACACATTCCAAAACAACATATACTAGAAATGCGTATACCCGAACTAGAAACTCCAGAGCAAAATATACCATTTAACACACCTTTTCAGCTGAGAACTAATACAAGGGAAGAGTTTCTTCCTCGACAAAATAAAGCGCCTTTGGTTGCTCTTACTCAACAAATGCAAATATTACAAAGACAAATGCAAGACATGCAACAAGGGACAACAGTGCGGTACTCATTAAATGAAATATGTCCTTATCCATTTGACAGAAGATTGAACATGGTGCCTTTTCCTCCAAACTCAGACGTTCCCAAATTTGATAAATACGATGGGAAAAGTGATCCTTGAGATCATGTTCAAGAGTTTTGCACAATGAGTCTTGAATTCGCTCATGACGACACCTATCTAATGAGGTTATTCCCAAGAAGCTTGGGGGGACAAACAATGGAGTGGTTATCTAAGATCACACCTCCTGTCAGATCATTTGATGAACTAGTCAATAAATTTATAACACAGTATTCCTATAACATTCAACATGCTATCACCATGCTAGACGTCTATAATACCAAACAAAAAAACAATGAAACATTCATGGCATTCCTTCAACGTTGGCGTTGTATGGTTTCAAGATATCCTCGCGATATTCTTGAAAAGGAGAAAATGGAAATTTTCATCAACAACTTGAATAGTGAGATGAGTAACAGGCTCAAGCTCCAATGCATGCCGTCTTTCGCTAAACTGATTGAAAATGGTATTCAAGTGGAAGAAGCATGTGTCAAGAAAGGAACACTAAAATTCTTCAAAGAAGGAACAGGTTCATCAAACTACAACAATCAAAACAACAACTTAGACAAATCTAGGTTTTGGACCAGAAATAAAAACAATGGAAATGAAGGCGGCAATGAACCAAATGATCCAAAATCCAAGCAGCCCATGCTCACATTATCAGGAAATCCTCAAGCTACAAAAAATCCCAAAGGTGCTAACCCTGACACTAACGCTTGCGCACCTAATATCAATCAACCGAATACCAATAATGCAAACAATACCGACAATAACACAAATCGAGGACCTAACTATAATTCACGGGGTACTACCAACACTTATCAAAAACACATCTACACACCACTGGGTCAATTATTGGAGTCAGCATTCAGAGAACTCCTGGCAAACAAGATTATCTCTTTGCCCGCAATCAGCAACTATGAACCACAAATCAAACCACCTTGGTGGAATGACTCACACTTTTGTGATTTTCATCGCAACAAAGGTCATCAAAAAAATGATTGCATGAGATTGAAAAACATTATTCAAGACATGATTGATAGAGGTGATTTAACAGTAGATGGTCTCAAGACAAATGGTGACCATGGAGCTTTCAAGAATCCTCTTCCAAACTATAACAAAGAAGGAGCTTCCACTTCAAATGATACCCATGGGGCACATATCAATCACGTTTACAATAACACCATTAATCATATATCAGATGTCGACAATCATGTAAACATCATCACAATCCGAGACCAGCATAATCATGAATCAGTCAACGTAACCACCAGAGCTCAAAAATATGTCTTGAAAGGACATATGTCAACAACAAACACTGTACCCAAACTTCAATATGATCTAGTCAACCAACTGCGCAAAACTTCTGCTCAAATATCCATACTAGAGTTGCTAAAACTTTCACCAAAACACAAAGACATATTGGAACAAGCATTATTGGAAACAAATGTACCTCAAGATCTGGATACTGACAAATTCCAAGCCATGGTCGCTCATATGACAGGGCCTCATAATCTCACTTTTTCTGAGCACGACAATATCTCATTAAGACATCCACATAATACTCCTCTCCATATTGAAGTCATTGTCTATAAACATAAAATCAAGAGAGTATTAATAGATGGAGGAGCTGGACTCAATATCTGTACCTTAAAACTTGTTCGTGCATTGGGCTTCTCTGAAGAGTCTATTGATCCCCATAAAAAGATTACCATAAAGGCATATGATGATGAGGAAAGGTCATCTAAAGGAACCATGATGTTGCCCATTCAAGTTGGACTAGTACAAAAAGATACTATGTGTCAGGTCTTAGATATAGATCTCACCTACAATATTTTGTTAGGTCATCCTTGGATACATGAAATGTAAGCAGTGCCTTCTACGTATCACCAATGTGTCAAATTTCCTTATAACAGACAAGAGATCTCCATATCTGTTGATCACAATCCATTTCAACATTGTAATGCAATGGGGGCAACCCAGGACAGTTTGGTTCCCCAATAGGGAAAAGCAGAGATCCTCAACATCAGATCTATAGACATCAAAGCCCGAATCATTATCTGGAAATTTCAAACAGCAAATGCAAATCAAAGACCAAGGTATGGGAGAATACTCTTTGGAACCCTTGTGTTTGGCCAAATTACTGACATCACCCAGATCTCATGGATTGCCTACTACATCAACGCATCTAGTAACTCAGCCCATCACCAAATTTGATGGTACCTTCATCCAACTGGGCACTCTAGCACTTGAATCAGAAGATAAGGACATTCTTAGCTGGTTATACAAAGATGAGGAAGAAGATAACAGAGCAACTGCTCTGGACATAGTTCTACCGACACACCTATATGGAAAGGGATACTTAATCATGCAGCAAATGGGATATGACGGTAAAGGACCTATTGGAAAATGCAAAGAAGGAGTCACAGAACCCATAGATCTTCCTTCACAGCCCAGTAGAGACAAAATCGGATTAGGTTGTAAATTCACTTTCCTATTAAGAAAGACACCATGCATAACTGAAAAACCTCAATGGAAAGCAAAGAAGAAGTACAAAGAAGAATCCTGGCAGGAAGCACTATTTGAGTCAGCAGAAACAATCTGCAAGGCACGTGAACGTCAAGAATAGAAGTTACATCAGGAAAAGCTTCTAAGCCACAAGAAGGCCATATCTGCAGCAGTAGCTCATCTTCAAACACCAATATCTCAAGAATTGATAATATCATCTCCTGATACCATTGTTCCTCCCCAAGGAGGCATGGTCTATGAACAAATACAGAAAGTAGAAGCAGGATCTGACACCGAATCAACAAAAACTATCAAAATGGTATCCATCATCAAAGATCTATTTTCACCATACAACATACCTGTTCACAGCACTGATAGAATCTGGGATGATGCCTCAAAGACTGATTCCAATGAATATGAATGGGGTACCTGCTCAAATGCTACTACATATATCCCTAATAATACTGACACCATACCCCTTTCTCAGGAAGAGCATAACGCAAAAGATAGACCTCTTGAATTTGGACCGTAGCATATCTATGATGCCAAGGAAAGTGAACAAAAGCATTATGAACAAGTCTATATGGAAGATAATACCATCGCAGACCTCGATGAAATCCTTTACTTCTTTAAAAACAAGACCAATTACAATAAAACCTCTGTCTTGACACTTATAGTAGCAAAACTTGATCCACCAAATGATTCCTTACCACTTGTCTTTCCTAACCTCATTGACTGGGACGAACCCGAAATACATGATATACCAATTTTCCCAGACGATAAATCTATTATCCATTACCTATGTACCGTTAAACCGGAAACAGGCTCTACCAGAAAACAAAGTAACGATATCTGCAAACCAGAGAGTGCCAAGCCTCTCAGTCACAAAAATGAACCAAGTAAAAGATTTGATGCTCAAAACTAATCAATGGTAGCTCTAGATCACAAAAAAGTAAAAATAAAGGATGCATCTGAGGGTGAAAACCTTTTCAAGGCACTTAAAGATGGGAGACTTGACACTCTTCCAGAGCACTTTCATGAGCAATCACCCATATTGAGTGAGCCCACTCAATCAATCAACATTGGTACCACAGAAGCAGTCAAAAACATTCACCTGGCAGAATCCCTGATAGAAGAGGAAAGATCGGCATTTATCCTTTTTTTTTAAAGAAAAGCAAATTAATTTTGCTTGGTCATATGTTGATATGCCTGGAGTTGATCCACACTTAATCATGCATCACTTGTCCATCTCTCCAAGAGTCGGGCCAGTCAAACAAAAGCTACAAAAGATGAATCCACAGGTAGCACTCATGGTCAAAGTTGAACTCAAGAAGTTATTAGATGTCGGATTCATCCGACCCATTGACTATGCCGAATGGATTTCCAATATAGTACCAGTATCAAAACCAGACGGCAGTATCAGAATCTACACTGATTTCAGAGATGTCAACAAAGCTTGTCCAAAAGATGACTTTCCTCTGCCCAGTATCGACATCATTGTAGACCTCATAGCAGGCCATGCAATGCTCTCACTAATGGATGGTTTCTCAGGATATAGTCAGATCAAAATAGCCCTAGAAGATCAAGACAAAATAGCATTCACCTATCCTTGGGGAACGTACTTTTGGAATGTTATGCCTTTTGGCTTAAAGAATGGAGGGGCTACCTATTAGAGAGCAATGACAACAATCTTTCATGACATGATGCACACATTCATGGAAGACTACGTGGACGATCTACTATCTAAGTCATTCACCAGAGTAGAACATCTCAACATCCTAACAAAGATCTTTGATCGATTGGAGAAATTCCAAGTTCATCTCAACCCTAAGAAGTGTGTCTTCAGAGTTACATCAGGAAAGTTACTAGGCTACATTGTCTCAGCTAAAGGTATTGAAGTGGATCCAGCAAAGGTACAAGCCATTATGGAGATGCCACCACCAAAGAATATCAACCAACTCAGATCTCTACAAGGATGACTTCAATCAATCAGGCGATTCATCACTCAATTAGCTGATAAAATTCTACCATTCAATCATTTGCTCCATAAGAATGTACCTTTCCGATGGGAGACCAAGTGTGTAGAATCTTTTTATCAAATCAAATAGTATTTGATGAATCCACCAGTTCTAGTACCACCAGTAGTAGGGAAGCCACTTATTCTCTATATTTCAACAATAGATGTATCACTAGGGGCACTGTTAGCACAAGAAAATCAACAAGGAAAGGAACAGGCTATTTATTACATCAGCAGGACATTGAATGGCTATGAACTCAACTACACATTCATTGAGAAGGCTTGTCTAATAGTGGTCTTTGCATCTCAGAAGTTCTGACATTATATGCTAGCACACACAATTAAGCTAGTACCAAAAATTGATCCTCTCAAATACCTACTCAACAAAGCAGCTCTTACCAGATGATTGGCTAAATGGGTCATGATTCTCAGTGAATTCAACATCCAATACACAGAAAGAAGAGCCATCAAAGGACAAGCAATTGCAGATCAACTAGCTGAAGCACCGCTACCAGGAAAACAAACTATGGAGATTGAATTTCCAGACAAGGACGTTCTTGCTATTTCTACCACGCAATGGACTCTACACTTTGATGGATCCTACACCAAACACGGTTCAAGTGCTAGCATTCTTTTCATCACTCCTGAAGGACACACTATACCAAGATCATATAGGCTTATGTTCCCATGCACAAATAATGTAGCTGAATATGAGGCATTGGTTATAGGCATTGAAATGGCCGTAGAATGGAAAATCATAGAGTTAATGGTCTATGGAGATTCACAACTAGACGTCAATCAGATCAACAATGACTATCAAACAAAGGATGACAAGCTACTACCCTACAAACGAATGGTGGATGACTTCAAATAGTATTTTGTACACATTGCCTTTGAAGAGATACCAAGGTTGAACAACAAAGCAGCCGATGCCATGGCTATTATCGCTTCATTACTACAAATTCCAAAGCAACAAAGTCGTTACGAGTTCTTGGTAGAGAAACTGTTCTCCCTAGCCTATGACCACTCTGAATCCCATGTTGTCTACGCCTTAACTGACTTGGATTCTCCTTTATATGGATCGATATATGATTATCTAAAGAACAATATCTTACCCTTTGACCTATCCCATAACCAAAAACATAATTTTATCCGACAAGCCGCCCGGTATACCCTTACTGCTGATACTTTGTACCGTCGAGGTCTAAATGGTACTCTTCTTTGTTGCCTTGATTGTAATGATTCTGATTCCACTTTACACTAGCTTCACGAAGGTATTTGTGGAACACATTCAAGTGGGACTACTCTTGCTAAAAAGCTTCTAAGGATGGGATACTACTGGCCTACAATGGAGAAAGATTCTTACCACTTCACCAAGAAGTGTCCTAAATGCCAGATCAATGGCAATCTGATACATTCACCAGCACAGGAACTGTAGCCATTTACAACATCTTGGCCCTTCTGTCAGTGGGGGTTAGACTTGGTTGGCAAAATTCATCCTTCATCTTCAAATGGACACAAGTTCATTATAACTGCAATAGTATACTTTACCAAATGGATAGAAGTAGTCCCAATGACCACAATAACTGGAAAGCAAATTGCGTCTTTTATCCTAAACTATCTGATTTGCAGATATGGTATTCCAAGTTCCGCCATCATCGATAATGGACGCCCATTCAAAAACCAAGATGTCCGAGAACTATGTGAACAATTCAAAATACAACATCGATTCTCTACACCATACTACCCATAGGGGAATGGTCAAGCAGAAGCATCCAACAAAACCATACTAAAGATTCTCAAGAAAATAGTAAATGATGCAGGCAAAGATTGGCATATCCAACTCAACCCAGCGCTTTGGGCATATAGAACCAGCATCTGTACACCTATAGGAGCAACACCTTTCTCATTGTTCTATGGATCTAAAGCTATTTTACCACTGGAGGTAGAAATTTCATCTCTCAGAGTCTCTCTAAAAGGCTTAATCCCAGATGAAGAGTATCGGGTCAACCAACTGCAAGAACTGGAACTATTAGATGAAAGACGTCAGCATGCTTACACTCATCTCAAAGCATATTAGCAACGCATGTGCAGGAGCTCCAATCACAAGGTCAACCCTTGCCACTTCAAAGTTGGTGACCTAGTCCTCAAACAAAATCCAAGAAATCAGCAAGATCGAGAAAAGAAAGGGAAGTTTGAACCTAA
Source organism: Cryptomeria japonica (assembly GCF_030272615.1). Classification (NCBI taxonomy): domain Eukaryota; kingdom Viridiplantae; phylum Streptophyta; class Pinopsida; order Cupressales; family Cupressaceae; genus Cryptomeria; species Cryptomeria japonica. Next base: position 441,358,966 of record NC_081408.1, read on the forward strand.
CTAGTTGGGTCCCTATGTCATCATATCAGTCTATGGATCAGGTGCCTATCAGCTCACAACCTCAGAAGGAGATGTGCTTGAAGAACCAACTAACAGCATTCATCTAAAAAAATACTACACTTGAGTATTCCAAAAACATGAAAAAAAAAAAAGGTACAATAAAAGCAATTGGTGAAAACCTGGTAACAGGCGCTATTGTGAAATGACAGCTCCTCTATCTATATCCACATCCTTATCTTCATAGTAAAGTACTATCGACCATCGCCCGACACTTAGAAAATATCTATTCAGGACATACTTAGTGTAGGCACTATCCTGGTCTATCCATATATATCCTCTTACCATATTCCAACATGGCCTGGAAATCACTGTACATATCCACATTAAGAGGCACACTTAGCTAGGGGCAACATTCATCAAACTTGCAACATATTTAGGCTGTCAAACACTAGAAGCAAATTCAGAACATCTCATCTAGCAAATCAAACTAGCACAACCACAAAGCAAAACATCAATCGGTAAACAAAAGATTCCCCAGACTACTACGATGGATGATTTTCTGAAGTAACAAATGTTTGCATTTTTGCATAAAGTCTTGACTATTTTTGCACTTGAACTTTTTGAATTATTGGATTCTTTAAATTTTCTCAAACAATGCTTCCAAGCTAGAGAAAATCAAGAAACTCCAATATTTTTTTAGTCTTCTATCTGTGAGGTGCTCGTTTGTACTGTGTAAATACTTGTCTCGAGACGTGATGTGCAAATACATCACTGAAGACCTGATTCCACTTTACGCATACAAATGGTTTAATCTTGTCTATTTATACGCAATCTGCACTCAGGTCATCCTGGTTCAATTATACCTTGACGCTTGTGCTATCTTGCAAAATCAAACATCATGTAAATTTTTCTTAGGTCATTATGGTTCAATTATACCATTATGCTTGTATAAATTTTCAACATATCCCAAACAAATTAATGCTCAATGATGATACTTATCTCAAAAGCAAATAACATATGGTTATATCAGGATGACAAATGCAGAATGAGGATGCTCCAAAAACATAGTTGCATATCATTTTACAAATAATTGCATATCATTTTACAAATAGTTGCATATCATTTTACAATTAGTTGCACATCATTATCATACATCTCATTTTCAAGATACATCTCATAAATCAAACATCATAGCACATATTCATCATGCATTTACATCTATCAAAGCATTACATCATCATAGAATAAACAAACAGCATATAGAAAGCATGAATCCATAACACATCACCTGAAGATCAAGGAAAATGGTGTCGTATATATATATATATATATATATATATATATATATATATATATATATATATATATATATATATATATATATATATATATATATATATATATATATATATATATATATATCCAAAAATGATCACAATACAACAAATACAACATATGTCATGTTTCTGTCAAATACAAATACAATGATCAAAATACAACGGAGACAACATCTCTCAAGTATGACTATCTCCTGACGGAGATGGTCTCGCTACAGAAGTCCCCGCCCCTAGATCTCCAGAAGGATCATGTCTCGATGGCCCTGTCACACCTCGGCTCTCTGACTACGACCCCGTCTCTCGAGATCAACAAGATCTCGACTGTGTAAAGCTCTGTACTCGGCGATCCCTAGGTACCGCAGCCTCATAATGATGATGGTAGTACTCCACCTCCTGAGCTCTCAAACAAATCTCTCTCAGGGTGTCTCTCATCAGACCACCTACTGCTACTCTCTGCATACTCACTGCAAGCTCCTTCGCTCGACCCCACCGCTCTATCTCCATGTCTTGCTTAGTGGTTAGCTGAGCAATCTACTACTGATGCATCAGTAGTTGTGCCTATAGCTATTGTATCATCATCTCTAGGGTCCTAATCTATGTTTCCTCCACATGAGTAGGGATCCGGACCCGTAAGGGTACCTATGAAGAGGTATCCCCTCTCCCTCTGCCTGTCCTCAGTGCTGGAGGTGGTAGCACATCAATCCTCCTCCTCTGAACTGGTCGTGTCACCTCGTCAGTCCCTCCTACTGTAGCTATCACCTCCCCCACCATCCCCTCACCACTTGCTTCGATGGTCAACCCTCCTCTCCCTCTATCCATCACATCTCACCGAACTACTCTCTCCAACCCTCTATCACCACCATCCCCCCCTCTGTCTCCTCTTCTCCCCTGATCTCCTCTCCCTCGTCATCCTCCTCCACCATCTCCATCATCCTCATCATCTCCACCTCCCTCATCCTCATCATCATCAAACGCAGGCCGCATCTCCTCTAGATCTGATATCCTCGCCACCGCCCGCACTGCAAACAATCTGGCGAACTCATCTATCATCCTAGCATCCAAAATCTCTGGGGCATAATCCCATATCTGGCCCGCTAAGCTAACAAACTCCTCTACAGCCACCGCACTGTCAATAGTCGGACCCCAATCTGGTATGTCTTGCCTTCGGTGTGCATACAAGCAGGTCCCCTGTGGTATACCCTGCTACCGACCATACTGCCATAAAACTCTGGTGACCATGAATCTCTCAATCACAAACGGGGTCCTCCCTATCAAGTATCGAGTCATAAAAACATAGGGCATCTCCAGCCCATCCTTCGCCCATACCTCGCAACCTGTATATGGTCACCAAACAACCTTATCAATGTCATCCAAAACCCTCCTCCAATTCTCTAGTTTGCCCAGCTTCCGCTGGACAACTAGACCCCTGTAACCATATGCATAGGCACGTCCAATAGGCCTATCTCTGTCCGCTAATGGCCTAGCTGTAGGAATGTGCTCCCAGCACCATACCTATAGGAGTGTCATGCCAGCTGACAAACTACCGTAACCCAGGTATACCACCTCGTGCAAATCCCTGTACAGATGGGCTAGCATAGCCGATCCCCACGCGAACCTGCGGCCCTGTGTCACCATATCCTCTGTACCAGCCCCCATCCCATAGATAGTCCCTTCGACCTACAGTCGGGACATAGAAAACCACCTATAAACCCTACCAGTATTGATGGAAGAGGTGCATAATCCAAGTCCAAGAACTCCTGCCAAGGGATCTCATATCCACAAACTGTCTCATCATGGAATATACGGTGAAGTGCCTCTGTCCCGCCCTCCTCCGACTGCTCGTAAGGTAGTAGTGAACCTACTACTGGTATGCGCAGGATCCTGTAACAATCCTCTGGAGTAACTATCATCTCCCCGGTGGCAAAGTGAAAGGTGTTCATATCACTGTGCCACCTCTCTGCGAGTGCTATAAGTAAACCCCGGTTCACAGTGAACCGGGGCATATCCAATAGGGAAGTCAGGCCGCATCTCTTAATAATGTCAAGGTCAGCCTGTGCCAACTGTGGTATCAATGTCCAAGGTCTAGGAAACCGCTCGCGCGACTGAACCACTCCCAATCGCTCCTGTCAAAAAGCAAAACAAGTCCAATATCAGTTTCCTCATCAAAACATAGATATCAAAAATCAAAATCACAAAAACTTGAACACTTTGAAAATATAATCAAGTTCTACATCATTTCCTATCCATATCAACTTGTAACACAACTCAAGTTTTCAATCCATATCGAACTTGTAACACAATTCAAGTTTTCAATCCATATCAACTTGTAACACAATTCAAGTCTCCACATCACATCAGCTTGTAAAACAACTCAAGTTTCCAATCCATATCAGCTTGTAACACAACTCAAGCTCCACAAATTCATATCAAATTCACATTAATATCTATGCATAACTTGAAATATCGCAAATCAAAACAAGTTATATCAACACTCATATTGGACAAACTAACAAACACCATGACAGCAGACACAGCAGCGAACAAATTACACCTATCCTGACAAAACTAGCCTTATCCTATCAATTTTTCTCATTCACAAAATCACCCTATCTAACAAAATTTTTCCGATGCGCTAAAACAGATTGTCTACGGGCTAAAACACATCCACGCACTAAACTGTTTTCTTCACGTGCTATCCTATCCATCCTATGCGCTAGACTAACTCTACACGCTAACCTATCCTACGGCCACGCTACTTATTTAACCCCATGTGCTAGGTCTAACTTATGCGCTACTTCCCCCTACCCATGCGAGCCTCTGTGCAGCCTATGCGCTAGGTTAACTCGACGCGCTAACCTTTTCACTTTCTGCGCTACCCTGTGTCCCTAATGCGCTAATCCAAGACCATAAGCTAACCTAGGAACCCAAGGCGCTAACCTAGAAAACATATGCGCTACCCTAAAATTTTGGACGCACCCAAGATTTAAACCCCCATGTGCTACAACATTTTTCATATGCGCTAATCTAAGACCCCTATGCGCTAAAACGTTGAAACCGAATTTCCAAAATCAAAAACTAACCAAAAATGACAAAATAAAAAGTCAAGAAGTGATCAAAAAGGTTGACTTACTGGTGGTCCATATGCGGCAGGCCTCTGATACCTCCGAACGCGCTCAAAACGATGCCTAGAATAAGGAATGGGCATTTTGACTTCTCTCCAAAATCTCTTTCTCAAAAGTCAACAATGCACAAATGAATCAAATCAAAGCACTTTTCCCCTTTTATAGGAGAAAAATGAAATTAGGGTTAGGGAAATGGGCATGTAATTTTCTCGCGGTCTCCCTCATACCCTCAACCGCGTCAATTATCGGGAGATGAATCAATTTACACATTCCACCTTGTCAAAATTTTATAATGTAAAACAATTATCAAATCTAAACAAATTTTCTAAAAAAAATTTGATTCATCTCCCGAGGGGGCATTATCTACATCAATTACCAAAACTGGAGCATGGCATATCTCAAAAGGACATAAAAATTTTATTTGATCATAAATCATGTGAGGCCTCACCTCGACTCAGTCTGACATTCAGTAGATTTTATATTTAGACTATTATGGATACTTTATTTTGATGCATTTAGAGACTTAGAACTTATATGATTTCAGGATTTGGATAACATTGCTATGTTTTGATGATCTACTTATATGCTTTATGAGATAGAACACTACATGATTGTTAGATAGGATGATATTGCAATGATAGATGTCGTTATTGAATTTGCAGGACTTTACTATGATAATAGAACTATGATGCATGGTTAAGTTTATGTGAATTGGGATGAAATTGCTTATGTGAAATTGCTTGATAAAAGATGTATTTAATCTGTGCAAATGAAAATTGTATGCAAGTGATGATGTGTATTGTTATTCCTTTGAATTATATTATATGTGGATATTTGAAAGTACTAATGTGTAAATTGAGATGCGCAAGAAATTTACCATGTGACCATGGAAAATTACGGAGAACCAAACCTAGACTTATGTATGTTCGTTAGCCAAGGGTTGTCTATTTGGAGAGACAACACCCCATTTGTGTTGTATTTTATTTGTAACAGTGTATGTTGCATGGGTGTTAAGTGTCATTTAAATTTAGTGTGTAAAAACCACAAGAGACGATTTCATGTTTTAATTTGTAAAAGTGTTTTACTTGTGTCGCTTGACACGTGTGGATTTAAATTTAAATGTTTTATTTTTGTCTCTTGGTGGGAAAGTGTTCAACTATAGCTTTTTCAAATAATATAACGTGTTGTCAATAAATACCTTGGGAAAGGAATCTTTGGAGAGGTCAACATATGTTTGACCCGAAAATAAACTTTAGGGGGGTTTAAAATGGGTTAAATGAACACCTAGGGTAGTTTAATAAGGTTTCCTAAATCCCATAAGGTATACCTAGGGGTTAGGGGTAATTTTAGGCAAGTTTCTACTTTTAAGTGATTTTTTTGACACTTTAAAAATTGGCTTTTTTGAGTTGTGCGAAAATTGAAAATTAGAAGTTTAAATCTAATTGAGATTTTTCCTATTCGAATGGGAGTCTTTTTCCTATTCGAATGGGAGTCTTTTTCCCATTCTGCTTTACTTTCCTTTTTGGTTTTTAGAAACTTGTGAGAACTCAGAGAATGAGCTTCTTAAGCAAGAATTGGAGAATTTGAGGGTAATCACCCACTCTCCATTTTTGGAGACAAGAGAATTTTGGAAAAGAAAAGAATAGTTTGGAATAGAAAATTTGACTAAGGGTAGAAGAAGAAGATCCGTGGATTGGGCAGCTCTTCCTCAAATATTATACTACCATTGGGCAGATTAAGGTTGGTTTGATTATTCTTTAAAATGTCTATTTTCTTGTATGTGTTTGAGTGTATGATTGGTGCAAGAAATCTGTGTTCTTGAATGTCTTGTTTTTAGAATTTCATTTGGAATTTTTTCATTATGTTTTGTTGTGTTTTGGGAGTTTTCTCAAGACCTCTTACTCTTGGGAGAGAGGAGGATCTTGTGGGTGGTAGCAGTGACAACCCTCGAGTGAGAGACTCTCATTTGAGAGTGATCACAAGGGATCTTTGTGTGACCCTTGCTGCATGGCCTGTTTGTGCAATGGGGGTCATAAGGAGGGATATAAGGCTAGAATGCCTTTGGGGGGCATAAGGAATAAGGGGTTGAGATTTTTGATGTATTTATTGTGCCATGAGGTGGCTACTTGTTTTTCCATACTTGCAGTTCTCCTCAGGGTATTGGTCCACTACCACCCTTAAAAAGGTCATCACCAAAGGGTGGTGTTGTGTAGCCAAGTTGGGAGTGTGTCTGAATATCTGTGTGTGTATTTTTTTTGTCTTCTATGTGTTTGAATGTTTGTTACCCATCTAGGGCTTGGTTCTCCGAGCTCGGGGGTGGCTACCAGTTAGCCTAGGCTGGGAGGTGAGCACTCCGTGGTCATATTTGTGTTTTATTATGCAGGAATGTCAGGAGAAAAGAACAGTAAAAGAGAAATGTTGTAGAAGATTATTGTTGAAGAAATCTAAATTTATTTGCAGTTATTAGTTTTGATAGGAGAAATACGCCCTCATTCATTGAAATGAGAGGCAAGTTGTAAATTTGAAATATAGACATGAGAGTTGGGATTGTAGTTGAAAAAAGAAACATCCTGTAAATTTTACAGAATATCTTAGAGTTGTAAAAAGCTTGTTTTATTTCTATTCCTGTTTTTATAAAAAAAGCTACTTTTGATTTGCATGCAATAGTCATTTTGATATGAAAATCGGTTTTATTTGATTTAGTATTTTCTCTTATCTGTGAAATTTCCTACATTCTACTTGTAGAAAAATATGAGAAGGATTTAATGTTAGCATCTAAATGAGTGTATGCATGTTGCAGTTTAAACTTCCTATTGTAAGATTTAAGTTATTGGATCCTAGAAAATAATAGTTGCAGGAATGAAATTTCATAATTAATTGTAGGAATAAAATCTAAAACATTTTCTCTCCTCTAATCCCTTATCTTTAGTTTAATAAACTTTAGATTGTTAAGTTGTTATAACATTTATTGATATCTGAAGATTTACCAAGCTATAGAAATAGGAGACAAAAGCTCAAAGATAGTTGTTTTATTTTAAATCTGTCGTTATTTTAATGCAGGAAATAAATCTATAGCTATTTACTTTGTTGTGTTCTTTTTATATTTATTTACCTCAGATTTTAGCAAAATCATATTTATGCCTTTGATAATAAACAGTAAAAAAAAAATCAGAGTGTTAAAAATATATAAATTCCATCTAAATCCTATATTCACCAAGCAAATGGACAAAAAAAAAACATTATACATCTCTGTCATAGAAAATATAAATAAACTTCTATCAATGTTTTTAAATATTCATAATAATAAATATATATATATATACATATATATATATATAAAAATATACATATATATATATATATATATATATTTTAAAAAAAAAAATTAAAACAAAAAAAAATTGTTTTAGCGGAGGGTTTCGGTCAGGGGCCAAGCTCACTGTGCAATGCACAGTGGCCGGCGGCCGAGCTCACTGTGCATGGCACAGTGGCCGGCGGCCGAGCTCACTATGCATGGCACAGTGGCCGGCGGCCGAGCTCACTGTGCATGGCACAGTGGCCGGTGGCCGAGTCCACTGTGTATTGCACAGTGGCCAGCAGGCCGAGCTCACTGTGCATTGCACAGTGGTCGGCGGCCGTGCACACTGTGTGATACACAGTGGTCGGCGGCCGAGCCCACTGTGCCTTGCACAGTGGAGACTTCGGCAGCGCTGACTCCCGCCTCTCACCTCCTCCCTGCGTTTGCTTATTCCATCCACCATTTGCTTATCCCGTTCGTCGTCCATGGCCGCCCTGCATAATGTAGGGTTCAAAAATAATAATAATAAATTAAAAAAAAGAAAACCCTAGCTCGGTTAGAGCTAGGGTAGAGGGGGAGATAAAAAGTTTAAGAGATTTTTTTTTTAAAAATAGTGTCAAAGAAGTAATTTTATAATGTAATTTTAAATTAGGGTTTACATGAAATTACTTTTAAAGTTGTGGAAAAAAAAAATTATATTTAAAATTAGTTAGGGTTTCAATTTAGATAGACGAGGAAATTTTAATTCCAATTAATTATTTTTAGAGTTAACTATTTGTGAAGCCTTAAATTAAATAGAAGGGGAAAATTAATTCCTTGAAAACTAAAATTTGACTTTGGAAAGATAATTATCCTCATCGGATAATGTCTTTAAGAAATTAATTTGACACTTTAATCCATTAAATTAATTAATGATTTAAAATGTCTTTTAGACAATATGGATTCATTGGAGATCAATTTTTATCTACGTCTACCATTTAAATGAGTTTAATAAATTAAACTAACGACTATTTTGATGAGAAAATAAATTAAAACATTTAGTTTTCCACAAATAAATTTTAATTAAGTTTTGATACTTAGTTAGTATCAGAGTTAGTTCGATTTTTATTATGGCCAACATGTTAACACATGTCGTGATAGTGAACTTTGTTAATTAACTAGTTGTAAAAATAAAATAAAAAATCATTTTGTTTTTGCCCTAATTTTTGGGCATGACAAATCACAATGACACATCATTTTCTTTGAATTAACATGTGCACACACGTCACTTCAAAAAGGGGCAAAATGTAGACGTATAAAAATGACCATATTCCTAAATGAATATTTTATGTTCATTTCTCTATTTAATTAAATCTAATTTAATTGAATCACCCACATTCTTCTATTTAAATTAAGTAAATTACTCAATTTATTTATATTAAATTCACTAGACTTCTTTTTACCATTTAATGAATAAATCATTTTATTCAATTAAATCTCTTCTATCCACTTTTAATTAAATTCAAATTTAATTAAATAGTTATCCAAAATTGAATAAATCCAATTTATTTAATTTCCCCAATTGCAACCAAATTGAATTAAATTCATTTTATTTCAATTAAATCCTATTATCCCTCCATCCACTTGCAAAATCTTACATCTCCCACTTGCCTCCTAAATCCTGTTCCTAACCCCCTTCTAGACTCTTCTAATCACTTCTAATTAACCTAACCCATCTCCTAAACTTTGTCACATCCCTAAGCAAGGGGAGGTCACTTCTCAAATCCTCAAAGTCTTTGAAAACCTTTAAAGGCTTCAACCACTTAATTTTCCAAGTCTCCCAGACCATTAATGGTTAACTCAACCCTCTATCATGATTAGAGACTTTCTCTAAACTTAACCTCCATGTAACCCAAGGGTCTCATCAAGCCTTCAACACTTTGACCATGGTTATCCCTTAATCTTTTGCACAAAAGTTTATCCTTAGGGTTAAAGCTTGATCCAATGGGTAATCCTAACTTAAACTTTAACCCTTACCCCTAGGATAACCATGAGGTCTTCTCAGGCATTTAATGCCTCCAACCCCTTTTCTCAACCCACCCTATGTTGACATTTGTCACCATTTCATTGGTGCCAATTACAAACATGGATCCCCAACTTTCAAACTTGGCTCTTGATTATATCTTTCAATCCTGACCATCCATTGCCCTATTTTTTCTATAAATAGAGCTCTCATTCCTCCATTTTAAGGACCAAGTCTTTAGCATCATACTTATGCTCAAATACATTCAAGCTTTCATACCATTTTATGCTCATCATTTTAGCCTCTCTTTTATATAGAAATTAATCTAAATATGCATGTTTAGAGTACTTTCTTTATCATTTAGCTTAAATCAGGGACTAATATAGTATGCTAGGATAGTCTTGTTTACTAACCTTGTCATCTTATAACTAGTTTATTGCATTTATAGGAAAGATGCATCTCATCTTAAAATCAACAAAAGCATCCCTCGTTCTTGCATTTGTCATCCCTAAACCATTTTTCTCAGTGATCTGAGAGCAAAAATATTGGTTTGAGGGACCTTGTGAGATAGAGAACCATGGAAATAACCTTGGAAAGTTGAGCCATACTTCATGATTCCATAGCTTGCACCAAGAAGTTCTGTGGGTGTGTGGACAAGTCTCCCTAGAACTCCATTTTTCACATTTTTAGTTCTATCCACCCTTTTTTCCCGCATACAATACCCATTCCTTTCCATTTCTAGATCCACTAGCAGAGTCTTTTGTCGGTTCATCTCCAGAGTCATCAGTTACTCCTTCCTCATCTGCTATGTAGCACTGTTTTCTTTTCTTGAATATATATCTGTTCGGGTTAGGATCAAAAGATTTCTTAACTGTTTCCTCAAACCTTGCATTCCTTTTAGGACATCTAGATGCAAAATGACCAATCTTATTACATGCAAAACATTTAAAAGGTTCTTTTCCTTCATACTTACTTCCAGTTGGTCCTTTAGGTATTCTTTTAGCAAATAAGGCTTCAAGTTGCTCAAGATCTTCATCTTCTTTCTTCATGTCTTCCAATTATTTTACATATAGGGCTTTCCAATCACTTTTGCCGGTAGATGTTGATGATGATGCATGAAAAATTGGTTCAAACTTTGCAGCTCCAGAAGATCCAAGTTCTTCAAGCTCAAAAGAAGATAATTTTCCAATCAGAATGTCTAAGTTAACTGAAGTGTTTTCCATTGTTCTTAACTCATTAACTACAGTTGCCTTCATCTTGTAAGTCGATGCAAGGGCTCTCAAGACTTTGGAAACTATTTAATATTCACTTAAAAATCCTCCACAACATTGAATTCCCATAACAATCTCATTTAATCTTTCCATAAATACAACAATTCTTTCATTATCTTCCATTTTCAAGTTTTCGTATCTTACCCAGTAACCATCAAGTTTAGCAATTTTGACAGTAGGATCACCTTCATTCAAAGTTTTAAATTTATCCCACATAACCTTAGCTGATGATTTATCAGTCAATCCCATGATCTGCTGATCAATAAGTACACACAAGAGGGCTTCTCTAGCTCTGCAATCATTTTCAATATTCTTATCTAGGTTTGCATGAGTAGGATTGCCAGATGTTGGATCATAAGGTGTGTATCCTTTCTCAATGATCTCCCAAATATCCTTGCCAAGACATCTAAAATGAGTCTCCATTCAAATTTTCCATATCCCATTATTTGTTCCATCAAGATTAGGGATTTCTCTCCTGAAAATAGTTGTCGGTGGATTAGAAGTGTTAGTTGCCATAGGATCTAGCTCAAGCGATTAAGCTTCTACAAAAGAGGACCAAAGATCTGGTACCAAGTGTTAGGATAACTGGTGAACAACTGAGAGGGGGGGGAATCAGTTGTTAATAGATTATAACTTTTAATCCACAATACAACCTTAAAAAAATCAAGTATCGGTAAAGCACATACAGATGCCAGTAGGAAGAGATACCGGTAAACAATACAACTTAACAATTAACAAGATAATCAATGCAAAGAAACCATACCACATAACACCATGATTTTTACGTGGAAAACCCAGAAAGGGAAAAACCACGATGGGAAGCCTACCCATAGTCAGATGATACTTTTGTAGAAAGTATGTGTTACAATGAGGGGTCTGCACTTGCAGGAAGACACTCTTCCTAGAGCATACTACTGATTAAAAAAGAGTCTCACTAACTACAGAGAGGCTACAACCATCTCAAGATAAATAGACAACAATCCAACAGAGTGAACTACTAGAAATAGCATCTACCATGCCTGATTACAGTCCCGGTTAAGCTTAGTGCCGAAGGACTAAATCCTCTTCTGAATCCAATTTGATCACCAATGACTGCCAACTCCTCTACCTGAATGATATTACAATATTCACACATTACATTCCTTGACCATGAGCTTTCCAATAACCATGATACACAACAAAGAGTTTCTACCTCTTATTTATACAAACCCTAAGGCCTAAACCAATTAGGTCATCCACCTAAAGATATTACAATAAGATCATTACATGATTTCATATTACAATGATATGCCATGTCAGCTTAAGACTAAAACAATAATAACAAATCCATAAATCATCTCGAGACATCCCGGTAACGTGTAGAGTACACATTAGCATGATACTAGTCCATAACCTAGATAGGTACCAGACCTATTTTGGGTCCACCACACTAAAGAAATGTCTTCAAACAGTTGAAGCACAATCAAAGAACATATTAACATCCTGAAATCCATGAAGAAGCTGCACCAATACCAATTATACATACTGTCACAATTCCTCAATGAAAGCTCTGCCGGTAAAGCCTTAAGCTAGTGCTGGTAAGGGTTTACCAGAGTGTATGATAGCATCTGATTACCAAGCCAATACCAACTGACCAAAACATGCTCATGGAGCATATAACACATGAAATCAAACATACTTTACTGATCCAAACATGCCGGAAGTGTCCAACATATAGTCTCTTCTGCCAGTAACACTAGATCTTCTACCGGTGACTAAAACTTGTTTGTCGATAACTAATCATCATAGCTAGTGTTGACATCAATGACAAAACATCAATGCAACACATAATCAATTCATCCATAATGCCAACAGAAAGCCTATTCATAAATTTTCAAATATATTCAGCTCCGGTAAGGTATTTTGGGACATTCTTTGTACAGTCTTTTATTCTTCATCCTGATTTTTTTTGGTATTGATGTCAAAGGGGGAGTATAGGTGAAAAATTATATTCTTGGTATTGAGAGATATGGAGGTATGGAATATTTTTTATTGATCATGATCATAGATGGATATTCAGCTCAAGGGGAGCAGTCTCAAGATGAACCCGACAGATGGAAACCACTATCATTTTTTACATGAGTGTTGCCGTGAATGCCAAAGGGGGAGATTGTTGGCAATTGACACTCAATTTATTGGTTTCAATATGTTGGCATTGATGTCAACATGTCCTAGCTTCATATTTTGGTTTGGTTGATTATTGACAGACACTTCACCAGTACCGACATTGACACCAATAGGTATCTTCACCGGTTGGAAGGAATTCTTTGGGTACCAACATTGCAGGCTGACATGGTTCACATTCAGGTTATTAGTATTGGAGGCTGACATCATTTTGGGAGATCTGGAAATCGATAATTGATTCTGATATTTATGTATATATGTTATTGAGCCGACATGTATATTCATTTTGTAATTATCTTTGTAAGCCAACATAAGGCATGATGGATTGTAAGGGTATATAGGACAATTAATTAGATCATTTTGTAATGTGTAAGGTATTATGAAATGTGTAAGGATAGGAGAATGTGATAATGCTTTGTAATGTGAAGTTTATGTAAGAGGTTATTTCGGTAAGGGTTTAGGGTTTTAGACCGGAATAGACAAATCTTAACCAGAACTGTATTTAGGCATAAAATATATTATCTTTGCAGTTCACTCATTTCTCCAGATTGTAGTCTTGATTTGTATGTAGTCAGTGAGGATCATTTTGTGATTGAGTAGTGTGCTCTAGGCTGTAAGCCTTCTTACAAGTGCAGGCCCCTATATTTTGTAATATCTTTTCATATGGCCAGTAGATTGATATTGTGGGTCACAAAGCCCACCATGGTTTTCCATCTTTGAGGTTTTCCACGTATAATTCTTTGTGTTATGGTATTCATTTGTATGTTTGTCTTAATGGTTTCTTTACTTCTTTCAATCTTATATGTACTGGTATACCGACTGGTGAATGCATGTTTTAAAAAGGTTAAAATTGGTCATTCTGGTAGAACACTGATTCACCCCCCCCCCCCTCTCAGTGTTCTTGGATTCCAACAAATACATGCTATGATTAATAGTTATAATTTTACCATCATGAGGAAATTTCAAATACTTATGAATATTAGAAGCGATCACTTTCATGAAAGAGAGCCAAGGATTTCCCAACTTCACATGAAATTGATCGGATGTAGGAATGATAACAAAGACAACATTTAAGCATTTATTTCCAACCTCAATAGGAAGTGTGAAAGAACCAATAACAAGACAAAAGAAGCCATAAAAAACTCTAACTATCAGATCAGTTTCATCACATGTCACTTGATGCAATTGTAAAGTATAAAAAAATTCTTCAGTTATCACATTAAACATACAAGTCGGATCAATAAGAACCCCTTGAGACGGTATGCCTTTGATTTTTGTAGTGATGTATAATGGGCCAACATGTGCTTCAATCATCTCACTAAGATAAAATGTGATGCATATGTCCTAAAGAGGTTCAGGTTGATCTATAAGGCTCACCAAATTATTAGACTCAAGGCCAATATCATTGGGAGAGAAGGCAAGATGATCAGTCTCAATCACATTAGTGGAGTGGGAAGGTAAAGGATCAGTGAAAATCTGAATATTTTGATTTGGTGGAGCTACTGATTTATTTCATTTATCATTCACACCAACCATAAATATGGTATTGTTATCAATCAAGTCTTGAATCTTACTCCTTAGGGAATAACACTTTTCAATGTCATGGCCAGGTTGACGATGGTATTGGAAAAAAGCTTTGGAATCAAAGGCAGGTGACAAAGGCTTAGTTGTATCAATTGGTTTAATAGGGGGAATTTCAACACATTCCTTTCTAACAATTGCGACATAATACTATGTAGAGATTCATTAAGAGGAGTGAATTATTTTCTAAAGTATTTGGACAAAGGAGGCACAGCTGTTGTGGCTGCTACTTGAGTGTTGTTGTTTTCATTGAATTTGATGACTCCCTTATTCAATTTGAACTCCACAAAAGGTTGTTGATCACTTTCACTTTTATCATTCAGAGCCATTGAAGAGGATTGTTCCAATTGACTCATGATAAGGTGATAATTGTGAAGTACTATGCACAACTATGTAAAGGAAGTAAACTCAGAAAAGAGAAGTTTTTCTCTAATATCTTTTTGCAAATTAGAAATGAAAATTCTTTGAATATCTTGATCAAGAACATGAAAAGAAATTTGAGAATATAAATGTTTATATTTACCAATAAAATCTGTTGCAAGGTGTGCACCCTTGGTTTCCTTGTGTTGTGCAACGTAGGGCTTGGGTTTGTGACATGGCGTAACCACCTCCTATGGATTCTATAAGTCTAGTGGTTTTATTGGGCATTAACAGGTCAATCTTTTGGTGCAATGGAAACCACATGTGTAACAAGTGGTAATAGAGCTTGGTCATAGGTTCAAACCCCTTGCACTGGGGGAGATTGTTGCAAGGTATGCACCCTTGGTCTTCTTATACTATGCATCACAACTCTTGGTTTTGTGGCATGGCTTAACCGCCTCCTCTTGATTCTATAATTCTAGTGGTTGTATCGGGCATTAGCAAGTTGATCTTTTGGTGCAACGACAACCACACTTGTAACAAAATCAGTCACTTTTTCTTTAACACCTTGCTTACAATGCATCAAATCAGTCAAAGTAATCTTAGGACCAATATTATTGTGATTTTGTTGAATGAAAACATTAGCCAATTGTTGAAAAGAATTAATAGAATAAGGAGGAAAATAACAATAACATTGCAAATCTTTATCCCTTAGTGTTCTAGTAAACAATTTAGCCAACAATCTTTGATCATGAGCAAAGTCATTACACAAAGTTTGAAATATTTTCACATGAGTTAAAGGATCACCTTTTTCATTGTAAAGTTCCAATTGAGGTACTTCCACATGTTTAGGAGGGACAAATTGAAAAATTTAGTTAGATAATGGGCTTGCTACATCAAATGTGGGAACATTATACTTGGATTGAATCATGAAAGTTATTTGTTATTGTAAGGAAGACACTGTTTGGGCTAGACTATTGATGGTAGCTTCGGTAGAAGGATTGAAATTGGATATGTTGGATTGAGAAGGATGAGTAATATTGTTGAATGAAGGGGTTGAGTAAGGAGGGATATTGTTATATGAAGGTGGGGGTTGAGAATAAGGAGGTGGAACACTATTGTAGGTAGGTATTGGAGAAGATTGGGTAACACATGAAAGACTCATAGGAGGAGGGATGAAGGAGTTATGATTAGAGGAGTTTCTCCCTTGACTATCATTTGTAGGTATGGAATTTTGTGTATAGGTAGCCATGGTGCTGGATGTAAAAGTGGGAACACTAGCCATAGGGTTAGTCATAGGAATGGATTGGCTGTCTTGACCAGGAGGTTGTGCATAACCAAGGACTTCAACACAACTCTTCATAGACATGATATTAGTGTCAACAATATGAGCAATACCACACAAGATATCAACACCAAGTTTATCACTTTGAACCATTCTTTTTAATCCATCAATCAATGGTAGAGCTTCACTTTTCGAGTATTATTGACTCATTCATTGTTGAAGATTTTCAAATTGATTATCAATCTTCACCAATTGGTCAATAAAAACCATAGTTAATGATTCCTCCACATCATGAGAATTATGTAAAGAATGAGGATAAATAGGATCATTTGTAGGATTGGAAGAACCACCAACATCCTCATGGAATAAGTTATCCAAATTAGGGTCCATTTCCTCGGTAATTAAACCTTTGAAAGCCTTAATTCTACAACTTCTTCTTGTGGGAATATGATAGGTTGGACTAATAGTAGTAAAACTCATGCACTAAGGGAGGGGAATTGAAAATTTCAAATTTGAAATTTAAATCTAATTTGGAAACTTGCAAAAATAAATGAATAATGCAAAATTTTAGAAAAAAATGATTATTCAATTAAATATAAGCAAATTGATGTGAAAAGATAAAGAACAATTGTAAAAAATCATGCAACCCACCAATAAATTTAAATTTAAGAATTAGGGTTTTTTAAATTAACCACTTAATTTTAAAATTTAAATTTGAAATTTGATCCAAGAAGGCAATTTTGAATTTGAGAACTCTAAACTGGTAAATTCAAAATTTAAGCAACCCACAAGCTCAATTTAAAAAAAAAAATTTAAAATTAGGGTTTTTGAAATTAACCACTTAATTTCAAAATTAAACGTGCAAGTGAAAATTTGAATTTTGAAATTGGAAAACACTTAGATCTAAATAATTAATCCAAATTAAACAATTCACAAGCTCAATTTTAAATTTAAAAATTAAGGTTTTCTTGAAATTAACCTCTAAATTTTTAAAATTTACAAGGAAATCAAACTTGTAAATGAAAACTTGAATTTTAAATTTGATAAAAACTCATATCTGAGAACATAAATTAGAATTAAAGGTGTAAGGAGTTGGGTTCACCAAAATGTAATGGTGAAAAATTAGGGTTTCCACCATTATAGGGGTGAAAAACCACTAATTTGCCATTACATTCAAAAGAGGGTGAAATCCAATAGATTCAGAAACAAATCATAAATGATAAGGACTGAATATTGATTGGATTCAAGGGTGTGTGTGAGTTGTTTTCCCTCTTTTGTGAGTTGAAATGGTAAAATTAGGAAAAGTGCTAAAAATGAAGGTGAAAATGTGGAAACAATGAGCTACAGTTGTCAAATTTTTGCACGCACCTAGATCTAAGCAATATATGTAGATTCAAATCTGATCCCTGAAAAAGCTTGAAAAATGTTGAGACTAGAGCACCCATCTCTCTGGTCCTCCTAACTTTTCACACACCGAAGAGGGTTGATTCGTCTTTACAAATAATGCCTATTCTGAAGATCACAACTCCATACCTGTTTCCTACACACAAAAAGAAAGGGAAATAGATTGGGAATAAGGGCTTGCCTTAGGTCAAACCCATGTTTTATAATTAACCATGAAATTGAGATAAAGATAATTGAAATTGTTGTAATGGAAAATTCTCCTTTTGAGGGAGATGTTGAATAATGACTGAAAATCAAATGATATAACTCCTTGTGAAGTTTTGTTTGTCTCCACATGAAATTAGGGCTTGATGAAGTCTTCAACAAAATGGAATGAAAGATGTCTACTTCAATGCTTGAATCTTGACTTTATTGATGCTCCAAGGCTTGAAGGAAGACTGATTAATGCTCAATTTCTCTTGAATGTTTGATCTCATGTGTATATAATAATTTTCAAATTGATATATTGCTTACAGATGTTCAAATGAGAGGGGAAATTCTCCTTTTATACTTCCCTATCGGATAAATTGCTAATTTCCCAACATGAGCTGACATGGAGCAAGAAATCTCGCTCAAATTTGAAATAGGGCCAAGGGTTAAAAGGGGGGCCAAATTAAGGGGGACCAGAGCATGGTGCCCTAGTGCCACCCCTATTTAGGGCTAGGATAAGGTGCAAAATGCCTGGGAAAAGTAAAAAAATGATGCAATTCATGAGGGGAATGAGCGTAATCAGGTCCCAATCAGGCCAAGGGGTGCAAACACTAAGGTAGGGACCTAATGAGGTCAAAATTGTACAAGGGTGCAATTTTAGGATTCTACACCTACGATCCATCAAAATTCACTAAAGAACAATTGTTTGGGACTTTGACTTCATTTGAGATGAGGAAGTTTCAATAAGTAAGCCTACTATGTTAGAGATTATGCTAGCATTTCAAATGATGAGTCATATTATGAGGATGGTAATTTTTAATTCTTGGTACAAGAAGATGGACCTGTAGCACATAAAATTGATTAAATCAATATGTAATTAATTATAACTCAATTAATTTAATTAATCATATTATCCTATTATTACCCCTAAATTAAATCATATTTAATTCATACCTCCTCATTCCTCCAAAGTTTGATTTATTTTAATAAATCAAACTCAACCCTAGGAATATTCTAGTTTTATTTGTAATCCTAATTAACTAAATTAATTCATAATTAATTAGGCTAAATTTGTGATTCCTACAAACCTACATCTTAATCCCCTCATGAAGCTAATTAACCTAAAGTCTAATCCATGGTAGTATTTATTCAAATTTAAAATACTACACATCTACCCATGCCCACATGTGACTCCCCTCATAAAGGACTTGCATGCACAAGTCACCTCAGCATCTTCGCATCACCTTTGACTAAGGGATGCTCACACATGTGTGAGGATTCTCTTCCCCATAGAGCCACCCTACACATTCATCTTGTATCCCTTATGTCATAAGACCCCTTCCACTAGCCCTTACACCTTTACACAAGTGTTTGTACTTGTCAACCTCTTGGACATCCCAAGGTTTGCTCACACATGTGTGAGCACACCTTCCCCTTTTCTCTATGACAATTTTTATTCCCAAGATGTTCTTAAACATGTGTGAGAACACCTTGATATCTCCTTCAATTTGAGCCATTCATCTTTCTTTTAATCTTGACCATTAATTTCTAGGCTCTGAACTCTATAAATTGAAGCCTTCAATCATCTCCAATCATCCACTTTTCATTACACTCTTATAATGACCTTTTAATTCCAAATCCATCTCATTAGCAAGCTTATGCTCTTTGTTTGCTACCACATCTATAATCCACATCCACACTATGTTGTTATGTTAATATGAGAGATTTCCACACTTAACTCCACCTATCTCAACCACTCTCCATTTGTCAACCTCAAAGCAACACGATTCATGGGGATGAGGAGGACAAGGAAGATATCAATGGCATAAGGATGGTAACAAGTTTATGTTTTCTATTTATTTGGTTTATGCTAACATTCTTTCTTGATAATGCTTTTAAAATGGGTTGGTTTATATTTATTGACTAATGTCTACTAGCCATTTTGTGGTGTTACAGGACCTAAACCTAATAATTCTAAGACTGTTGAGACTTTTTGTTTAGCATTGCATGTTAGGAGAGATAGAAATGAATGGTTGATTGATAGTGGTTGTTTAAATCATATGAATAATGACAAAAGTATGTTTATAAAACTTGAAAAATATGATGGTGGTTCAGTTAGACTTGGAGATGTTTAAACTTCTCAAATTGTTGGAATTGATTCTATTTATTTTTATGAAAAATATAACACTGACAATGTTTACTATGTGAAAGGATTACATCATAATCTCTTGAGTGTTCGACATATGTGTGAAAATGGTTACAATTTTATCTTTTAGGATGGTGGTTGTGAGATCTGAAACTATTATTGTTGTAGGGGAAAAGATAGGTGCAAACATGTATCAACTAAAAGCTACTACAGGACATTGCTTATTATCTCAGATCAATGAAGGTTGGTTGTGGCACCAGATGATGTGGCATATCAATTTTAACAATTTGGTAAAGATTAGTATGATAAAAGCTATGAGATATTTACCAAGACCGACTAAATCGGATAACAACATTTGCAAAGAATGCCAAGTGGGAAAGTAGACAAAATGAATGTTAAGAGGAAAGGAATAATCTTCTATTCGATTATTGGACTTTGTAGGCATCTAAAAATTGTCAATGCTTGTGGTGCCATACTTTAACATGTTTGTGTTACCTTATTTTAGGGTTTTCACATCTTATTAACACTTTCCTCTATGTTGCACATTCGATCTTTATCATTTTTTTGATATGATGTCATTCATCCACATTCTTTTCCTATTTGATTTTGTTTTCTTGCATTTGAATTAGTGTTGTCATGAAGGATGCACCCGTGATGCTTAAGCTAAAAGATCAACAATCTTGTGAAACATGGAATGATCCTCAGGCTTGCAGGTTTCCTATATTGAGGATCAATTTCTAGAGAGGGTCAGTTCCTGTCATGCCCAACTTTTTGGGCAAAAATTTTTTGAAACACTTAATTATATGCAACCTATGCTTAATTAGATGTAACAACTTAACAGGTTGTTCTAGGCAGAATCTTAAATTATAATAAAATATTTTTCTAATGTGAATGATGAATAGAACAAATTTATCTAGAAGCCTTAGGTTTCTATAAAACTCCTAGATGACAAAGTTAGGATATTCCTACATATCAAATGACGATAACTCCTATAATCAAACCGAACAAAAATGATTTTGTAAGGACACTAATAAAATCACACCGAATGTCCCTTTTATTACAGTTGCAAATTATAATTCTTAATTAGATCGACTTCTACTAAATAGGCATTAATATAATTACTTGATTCAATAATAACTATTTATCTCCTAACAAGTTTCCTCCATCCGTGATAATACATCCTTCCTTTATACTTGATTAAATCTTGTGTCTATAAATTAATTATTAATATTATTTTAACATAATAATGTTAATTAATCGAGCAAATGAAAATTGAAGTGTCAAACATTAAAATGTTAATTGCTTTATTTAGTATAAGATTCCATCTAGGCTAAATGAGTTCGCAAGATCAAGGTCTTGGACTTATTTTCAGATATATATAATTCCACCACGATATCCTCTTCCAAAAAAATTATTAATCTTAATCAATCTTTTTAATCATTGAAGGAATTAATTAAATTAACTCTAGCACTTAGACTTTTAAAAAAAAACCTATATTTCAATTTAACGATAATTATAATGTGTATTACATTTGACTAAAGGGCTAAATAAACCCATAATAAAATTTGCCCTATAAAGTTTATTCTCAACAAGCCCAAATTTAGGTGGACTAAAGTTAATCCCCTATGGCCAGAATTCATACAAAAGAAATCGTTAAAATTTACCAAAAGATTAAACTCCAAATAAATTAAATTTTAACATCATATTCAAATATTTATATCCCTAATTGTTATAAAAAATATATAAAATATGAACGTATGAATAAAATAATTAATCCAAACTTCTATTTACACATTCATATTCATATATATATATATATATAAAGGATTAGGGCCCCTTAAAAAAACAAAGGAACTAACATATATTACTAAACTTAAAATAATGGAGGAATACCCTATTCAAATTTTGAATGGGTTTCCCCCCCCCCCTTTTAAAATTTTCTAACCCTAACCATTTAAAAATATACCTAAGTTAACATATTTCTTCTATCTTCATAACTCGCCCTAACCCGAATTTCGGATTAGGGCTTGATTGTGTTATACCCTTTTTTTTTTGGTTGCAAGGCCAAAGTGGGAGATTGGGTGGAGGAGGTTTAGAGTGGCCGCGAGGGTTTTGGTAGCCATGAGAGGGGAGGCGGCGGTGGCGGAGGACTCCACGGGGGCTTCCCACAGAGACGATCGCAGCCATGTTTGCAGGTCACAGCGCACAGTGGAGGCCCTGGCCACCACTATGGGTTGCGACTTGTAGCACGGTTGCCGTCGCCTACAGGGGATGGCCGAAGCCACCCCGACTGTGGGTTGCAGCCCACAGGAGCGACTGCGGCCGCTGCTGGGGTTCGACGCCAGCAACTGGCCCCTTTATTTAATAAACTCCTTTTTTTTTCTTTTTTCTTTTTTTTAAACAACAATATATATATATATATATATATGAAATTTAGGAATAGATTTAGTTCAGATTTACCTAAAAATGGGTTTATTTTCTTAACTTTTAAAATCATGCAAAAATTAATAAAATATTGGTAGCATGGGAATAGAAGCAATTCTTTTTTTTTATTTGTATAAAATACATAACAGCAAGCTTTCTAAACTAACATATTTAAATAATGCATTTCTTTTTTTCCTTTGACAATCTAGTTGCTAACTTTAGAGATAGACTGTTGATTTTAGATTTACTTTCTACAATAAATAACAGGGGAATATAACATAGTTAATTAACTACAACAGCAACAAAATAGTCTTAAATCCATTTACAACTTTATTATCAAGTAGGATGCAACATTAATGCTCATACTAAAGGCTGATTAACTATATATGCATTTAGAACTTCCATAAATAAGACTAAATGATTTAATTCCAGCCTACTAACATACATGCTTTTCTATTTCATTATTTTCCAATATTTCAAATGCATAAGGGGATAAAATGAATTTCTTGATTTTCAAAATAACATATACACAACAACTATTATTTTTCAGAATTATAGGGACTTAAACCAGAAATACACATTTCATTTTTGCAATAATAGCTTAATAAAAATAATGCATTTCTTTAAAGCATATTTAAAATACAATATAGTCAATATTACAAATGGGTGAGATACCCATCTAGTCTCTCATTTCTATTAAATGGGGACTTTAAACAAAATGAATACATTTCTTTTTTAAATAAATACAACCTATAGCTTTCCTTTTTTCAGTGCTGCAACTTAAATATAAAATATTCCATTCCCTAATCTTTTCTACAAATCAAGTAAATCCAGCAACTCCTAGCTTGTCCCTTTTTTTTTTTTCTTTCCAAGCAATCCTGCAAATAAATCATGAGGTTTTGACCATGGAGTGCTCACCTCCTAGCCTAGGCTTTCTAGAAGCCACCCCTGAGCTTGGAGAGCCAAGCCCTAGACAGGTTACACACATCCAAACACAACAAGCAAAGGAAAAACATACTGCAAACACTTTCCCAACCAAGGCTACACTTCATCACAAAATGTGTTGTTTTTACATGGGTGGTAGTGGACCAAATACCCTAAGGAGACTGCAAGAATAGTAGATCACAAAGCCACCTCATGGCAAATAAAGATATATCACAAGTTCATTAGCCCCACATCCCTATGCCCCCCCAAGGCATTCATGCCATACTTTCTCCCCTTATGACCCCCAAATGCATAAACTAGGCCATGCACCAAGGGTCACATATACACCCCTTGAGTTCACTCCCATAATGAGAGCCTCTCACTCGAGGACTATCAAACTCCTACCACCCGCAAGACCATCCTACTTTCCCAAGATTAGAAGGCCTTAGTTACTCCCAAATCACAGGATATGCATAAAAGTATAAAAGAAAGGTCACATAATAATTTTCACAAAAGAAAATACAAGAAAACAACTTTTGCATTCAAACAATATTTCCAACATAAACATGCAACGTAAAAAGAAACAAAAGAAGAAGATGAACCAACCTTCAATCTACCCAAAGGTTTGCTAGAACTAGTTTGAGGATGAGCAGCCCAATTCCACAATCCTACCTTCTACACTCAGTCAAAATTCTATCCCAAAAATTATCTTTTTCAAAATTGCATGATCTCCAAAAATGGAGAGTGGGTGATTACCCACAAAGTCTCTCATTCTTGCCTAAAAAGACCTTAGTGAGAGTTCTCATAGGTTTCTAAAACTAAAAAAGGAAAAAAGTAAGAAAAAGTGGAAAAGGATCTCTCATCAAAAAGGAAGGTTATCTAACCTAGATGGCACCTTCTAATTTCAATTTTCGCTCACCTTAGGAAACCCACTTTTTGAGGTGACTAAACAGTCACATGGGAGTAGACACATGCCTAAAAATACTCCTAACCCATAGGTATACCTTATGGACTTTGGGAAACACCTCTAAACTACCCCTAGGAGTCCATTTGACCCCTTAGAAACCCATCTGAAGTTAATTTTCGGGTCAAACTTGAGTTGACCACTCCAAAGACTCTCTACCCAAGGAAAATTTAGAACCAAATTCAAATGTTTGAAAAAGCTATGGTTGAAACAACTCCCTCCAAGAGACAAGTCAAAATCAAGACATAAATCAACACATGTGTCAAGTGACACAATAAAATACATTACAAAATTACACATGAAATTTGTCTCTTGTTGGATTTACACAAATTAATAAATTTAATTTAACACACACGCAACATTTACTTTCACAAATAAAATATGATACATACGGGGTGTTGTCTCTCCAAATAGACAACCCCTGGCTTTACGAACATACATAGGTCTAGGTTTGGTTCTCCATAATATTTCCATGGTCACATGGATAATTTTCCTGTGCATCTTAATTACACATTAGTAATTCCAAATAACCTCATATAAAATTAGACACCTAAATAAGAATACACGTCAAACACTCTGCATACAATTTACATTTAAACAAATCGATATATCTTATATCCAAATAAATCCACATAAGAAATTATCATAATCCTCATAGTTTTGATCCATACATAAGACATGCATCCTATTTCTATCATCATAGTAAAGTCCTGCAAAGCCAATAATGACATACATCATCTCAAATTTATCCTATTCTAGACTCATATAGAGTTCTATATCTATAATGCATAAAAATAAGGCATCCATAACACATCAAAATATACACCGTAAGGTGAAATGATTCTATAACCTAGTTCAATTACTTTTCTCACCAATCTATCCGTCTAACATAGCCCATCCTATTGAATTATAGCATTTATTAGTAAGGTCAACCATGGTCAACTGAGTTAACCAAAGCTTTATCGGGGAGGGGCTCTACATCCTCCTCCCCTAGAGATCGACTTACTCCTGGAAGTTGCATGAGGAGAATACGAAATAGGGACATAACATTTCCCACAATTCCAATAGGTTACTCTAAATCTTATCTTGCCTACTAGAAGGATGCATTACCAAAACCAACTTATTACTGAAACTAGCTTACTATCTTCATAAGGTTAAATTCTTACGTTTCCCTTCAATCTCAGGTAGATGTTTACAAAATTCTATCTTTCAACAACTTATGTTAATGCACCATCCAAATTATATCAATAACACACATCAACTCCCATAATCAAAGTTACACATGGTGGTTTACTTATTAATTTCTAGGAGTCATACTTATTAAGGGCTCGTGTAAAACATGTTTATCCCACTGCAATTGTCATCCATGCTCGCCACTAAAGAGAATTGACATCACAATTTATCCATAATGAACCTACTTATTTTACATCAAGGTGCCTCATAAGGGGCTTAATTACATATTTGGTAAACCACCCTAGGTGCATTATTTCTTCCAACATCCTTAGGCAAGAAGGAATAATCACGTTTAAGTTCTTTGAATCTACCCATAAGTAGGGAAATTTTCTGCTTCTAGGGCCCACAATGCTTGGTATTTCTAGGCACCAAGGTTTTAGTTTCATAGGTACATTATTCGCAAAACCCATACATTAAGGTACATAACCATCCCATTCTAAGGGAGTGATGAAAATTAATAATACTTATTTTATTTTTTTTGTTCCCATCCACGCAATCATCTCCATACACATGCCAAATTTACCAGTTTGCAATTATCATCACTTTCGCAATTCACTAGGTCTAGATCACACACACACACACACACACACACACACACACACACACACACACACACACACATATATATATATATATTTATTTTTATTTTTATTTTTTTATTTTTTTATTTTTTGTTATAAATTTCCTCTCTTAGATTACTCACAAATGATTTTATTTAGAAGAATATTCCTTTCTTTACCTTATTTCGAATAACATCCTTTGTTTATTCTGTGTGCCTAATTTCACTCCTTGTGGTATTCTCCCTTGACACACTATCAATGGTTCAACGAGCATGATAGACATTACACAAATCACATCACTAGGGCTAGCTATATTAATGTCAAAATTACCACTTGACACTTTAAAAGATCAAAATAAAAGTTACTTTTACCAAGTCCAATCAAAGAAGAAAAGTGTCGGCAATTGAAAGATATTAAAATTAGCAACATGGCAAGTGCCATAGCTCAAATAAAAAGAAACATAAATTTAGTGGTCCTTTCATCATAAAAATAAATAAATAAAAGAAAGTACTAGCCCCTAGGTAGCAAAATACTATTCAAAGAAAGTCAAAAATATTGTCAAATCAAACTTGAAACAAGATGACCATTCTAGCCATGCTATAGGGAGTAACCGCAGTACATCACCCAAGATCACACGTCCTGAGTGTGTTAGGAAGTGATTATTAGACTCTTGAGATTCTTAGATTATCTATATTCCTTTATTATTTATGAAATATCTTATACACATGAGATTGCAATCGTTGTATAGGTCATGTTCCATTTTAACCTTCACGTGATTTCTATCGCAAGCCATGCTTTCCAACAAAATCCATTATCTATTTAGGGTTATTAACATCCATAATTATATTTAACAGGTGATTGCACTAACTCTACCATTCTCCGTCCATTCTTCTAGGACTTCCATTAATTTTCTTGATATGCTAAACCTTGGTTCAATATTACGTGGTAACTCATGCATCGACACTTTCATGTCTTACTCACATGCGGTGGATAGTTCGACACAAAATTGTCACTTGTATACTTAGATACACTTAGAATTTGAAAAAAAAAACATATAATTCTACTAGGGACATCATTTGTTTTCTTAGCATCTTGCTAGCTCCTTGAGTTTTCACCTCTAATCATCCTTTCGTCCTCGTCAATAAGGAGCGTGTTGCCAAATTACTAACACTTATGGTTAAGAACCATTTGGGGTGGACTAATTGTCAAGTAAAATCAATAATGCTTGACAACTAATTCCTTCCCACACATTACATGGCATATTTCAAACAACGCGGAGAGTTGACTTATTCCCTCCTACTTTCCTTATGTAACTTATGATATCAAGGGGATGTGCACTCGAGAAGTGACCAAGACTCACCCTATTAATTAAAATTTGGTAAAAAGAAGTTATCTCTTTCCATATTACTTATTTATATTTACTTACTAGCCAATTTCGGCATATCACAACTTCCAATTCCCTTTAAACCACGTAAACCACCTTATCATCATAATATCTTGTTACCCAATTACGGTATAACATAAGGGTGTCCAATAATTACCAATATCTTAAGACTCCCATAATTTCCAAGTTCTCCCTTGGCTAACCACATAATTCGGCTCCTTATTCATGTTCTCATAAAATATCTTATACTGCCAACTAATCGTCATTAAAACCTTTGTATTATAATACTGCTATACTATCTTTTCATAAGCCATTTCCATCTGCATGTTGTTTCATCAATACTTAATGTTTTCGCATACCTTCACACTTGAGTGCCATAAATTTACAGACCTACTTCGGTTGCATCAAGTAGTTAAATTGTGTTACATATTGTCTTGTAACTAGCGACTTGCCATGATTGGGTTGTACTTTTCTCCTTAGGTTCTGAACGAATATTAGTTACCCATTCCTAGAGTATAAGATCCTAATACTTTTACACTCCTTGCACTTCAATAGGGATTTTTGTACGATTACCAAATCGTCCCTACTCTCCTTGCCATTAATTTCTCCAAGATTGTCTTCCCATAAGGGAACTAGTTGTGGCTTTACTTTGCTTGTTTCCTCATTTATATAACTATGGATGAACTTGGGGTTTATTGCAATTACGTGCTTTAACCCAAGAAGTTCATGTATCCTTTCTCCTTAGTTAATTCATCTATAATATTTCTAGGGTCCACTTATCAAGGAGATTGTCATTCATCATTTTAGTCCTTATCTTCAGGGTTATACAACTCTAGCTTCTCTGCGTTGCTACAAGGATTGTCTAATGAATGCTCTTAATAAGCAACCTAGTCTGACCACACGCTTAAGGAACCTATTCATTAGGATAGGTTAATGTTTCTTTCTAATATTCACAAGAGTACCTCTTAACTCTTCTTCATTGTTGTCTCAAATGGCGGTCGTGGTCCTTGAACCACCAAAAATTTTGCATAGATTAAAAAAAATTAACTTGAGTTGTTGCTATCTCAATTATCTTGTTTATTGCGCCTTTATCTTATGTCTAACTAGCTTGCTTGACTTGCCAGGTCAATAACATACCTCGATGGATGATATTCTCTTAGTTACCATTAGAGGTATTTTATTGTAGAATTAACTCCTCATACTTGATTTGATTAGGGCAATAATTGCATTTGGGTTCCAATCGAATGGTAAACTTATAAGTACTAAAGATTTAAATTCATTTATTAAATACCGAGAATATTTATAATTTAAAAATTTTTGTAGCCTTTGGGGTCTTATTATGCCATAAAAAATATGACTAATTAGTTTCAAATTTCAGGGCTTTTAGTGACCCTTGGAACCCCTTAAATTGATATATGTTGATCTATTGATTTAGAAGAATTTTCACTTATGCTTCACTTTGTTATTTTGCAAGTTTCCACCTAGGTGTTATACTTCGAAGTCATGGTTTAGTTCAACTAAGTTATGAATGTAGCCCATGCTCACCAGTGTATGAACCTAGGACTCTGATACCAAAATGTCATGCCCAACTTTTTGGGCAAAAACCCAAACAACAATTTTTTTTTGAAACACTTAATTATATGCAACCTATGCTTAATTAGATGTAACAACTTAACAGGTTGTTCTAGGCAGAATCTTAAATTATAATATAACATTTTTCTAACGTGAACGATGAATAGAACAAATTTATCTAGAAGCCTTAGGTTTCTATAAAACTCCTAGACGACAAAGTTAGGATATTCCTACATATCAAATGACAATAACTCCTATAATCAAACCAAACAAAAATGATTTTATAAGGACAGTAATAAATTCACACCGAATGTCCTTTTATTACAGTTGCAAATTATAATTCTTAAGTAGATCGACTTCTACTAAATAGGCATTAATATAATTACTTGATTCAATAATAACTATTTATCTCCTAACAAGTTTCCTCCATCCGTGATAATACATCCTTCCTTTATACTTGATTAAATCTTGCGTCTATAAATTAATTATTAATATTATTTTAACGTAATAATGTTAATTAATCGAGCAAATGAAAATTGAAGTGTCAAACGTTAAAATGTTAATTGCTTTATTTAGTATAAGATTCCATCTAGGCTAAATGAGTTCGCAAGATCAAGGTCTTGGACTTATTTTCGGATATATATAATTCCACCACGATATCCTCTTCCAAAGAAATTATTAATCTTAATCAATCTTTTTAATCATTGAAGGAATTAATTAAATTAACTCTAGCACTTAGACTTTTAAAAAAAACCTATATGTCGATTTAATGATAATTATAATGTGTATTACATTTGACTAAAGGGCTAAATAAACCCATAATAAAATTTGCCCTATAAAGTTTATTCTCGACAAGCCTAAATTTAGGTGGACTAAAGTTAATCCCCTATGGCCAGAATTCATACAAAAGAAATCGTTAAAATTTACCAAAAGATTAAACTCCAAATGAATTAAATTTTAACATCATATTCAAATATTTATATCCCTAATTGTTATAAAACATATATAAAATATGAACGTATGAATAAAATAATTAATCCAAACTTATATTTCCACATTCATATATATAACTATATATATATATATATATATATATATAAAGGATTAGGGCCACTTAAAAAAAACAAAGGAACTAACATATATTACTAAACTTAAAATAATGGGGGAATACCCTATTCAAATTTCAAATGGGTTTCCCCCCCCCTCCTTTTAAAATTTGCTAACCCTAACCATTTAAAAATATACCTAAGTTAACCTATTTCTTCTATCTTCATAACTCGCCCTAACCCGAATTTTGGATTAGGGCTTGACTGTGTTATACCCCTTTTTTTTTTTTTGTGGTTGCAAGGCCGAAGTGGGAGGCTGGGCAGAGGAGGTTTAGAGCGGCCGCGAGTGTTTCAGTAGCCATGAGAGGGGAGGCGGTGGTGGCGGAGGACTCCGCGGGGGTTTCCCACATAGACAGCCGCAGTCGTGTCTGCAAGTCATGGCCCACAATAGCGGCCTTCTCCGCCGCTGTGGGTCGCAGCCCGCAGCACGGCTGTCGCCACCGCTGTGGGGCGCCGCCCACAGGGGATGGCCGAAGCCACCCCGACTGTGGGTTGCGGCCGCTATTGGGGGTCACCACCCACAGTCGGCCCCTTTATTTAATTAACCCCTTTTTTAATTTTTTTTTTTTTTTTCTGAAAACAACAATATATATATATATATATATATTTATATTTTTACCTTCACATGTATATAGATTTATGATATATATATATATGAAATTTAGGAATAGATTTAGTTCAAATTTACCTAAAAATGGGTTTATTTTCTTAACTTTTAAAATCATGCAAAAATTAATAAAATATTGGCAGCATGGGAATAGAGGCAATTCTTTTTTTTTATTTGTATAAAATACATAACAGCAAGCTTTCTAAACTAACATATTTAAATAATGCATTTCTTTTTTTTTCCTTTGACAATCTAGTTGCTAACTTTAGAGATAGACTGTTGATTTTAGATTTACTTTCTGCAATAAATAACAGGAGAAACTAACAGAGTTAAATAACTACAGCAACAACAAAATAGTCTTAAATCCATTTACAACTTTATATCAAGTAGGATGCAACATTAATGCTCATACTAAAGGTTGATTAACTATATATGCATTTAGAACTTCCATAAATAAGACTAAATGATTTATTTCCAGCCTACTAACATACATGTTTTTCTATTTCATTCTTTTCCAATATTTTAAATGCATAAGGGGATGAAATGAATTTCTTGATTTTTAAAATAACATATACACAACAACTATTATTTTCAGAACTATAGGGACTTAATCCAGAAATACACATTTCATTTTTGCAGTAATAGCTTAATAAAAATAATGCATTTCTTTAAAGCATATTTAAAATACAATATAGTCAATATTACAAATGGGTGAGATACCCATCTAGTCTCTCATTTCTATTAAATGGGGACTTTAAACAAAATGAATACATTTCTTTTTTAAATAAATACAACCTATAGCTTTCCTTTCTTCAGTGCTACAACTAAAATATAAAATATTCCATTCCCTAATCTTTTCTACAAATCAAGTAAATCTAGCAATTCCTAGCTTGTCCTTTTTTTTTTCTTTCCAAGAAATCCTACAAATAAATCATCAGGTTTTGACCATGGAGTGCTCACCTCCCAGCCTAGGCTTTCTAGAAGCCACCCCCGAGCTTGGAGAGCCAAGCCCTAGACAGGTTAGAAACATGCAAACACAACAAGCAAAGGAAAAACATACCACAAACACTTTCCCAACCAAGGCTACACTTCATCACAAAATGTGATGTTTTTACATGGGTGGTAATGGACCAAATACCCTAAGGAGACTGCAAGAATAGTAGATCACAAAGCCACCTCATGGCAAACAAAGATATATCACAAGTTCATTAGCCCCACATCCTTATGCCCCCCCAAGGCATTCATGCCATACTTTCTCCCCTTATGACCCCCAAATGCATAAACCAGGCCATGCAACAAGAGTCACATATACACCCCTTGAGTTCACTCCCATAATGAGAGCCTCTCACTCGAGGGTTGTCAAACTCCTACCACCTGCAAGACCATCCTACTCTCCCAAGAGTAGAAGGCCTTAGTTACTCCCAAATCACAGGATATGCATAAAAGTATAAAAGAAAGGTCGCATAATAATTTTCACAAAAGAAAATACAAGAAAATAACTTTTACATTCAAACAATCTTTCCAACATAAACATGCAACGTAAAAAGAAACAAAAGAAGAAGATGAACCAACCTTCAATCTGCTCAAAGGTTCGCTAGAACTAGTTTGAGGATGAGCAACCCGATTCCACAATCCTACCTTCTACACTTAGCCAAAATTCTATCCCAAAAACTATGTTTTTTAAAATTGCATGATCTCCAAAAATGGAGAGTGGGTGATTACCCACAAAGCCTCTCATTCTTGCCTAAAAAGACCTCAGTGAGAGTTCTCACAAGTTTCTAAGAAAAAGGAAAAAAGTAAGAAAAAGTGGAAAAGGATCTCTCATCAAAAAGGAAGGTTATCTAACCTAGATGGCACCTTCTAATTTCAATTTTCGCTCACCTTAGGAAACCCACTTTTTGAGGTGACTAAATAGTCACATGGGAGTAGACACATGCCTAAAAAATACTCCTAACCCATAGGTATACCTTATGGACTTTAGGAAACACCTCTAAACTACCCCTAGGAGTCCATTTGACCCCTTAGAAACCCATATGAAGTTAATTTTCGGGTCAAACTTGAGTTGACCACTCCAAAGACTCTCTACCCAAGGAAAATTTAGAACTACATTCAAAAGTTTGAAAAAGCTATGGTTGAAACAACTCCCTCCAAGAGACAAGTCAAAATCAAGACATAAATCAACAAATGTGTCAAGTGACACAATAAAATACATTATAAAATTACACATGAAATTTGTCTCTTGTTGGATTTACACAAATTAATAAATTAAATTTAACACACACGCAACATTTACTTTCACAAATAAAATATGATACATGCGGGGTGTTGTCTCTCCAAATAGACAACCCCTGGCTTTACGAATGTACATAGGTCTAGGTTTGGTTCTCCATAATATTTCCATGGTCACATGGATCATTTTCCTACACATCTCAATTACAAATTAGTAATTCCAAATAACCTCATATAAAATTAGACACCTGAATAAGAATACACGTCAAACACTCTGCATACAATTTACATTTAAACAAATCGATATATCTTATATCCAAATAAATCCACATAAGAAATTATCATAATCCTCATAGTTTTGATCCATACATAAGACATGCATCCTATTTCTATCATCATAGTATAGTCCTACAAAGCAAATAATGACATACATCATCTCAAATTTATCCTATTCTAGACTCATATAGAGTTCTATATCTATAATGCATAAAAATAAGGCATCCATTACACATCAAAATGTACACTGTAAGGTGAAATAATTTTGTAACTTGGTTCAATTACTTTTCTCACCAATCTATCCATCTAACATAGCCCATCCTATTGAATTATAGCATTTATTAGTAAGGTCAACCATGGTCAACTGAGTTAACCAGAGCTTGATCGGGGAGGAGCTCTACAGTTCCCTAATGAATACCTCCAGAAAGTAACCTAATGGGAAAAGAAATAGGAAGAATTGCTTGAATTGAAACCTATCTTAAGAGGTGATGCACCAAAATTTAACTAAGACCTTCAACCTGCTTAACTCACAAAATCCTTCAACAAATAGACCTCAATTTATCACAACTCAACTAAATAGGTGATGCATCAATATTTCATGAGAAAGGACTGAATTCAAAGTGTGCCTAAAGGAAGTTAATGTGTTTTCACAACTACAAACTATTAAAATCTAGCACGAGCTATGACCTGCACCTATCATGTATCTACTCATACTAATCATATTTGAATGAGACATATTTAAAGGATTTAAGCATAAATAACAATAATAAGATCAAATCATTCATCCATAACATGGTACAAGAAGTATTGAGAAGGAATATATTTTCTCCTTTGATGGAGATGGTTTATATTTGCTCCTTGATATAAATGATACCTTATCATCTCTTATCTCTATTTTTTCTCTCATTTTCAGGCCTCTATCATAGTTTTAGACTTCATGTTTTGACTGTAGCACTATAATTTTTCCCTTAGATGATGATCCCTTAGCTTTTCATTTATACCATAAATGACTTCATGGGTCATACACCGTCCTTTATCATGATGTTATAACTATGTCATTTACCTAAGCTAGTGTTACAAGTCTTTGATTATTTCTCTTGAAGTAAATCTACACATTGCTCTTGCACTAATGAGTTTTAAGGTTGTCATTGGTGGCTTGGATTCTTCATGCCTAGGACTACTCATAAACCTTGAAGCCTTTGCCCTATTTTTTCAAAACTTGTTGATTTCCTTTATATCTCTTTTGCTCACTATATTTTTTGAGTATTAGGACTGTCTTAAACTCTTTAGCAGGTTTCATATTTTATCATATTTTGATCTTTGTGTCTCCTATTACATATGATTGTGTATTGCTTCTCATACAACCTATTTGGGCTATTGCCTTAGATCATGTAGATCTCAGAATATATGTCTTTGGTCTTTTGTCAATGAAACAAATTGTTGTACTTTGCAACAAATACGACATATGCTTCTATGAAGATTCTAAATGCCTACAAAGCCTCTGTTCTTTACTCATGGTTAGGGATTTTCTCTGTCCAACATCAACTATTATATATCTGCATTTGAAAATTTACTGGTCTTTTATGGGACTGTGATTTTCTCTTGTGCACATAATGTTCATTCAAGATTCACACAATCTTCCTTCATTGTCTCAAATTTGCATTCTTGTGCATTTTTTTGATGTTGTATCATTAACAATGCTATCTTGTGATTGTTAGTGCATTGCATAGACCATTGTCTCTTGGATTCTTCTATTTTATGAAAAGGAACTTTTGCACACATATGAAAAGGACCTTTCTTTATGAAACTAGAAGAATAGTAAAATCCAACGAACCTGGAATAATGGATGAATGAATTGTTAGGGTTCCCATAGATACTGAGAGGGGGGGGTGAATCAGTATCTGACCGGTAATGAAATTTTCTTAAAATTGAATATGCAGGAATATAAAGTAACAGTATACCAGTATGCAAGAATTAATTGAAATAACAGAATCAAAAGCATCCACATGAAAAGAACACTATAACACAAGATGTTTAATGAGGAAACCCGGTGTGGGAAAAACCTTGGTGGGATTTGTGACCCACAATATTCACTTACTAGCCAATAAGAGAATATTACTTACAATAGGGGCTTGCACATGCAGGAAGGCCAACTGCCTAGAGCTCACTGCTCAATAAGAAGTCACACTGACTTACAATGAGGATTTACACAAATCCAATATTCTGTACTGCTTTACAATAGCATCTTCAATGCCAGATTCAGTACCATTTCTTGCTCTGTTCTTTACATATGCCCTTGACCTACAATTCGCACATTAGGTCTGCCTTATAATTTATTTATTGCTTTTTTTATCCCTATCCTACAAATGCCTACAATGATCTCTTTTATATACAAGAGTCATTTTACAATTTTCCAAGTCGGCTTACAATGATAAACAAAATATTACATATCAAAAATCCTATCGGCCTCTGTGTCGGTATACACATTTCCTTCTGTGCCGGTGTACATCTTTTGTGTCGGTGCCAGTGTAGATTGATTTTGTTGATGCCGGAGCACTGTTTTGTTTGAGTAATGTTTTGCTGGTATAATGTCTTGCCGGTGCCATAGGATTGCAAGGTTGCCTGAGTAATGCTTTACTGGTGTTATAGGATTGCAAGGTTGCCATCAATGACAAAACCTTCAATCACACACAATGTCTCATTGGAGTGTCCATATGCCAACAATCTCCCCCTTTGGCATTGATGGCAACACTCATGAGAAATTTCAAAAAGATATCCAAAAATGTGTAGACCAAAAAATGTTACCAAAAATGTGAGAGCTCCCCCTGAGCATGTGATCCCTGTGTTTTGAATTTTCTCATCTACTACTCCCCCTTTGGCATCAATGACAAAGGTTAGTAGATTTTGTAGTTGTACCAATTCATAACCTCAACCTTGTAGTTGGGTAGTTATTATCTGAAGAATATCTCCCAAAATTAAGTTTATGTCATCCATAAACTTCTTGCTCTCCTTTATTGCTATCTTAGTTCTGTATACTGTACCGGTGAGATGTTGCATGTGCTCTGCCGGTGTTTTGCTACCCTGTGTTAGTGCCTCTGAGATTTCCTTACGCAGAGATGCTAAATAGTCCAATCTTGGACTTAGTTTAGATCTCAAAAATTTTGCCTTGTTTATTATTTTCTCTTTTTCTCTTTCTAATTTGAGCAATTCTTCCTCAAAATTTGTTATCTTTTCCTCAAAAACTGATAATGTATCGGGTGAGTTAACAAAATTATCATCAAGTTTATTGATCTCTTCCTGTACCTTGCTCATCTTTTTGTCTACATCCGTGGTCAAAAAGCTTATCTTACAGGTGTCTTTGTACAGAGTTTTGTACTCTTTCAATAAATTGCACGGTTCCGGTAGAAGTGTGTCAAATTCCCTGTTACACTTCTTTATTCCTTCCTCAAAGAATTTTTGTTTCTCTTTTTCTACACTTTCTTTTATAGTTTCTACCTTTGTTTGCTCAAAATTTCCAGAAATATATTTACAAAGTGTATCCAACTGGCCTAAAGAATCTTTGTTGGCTATATTACAATTGGGAGCTATTGATTTCAAAACTGGAATTGAATCATCTATCGCTTTATAGGCTTGTGAGCTATAATCAGTTATTTTCTTGATAGATTCGAGCAATACCTTTGTTACATTTGATGGTGACCTAATAAACTGAGTGCCGGTGGAAGTGACCATGCTGGTATTGACCTCTAGTAGGTCTGTTTGTGTCTCCATCTCTTTAAGCACAGTTTTTCCTGCATCATTTCTTACCGGTGGCATCTGTTCTGGAGCCTTTAGCTCTGTTGGTTGTTCTGTTTGTGTTCTAACTTCCATCTTTTTCTCTGAATCTACTGCCGGTTGCTCTTTGTTTCCTGTTGCCGGTTGCTCTTTGTTTCCTATTGCCGATTGCTCTTTGTTATTAGATTTATCTGTGGTATCCTTATCTACCACTATGTTGATTTTTTGAGTATCAACATTCACAGTATATAGGACTTCAGAATTAGGATTATTATCCTCTGTGTCCATGCTCTCAGCTGTCAGTTGATCTTCTACAATTGTTGTTTTACCGG
Organism: Cryptomeria japonica; assembly: GCF_030272615.1. Classification (NCBI taxonomy): domain Eukaryota; kingdom Viridiplantae; phylum Streptophyta; class Pinopsida; order Cupressales; family Cupressaceae; genus Cryptomeria; species Cryptomeria japonica. The sequence goes on from NC_081408.1 coordinate 441,396,506, forward strand.
TGGAGTATTTAAAGGAGGTGGGGGTAAGTTGTCTCTAATCTTGATACTTGGTGGTCCACCAACTATACCTTTCCCTTTGTCCTTTTGATATACCAGAATGGGCTTGGGATTCCTATATTCTTCTTGTTTTTCTTTTTCAACCAAGAATGTATCCCAACCATCTTCTATTTCATTTGAAACTTCAGTAACTCTACCTGCCATTAGTGATATTTGCCGGTGTGCAGTGGAAAAAACTGTCCGGTTGGCCTGAGCTATCAAATCATCAATTTCCTTAGGTGAGTTGACCGGGTATACTGCAAGTAATTTTTCTATTTTAATTTTCTTATCCAACTCAACTATTCCTTGCCTTCTGGCCTCAAGTCTTCTATATAATTCATCAGGAATTTCATTTAGGACTTGCATCAAAAACTTTTTATACATGTCCATGTGTAATATAACACTTTCCTCAACTTGTCCTTTCTCATCATCTGATAGGGTGTCATAGATTTTCCCTATGTTTTTCAATTTACCTTCCTCTGTGATCTCATTCATTAATATGTCAAAAGGGGCCAAGTCAGTGTTTGTCTTCTTCTTCTTTTTGGGGGTCAACTTTTTCTTAGGTGTGGCTTTCTTGACTAGAGACCTCATAGCTTGTTGCTTTTGTCTTGTCCTTCTAGGTGAAGGAGTGGATACCGGTGAGGGGTCTCTTTTCCTAACAACTCTTTTGAAAGTTGTTGGCATATCTCCTTTTGAGGAGGTATCTACCGGTGATAGATGAGTTTCAGGCTGTTGGGCTGCCAACTCTTCTTCTGTTATGTCGGTTTTCTTTAATACATCATCTTTTATGGCTTTTGCTTGCCTGGTTCCTTTCCTCACAAATGCCTCAACTTTCTTTACTCTCTTTTTAGATTGAATTTGACTTTCGATGGTCTCAACACTACCAAATACTTCTTCCTTTGATTCATTGGGGGCTTCCAGAAGTGCTTTGGCATAAGTTTCCACTATGTGGTCATCTATTTCATGCCCCATCTCTGTAACCCAGATTGTTCTTGGGATGACTGCTTCCATCCAGATCTCATCCTTTTTTATTACAAAGCATATATCATCCTTGTATTTGCTGACAATTTCTTGTGATAGTCTGATTCTTTTATTCATTCTGACCTTTAGTGCTTGAAAATACTCATTGATATTCTTTTCTCTGTTTTCACCCATGTTGTTGAATAAATCAGACAATTGTCTTCCTACCGGTATGTCGAATCCAAACTCCTTATAGCCTATACCGGGAGCCTGTTTGGTTATATGTAACATTAAACATACAAGCAAATTTCCAAATCTAAAGGTTCCTTTCTTATCCTTTTTGATTTTTGCCAAATTGTCAAATAACTCATCTTTTAACCATTCACGGATATCAATTTTTACATTGTCCTTAACCATGTCATAAGCACTTTTTATGCATAAACTGGAAACAGAGTTAAGCCTATTTGCATGAGTTTCTTTGTAACCTAGAATCATGCTAATGAATCTCACATTTGTATTGGTCACATCATTAACCCTCAATGATCTTTTGTCAAATGTTGCACCAGTTAATTTCATTACTAGGTCATTGGAGACCACCTTGGTTTTGTCGGGTCTGGTACCGGTGGAAGGTAACTCTATTACTGCTTTCATAGCTACCTTTGTAATTTTATGCACTGAGTCAAGCCAAAAGAATGAGCCATGTACCTTGCTAAGAACTATCCTAACCACTTCCTGGGGAAATTCAGGAATGCAGAGGATTTCAGTGAATCCTAGGGTTTCAACAATTTTATGTTCAGGTTTCACATTTTCGGCATTGTCACATATAACAGATTTATACATGTTTTTGATTTCTTCATCACCTAATTCCTCTATGTTGCAATGAATATACATTCTAGGGTCTTCTGCATAAACAACACCCTTTGGAATTTGGGAAAAAGCACCTGTGTTGTCATCTTTCTTAGCTACCTCGGGAACTAGCTGAAACATGGGCCTAGGTCATTTTATAACCTCGACTACTATAGGGTTTGCTATGAATTCAGGTGCAGAGGAGGATGCCATGATGATAAATACTTTTTTATGCCTTTGGATGGATTGATTGCTAAAGTGATTTGCCTCTTTGCTCGGAATGCCTTAGCTCGGAAATCTTTGCGCTCTCTGAAAGTTTGAATTCACGGTGAAATGAAATGGAGCCAAAAACCTTATTTTATAAAGTCTTTTATGCTACCTACCACATTAATTATTTGCCGACAATGTATTAACTCAACTTTATTTGCCAGTAATGAAGGATTTTCAACTTCTTTTCTCTAACCGAGGGAATAATAGCACATGTGTCATTAAAATGCCAAACCCTCAAGATAATTTTCTTCAATTTGATAAAGAACATCCTGCCAGTGGAGCATTGCTCTGTCCTATTGGTGAAGCATTTGTTGGTTCTACCGGTGGAGGAGTAACCCCAATATTTAGATCACCTTTTCTAATCCATTGCTTTGAAAATTCTTGCTTAACCTCTTCAGCCTTTTCTTTACCTTTCAAGCTAGTACTTTTGTTATCTACCGGTGTACCTTTACTTCTACAGAATTTAGCAATATGACCAATCTTGTTACATGCATAACAAGTTACATTATAATTCTGAATAGCTTTCCCATAACCTATGCCAGTTTGTGTTCTGCATTTATTTGATAAATGACCAAATCTTCCACAAACATAACATCTTACATTCATTCTACAATTTTCCACAAAGTTCTCTTCTCTTGTTTCTTGTAACAGTAAGATTTTCTTGAAGTGCCTGAATAATGTCCTGAGTTGCTTTTAAATCATCTTCTAATTTGATATTTTTCAACTTCTCTGCATCATAGTTAGTAAGAGCTCCTTCAAGTTGCTTCATCAGATTTTCCATCTTTACTGGTGTCAAGATCTTCCTCAAGCTATTAGGCTTCTGAAAATAGAGGACCAGGCTCTGATACCAATTGTTAGGGTTCCCACAGATACTGAGAGGGGGGGGTGAATCAGTATCTAACCGGTAATGAAATTTTCTTAAAACTGAATATGCAGAATATAAAGTAACAGTATACTGGTATGCAAGAATTAATGCAAATAATAGAATCAAAAGCATCCACATGAAAAGAACACCATAACACAAGATGTTTAATGAGGAAACCCAGTGTGGGAAAAACCTCGGTGGGATTTGTGACCCACAATATTCACTTACTGGCCAATAAGAGAATATTACTTACAATAGGGGCCTGCACATGCAGGAAGGCCAACTGCCTAGAGCTCACTGCTCAATAAGAAGTCACACTGACTTACAATGAGGATTTACACAAATCCAATATTCTGTATTGCTTTACAATAGCATCTTCAATGCCAGATTCAGTATCAGTTCTTGCTCTGTTCTTTACATATACCCTTGACCTACAATTCGCACATTAGGTCTGCCTTATAATTTATTTATTGCTTTTTTTATCCCTATCCTACAAATGCCTACAATGATCTCTTTTATATACAAGAGTCATTTTACAATTTTCCAAGTCGGCTTACAATGATAAACAAAATATTACATATCAAAAATCCTATCAGCCTCTGTGCCGGTATACATATTTCCTTCTGTGTCGGTGTACATCTTCTGTGCCGGTATACATATTTCCTTCTGTGCCGGTGTACATCTTCTGTGTCGGTGCCGATGTAGATTGATTTTGTTGATGTCGGAGCACTGTTTTGTTTGAGTAATGTTTTGCCGGTATAATGTCTTGTTGGTGCCATAGGATTGCAAGGTTGCCTGAGTAATGCTTTGCCGATGCCATAGGATTGCAAGGTTGCCATCAATGACAAAACCTTCAATCACACACAATGTCTCATTGGAGTGTCCATATGCCAACATGAATCTCATATAGGCATTTGCATGGGTGTGAGAAAGTTTGAAGAGGCACTCCACACATGCATCTGTTTATTACTAGTGCATCTTGTATGCTGAAGTCCTAGATATCATCCTCTTCACACCAACTTAAACTGAGATAAAATAAATGAATACCTTCTTCAATCAAATACATTTGAAATACATGCATGAGATGATGATGAAGGAGCTCTCAAACCTTAGTTAGAGATCTCAAACACTTGTCATGGCCATAGATAGATTTACAAATTGTGACTCTCTCATGAAAGCTAGGGTTTTTGATACAAACTTCAATTATTTCTACTCTTCACCCAAGTTATCTCTTATTTGACCATGTTTGTAATGTCTTTAAGCTCCACGTTTTTAGTCTTTTGAGGGTGATTAGGAAGACCGTACTGCTGATTTGTAACAAGATGGACTTCTTAAGGCTGATTTTAAGAATGGTTAGTTTGCCATGAGGACTGAGTAGGGTTGGATAGGTAGTAAGCAAGATAAACATGTTGGTTTGTTGCTATAACAGAGTTATTTGGGCTGAAACTAGCATTATGGTTGCTCAAATAAGGCTGAAAAGAAGGTATAGGAGCAACATTCTCATTATATGGGGGGTAATAACATGTATTTCCATGAAAAATTGACATCTTTTCTAATTCAAAGAGCTAGAAATAAGAATTAAAAGATTTGTTATAGAACATAGTAGAACTTAGACTATTGAAACCACTATATTTGAGCTCAGAGTCGCTAGGTGTGTGTGGATCTTGCCTCCAAAGAATGGAATCACTGCTACTTACCCTAAATCAATAGAAATTATGGAACTTTTATAAGCTAAAATAGTTCAATTGTCCCACCAGGTGTGCCAAAAATAGTTGTCACCAAGATTGCACCTGTGATGCTTAAGCTGAAAGATCAATAATCTTGTGAAACATTGAATGATTTATAGGCCTATGAGTTGCCTATGATGGAAATCAACCTCTAGAGTGAGTTGGTTCTCTGATGAAATCTCCTGAAAAAATAACTTCTGATTAAAAAAAGGGATAGGTGTTGAAGATTGTTGTAAGTATGTTGCAAATACATGCTTTAGAGATATCTGAGAGATGTGTTGTCATTGATGTCAACATATTTCTCTATTTGTGACAGTGTTGTAATGAAGTTTAGTGAGTTGGTTAGTTTAGCATGTTGATGATCAAATTTTACAAATTAAAGGGTTTGTAGAGGATTGTTCGTAGATGATTTAGTGCAATTTTTCAGGGGTCCGCATGAAGATTTGTGTGAGTTATGGATTTTTGTGTTGTGGCTAGTTTTTTAGTTGTTCAGTGGTGACAAAGTGTCATTATTTTGATCTGCATTTCTTCACATTGTAATATATTGATCTACGAATTTGGAGATATGTTTGGGACATTGATGTGTATTCTCAATTCAAGTAGTTTGTGGTTTGGTGCTCTGCGAGTTATTTTTCTAAGTTGACAGTCATTGCAGTTAGTGTTCTTGAAGTTCTATATAATGATGATATGATTCTAGTAATTTGAGTTTGTGCAGATGTTGTAGTGTTAATTCATGATGTTTGTGGATGTTTCTAGATCATGTTCCTTTTGTGTTGGTGGTCCACATTGATCATTGTGCATGTAATTGATGAATTTTTCTAGTGTGTTAGTGTTCTTCATATTTGTGGCCAACCAGATGTTGTAACATGTTGTTGATGTTTGATGCATAATTCTTGGAGGTGTTTCACATTCAAGGTGTATGATATGGGTCTGTGTTATGTCTTAGCCAACATTTTTTGGTTTGTAGCGTGTGTGGTTATATTTTTGTAATTAGGTGATGAGTGTTGAGCCAACCTTGATGATCTTCATAAGGTTGATGTCATGTATAAATCAATGTAATGTTTTGGTAATTGTGTGGTCATGTGTATGGATGAGAATCAAATGTATGTGTGTTGAATGTATTAATCTTTCAAAGGTAGACAAGAAGAGTGAAGAAGTTATTTTTGGAATCAAGGATCACTGAGGGGGAGTGAATCAGTGATCTACCAGCAAAGTAATTTTCTGACTTAACCTCAAACCACTAGAAGCATATGCAAGAAAAAGAAATGCAAAAACATAAGATAACCAACCACAAAATCATAACACCCATATTTTTATGTGGAAACCCAAATGGGAAAAACCATGGTGGGATTTGAACCCACAATATTATTCCAGTATGGCCAGTAGCAAAACAATATTGCAAAAGGGGAATGCACTGGCATTCACGCACACTGCCTAGAGATTACAACTCAATTACAATAAGGGCTGCAACCCTAGGAGGCTCACTACCTTAAAAATCATTTACAATGATGAATTGCAGTTGTTGAACTCCAAAATAGCATAAAACAATGCCTAGAAAAGTTCTAGTTAAGTGCAAAATTCTGACTGTATTTGCTCTGCAACTTTGCTCTATTTTTTATCTCAATCTGCTACAGGATCAAGAATGTGCACGTGAAACTGCACCAAAAGATATTCTTGATTACTACTCACTCATATTACTTCATACCATACCTCAAAAATATCTTCTATATCAGTCTTATATATCTACAACCACAAACAAAACATTTATCATGTCGTCATGTAATGTAATGTGTAAACATGAGTCGGCTTGAACCGGATCATCAAAATGCATGCAATTCACTCAAAAAATGATAAAATTATTTCTATATGTTAGCCCTATCATCCCATGCACGTATCTCGCCACCGAAATCACCAAAAAGCTTCCAGACCAAAATTGCTCTGCTCAACCTGAATTACCAGAGCCAGATAACTGGTTGTTGGACCACTTCTCCAAAAACTATAGCTACTAGATATGATTCTCATGAATAGTTTCCATAAATGAAAAACCTAAACTATTATCTATGCATCAAAATTCTCCAGATGTGTGTTAATTTCCAACAATCTCTCCCTTTGGCATTGATTGCAACACTTGTGAAAAAAGACTAAGTGTTGAAACCTGTGTTGGGATATGATGATAATATATGTTGTCATTGATGTCAATAAGTACAAGTGAACCGGTATGAAGATTGGAAGAAGTTGTTATTAATGATCAAGTTGGAGAACCAGTATGAAGAGATGTAGTGAACCGGTGTCAGGGTTTCACTAAGTGTGACTACCGGTTAGTAGTCTCAGCTCTAGGGTTTCTGGTTTAGCAATCTAGCTTGTGCGATGCAATCGGTGATATTCTGTGATGAGTTAGCTAAGAAATAAGGATGAGATCAAGATTCCACGTCATTTTTGTGCACGTGAAGGATTTCCTTGAGGATCTTGCATGTGAAGATTGACTACATTAAATGTCTACCTCGGGAATGAACATTCTTCTTAGCGATATGAGAAGAAAGCGTTATGGGTTACTGATTTCTATGTGCGGTGAAGAATGGATGATGCAGAATGACTTGTGAGTTGTTTGAGATTGTTTCATTCTATGTAATGTGTTTGGACAGTCAAGATTGAACTACTTGTAATTATAAACCTAAATTGATTAGTGTTTAGCATTTATGTTACTGGCTTAATTATTATCTATAAGGTCGATGATGTTTGTTATTGTAAGTGTTGGAAAAATTTGTGTGTATCTGAGTGATGAGATACTTGCCAGACTAGTGAGTGAAAACTACAAAGTGTGATTGCAGAGTAGAGAAACTTAAAAGGATCTGCCTTAGCATATAGTGTTGTTATCAGATCAGAGTTTTACCTATTGTCTTCTAACCATTTCAACAAAAGGAAAATCCCTTTGTCGGGTAGCTTTAACAGGATTATTGTAAAACCTCTAACCAGGTGACTCAAGTTCATTGAGTTCTTCAAATCCTCTAGCAAGGTAACCTTTAACAGGGTTTCAACCTTTACCAAGGTATATAGCCATCCCTTAACCGGGTGATCTTTAATAGGATCGGTTCCTAGTAGAACCTTATTGTAAAGTATTTAACCGGACTAGGCTCCTAACATAGTGGACTTCAAAAGAGTTCAAAACAAGCTTGTGCATATTCATCCCCACCATGGTTTTTCCCATTTGGGTTTCCACATGAAAAATCTATGTGTCATGAGTTGTGCATTTTTCATGTGATGATTGAATATTCTTTGTTTAGGTGAGTATGCATGCAGAGCTAATGGTTGTGGTATTACTGATACAACACATGCATATGTATATGGGTGAAGTAGTTATCAAGTGTTGCATAACATTTGAAGCATTCATTTTTACCATTTTAAGTTGTCTGAAGTCTTACTGTGTTTAACCGGTATTGCCATGGTTAAGTTCAGTAATGAAGACAACCGATTATCATTGTTTTAACTTGATAAGTTGTTGAGAAGTTTTTGTATGTACTGATTCCCCCCCCCTCTCAGTACCAGTTAGGGTGTTTGTTGTTCGTCATTATCCATCAATTGGTATCAGAGCAACTCCATGTCCTCGATGATATAAGCTTAACCGCTTGAGGTAAAAGATCTTGCTTTAATGATGAAGAGGGAAGGTCCTAAGTTTAATAGAGATAACTTCAAAATATGGAAGGACAGAATGAAGATTTATATCAAGATTTTGGGTGCTCAACACTGGAGCTATGTTGAGAATGCCTATGTAATCCCCACTGGCACTCTAACCGATGATCAGAAAAGAGAGATTCAAGAAAATTGACAAGTCATGGAAGCCCTTATTAGCAGTTTGTCCGATATTGAGTTCATTGATGTACAAGATAAGGACACTCCTAAGGATGTATGGGTTACACTGGAAACCATTTATGGCGGTGATGAACATGTCAAGAAGGCTAAGGAAGAAAGCCTTAGAGGAAAATTTGAAGACATGAGGATGGTAGAAGGTGAGACCATTCAACAATATGGCATAAGGATCAAGATTGTTGTTGGAGATATCAAGAGCACTGGTGGAACAATTGATGATGCCACTATTGTCGGTAAAGTTTTAAGATCATTGTTACCGATCTATGCAATCAGAGTTGTTGCTATTGAAGAACTAAGGTCTATCAAAAAAACCAAGGTATCCTTAGAATCTATCATTGCAAAGTTGACTGCATATGAGTTGAATAGCTATGATGGCAGTGTTCAGAAGCTTGAGTCAGCTTTTAGAGCATTTGTTGCACCAACCAAAAAAGGAAAATAAGTAAGTACGAGTTATGAATCGATGCAAAGCAGAGGTATGGATGATGAAGAGATTCTGATGGAGTTTGAAGCTCTTCTTTCCAAGAGACTTCCAAAAGGCACTGGAAAATACAGAGGTAAGCTTCCTTTAAAATGATTTTTTTGCAATAAGATAGGACATATAGATGTTAACTATCCTAACAATGACAATAAGGATAAACCAAAGAGGTTTAGAAAGTATAAAGGAGGAAATATAAGAAATTGTCTTGTTGCAGTTGATGAAGGTGTTACTGATGAAGAATTTGAGGATGAAGAGAATGAGGACATAGTGTTTGTAGTTGTAAAGGAAGAAGTGTCTGACAAAAAAGCACTTGTCTCTTGCATTGACAACTCTAATGAGTGGATTATTGATAGTGGTTGTTCTCACCACATGACTGGTGATCAAAGAAATTTTCCATCTCTAGAAGAATATGATGGAGGTGTTGTCCGATTTGGCAACGATGCACCATGCTTGGTAAAAGGTAAAGGATCCATCTCATTGAATGGAAAGAGCAGTGCGGATGATGTCTACTGGGTAGAAGGCCTTAAGAACAACCTATTGAGTGTTGCTTAGCTAAATGATAAAGGACTCATTCTGGAGTTCAAAGGTGGAGTCTTTAGTATAATTGGAAAGAGTGGTGAACTTATTGCCACCGGTAAGAAGACCAGAGGTAACTTAATTCAGTTGAAAGCCAAGATTAGTCAGTATCTTATGGAAAATTTTGATGACAATTGGATATGGCATAGGAGAATTTTTCATATGATCTTTGACAATATCTTAAAAGCTAGTAAGATCAAGGTGGCAAGAGGATTGCCTTTGCTGAACAAACCAGAGAATTCTTTGTGCAGAGAATGTCAACTTGGGAAGATGTCTTCCTCAACTTTCAAAGGTAAGTCTTTTTCAGCAGAGAACTTACCTGATCTTATGCATATTGATTTGTGTGGTCCTATGAAAACTAGAAGTATTCAGGGAGATAGGTATTTCATGATTCTTACTGATGATTGCTCAAGAATGATGTGGGTCACATTCTTGAAAGACAAGTCTGAGCCGTTTAGAAAGTTCAAAGCCTTTAGAGCATTAGTAGAGAAGGAAAGTGGTCAAAAGATAAAATTCCTAAGAACAGATCAAGGAGGGGAATTCACTTCTGATGAATTCAACAAGTACTATGAAGATAACGGTATCAAGAGGCAGTTGTCTACCCTAAGGACACCACAACAGAATGACATAGTAGAAAGGAATAACAAGACTATAGTTGAAGCAGCCAGAACAATGCTGATCCAAGGAAAGGTTTCTCACACTTTTTGGAGAGAAGCAGTGAGCACTGTAGTCTATACTATGAATCGGGTACTCATCAAAAAAAGGTAAAGATAAAAATCCTTATGAGTATTGGACCGAGAAAACTCCCACTGTGAGTTATTTTAAAGTATTTGGCAGTAAGTGTTACATCAAGAGAGGTGAGCATCTAAGAAAGTTTGATGCTAAATGTGATGAAGGAATATTTCTAGGATATTCCACTAAGAGAAAAGCTCTCAAGTTCTACAACAATAGAACACAGAAAATTGTTGAGAGTATCAATGTCAAGGTTGATGAATCCCCTTGGGAACCTGAGGAAACCTGCAGTGAGAAAGTGGAAGATGAACCAGGTATAGCCTTCTGGGAGCCAGTTAAGAAAGAAACAAGTAAAGGCCTCAGTGATCCTGTACCGGTAGAAGCTGCAGTAGGTGAAGAAGAAGAAGTAAGTGAAGAAGAAGAGGAAAAGAAAGCATAACCAGCTAGAGTCATTCCTAGATATGTGAAACTACATCATGATCTGAAGCAGATCATAGGAGATAAAGTTGCAGGGATACTCACAAGAAGAAAGGTGAAAGAGAACTCTTGCATGATTTCTGAATTTGAGCCCAAGACTTCTAGAGAAGCACTTACAGATGAAGATTGGATTAAGGCAATGGAAGAGGAGCTAGACCAGATAGAAAAGAATGCAACATGGTCTTCGGTACCCAGAATAGAACATGAGAATGTCATAGGTACCAAATGGGTCTTCAAGAATAAGCTAAATGAAGAAGGCCCAATTGTAAGGAACAAGGCAAGACTTGTATGCAAGGGATATGCTCAAGAAGAAGGAGATGACTATGGAGAAACCTTTGCCCCATTGGCTAGACTAGAAGGTGTTCGAATGCTACTTGCATTTGTAGAATTTAAGGGATTCAAGGTATACCAGATGGATGTAAAGTTTGTGTTCTTGAATGGAATCCTACAAGAGGAAGTGTATATTGAGCAACCAGATGGATTTGCCTTATCAGAAGATAGTAACATGGTTTGTAGATTACACAAGGCCTTGTATGGATTAAAATAAGCACCAAGGGCATGGTATGAATGTTTACACTCTCATCTTGTGAAGATAGGTTTTCAAAGAATAAGTGAGGATAGCAACATCTACCTAAAATCTAAAGGTGATCAGATTCTGATCTATGAAGTGTTTGTAGATGACATAATCTTTGGAGGAGATGATGAAATGAGCCATGAATTTGTAGATGAATTAAAGAAAGAGTTTGAAATGTCTCTGATTGGAGAGATAAAGTTCTTCATTGGTCTACAGATTCAGTAGATGAAAGAGGGTATCTTTATTACCCAGTCCAAGTATGTCAAAGAGGTATTGAAGACCTTTGGCATGGAGGAGAGTAAACCAGTTGGTACACTAATGGTGACCAGATGTAAATAGACTAAGGAAGATAATTTAGCATTAGTGAATGAGATGGAGTATCGATTAATGATCGGTAAGCTGCACTATGTGGTGCACAACAGACTAGATATTGCTCATGCAGTGGGCATAGTAGTTCATTTTCAGAAAAGTCCAAGAGAATCCCACTTGGTAGTAGTCAAGAGGATTCTTAGATATCTGAAAGGGATAATCGATTATGGATTATGGTATCCATACAATGGTGATTTTAATCTCAAGGTATTTACCGATGCAAATTGGGGAGGTAATGTGGACGACCGGAAAAGCACAACCAGCAGAGCGTTCTTTCGTGGTGGAAGAATAGTCTCCTGGATGAGAAAGAAGTAAAGTTGTACTTCTTAGTCTATAGCTGAAGCGAAGTATGTGGCAACATTTATGAACTGCACTCAGGCAATCCGGATGAAACATGTATTGGATGGTTTCAAAGTACCTATATCTGAACCAGTGAGTATATTTTGTGACAACACAAGTGTAATAAATATTTCCAAGAATCTAGTATTACATGTTAGAACTAAGCACATTGAGCTCAAGTATCATTTCTTGAGAGAAAAGGTTCAAAACAAAGAGGTTGTATTACAACATGTTTCCAGTAATGAGCAGCTAGCAGACATATTCACTAAGCCCTTACCGAAGACTACATTTACCTATTTGAGAGGTGAATTAGGGGTTTTGCCCCTTCATGAAGTGAATTAAAATTGTGTGCTCCACATCAGCTAGGTATTACAGTGACAAATCTTTCATGATTGATGTGCTGAAGGATGCTACTCCATAGGGGGAGCACCATAGTGGAGTATGGGAGCTTGTGCCTCCACTTTGGAATTGTTTTAAAAGAGGGAGAAGATATCTGATGATGTATGATATGGGAGAAGATATATGATGATGAAGATAGTTGCACTAGTCTATGATGTTTTTAATTGCAATGCTACACTGAGTATTGCCATCAATGCTAAAGGGGGAGATTGTTGGCATATGACGATATGATGATATGATGATAATATATGTTGTCATTGATGTCAATAAGTATAGGTGAACTGGTATGAAGATTGGAAGAAGTTGTTATTGATGATCAAGTTAGAGAACTGGTATGAAGAGATGTAGTAAACTGCTATCAGGGTTTCACTAAGTGTGACTACCGGTTGGTAGTCTCAGCTCTAGGGTTTCTAGTTTGGCAATCTAGCTTGTGTGATGCAACCAGTGATATTTTGTGATGTGTTTGCTAAGAAATAAGGATGAGATCGAGATCCCACGTCATTTTTGTGCACATGAAGGATTTCTTTGAGGATCTTGCATGTGAAGATTGACTGTATTAAATGTCTACCTTGGGAATGAACATTCGTCTTAGCGGTATGAGAAGAAAACGTGATGGGTTACTGATTTCTATGTGCGGTGAAGAATGGATGATGCAGAATGACTTGTGATCTATTTGAGATTATTTCATTCTATGTAATGTGTTTGGATGGTCAGGATTGGACCGCTTGTAATTTTAAAACTAAATTGATTAGGGTTTAGGGTTTATGTTACCGACCTAATTGTTGTCTATAAGGTCGATGATGTTTGTTATTGTAAGTGTTGGAAAAAGTTGTGTGTGTATCCGAGTGATGAGATACTTGCCAGACCAGTGAGTGAAAACTGAAAAAGGATCTACCTTAGCATATAGTGTCGTTACCAGATTAGATTTTTACCTGTTGTCTTCTAACCATTTCAACAGAAGGAAAATCCCTTTGTCGAGTAGCTTTAACAGGCTTATTATAAAACCTCTAACCAGGTGACTCAAGTTCATTGAGTTCTTCAAATCCTCTAGCAAGGTAACCTTTAATAGGGTTTCAACCTTTAACAGGGTATATAGCCATCCCTTAACTGGGTGATCTTTAACAGGATCGGTTCCTAGCAGAACCTTATTGTAAAGTCTTTAACCGGGCTAGGCTCCTAACAGAGCAAACTTCAAAAGAGTTCAAAACAAGCTTGTGGGTATTCATCCCCACCATGGTTTTTCCCATTTGAGTTTCCACGTGAAAAATCTGTGTGTCATGAGTTGTGCATTTTTTATGTGATGATTGAGTATTATTTGTTTAGGTGAGTATGCATGCAGAGCTAATGGTTGTGGTATTACTGATATAACGCATGCATATGTATATGGGTGAACTAGTTATCAAGTGTTGAATAACATTTGAAGTATTCATTTTTATTAGTTTAAGTTGTCTAAAATCTTACTGTGTTTAACCGGTATTGCCATGGTTAAGTTTAGTAATGAAGACAACCGGTTATCATTGTTTTAACTTGATAAGTTGTTGACAAGTTTTTGTATGTACTGATTCCTGCCCCCCCTCTCAGTACGAGTTAGGGTATTTGTTTTTCATCATTATTCATCAACTTGTACATGGAATCAAAATTTCTAAGGCTCCCCCTTAGGCCAAAATCTCCAAAACCTGTTTCAACCCAAAAGTTGTACCCTTCTATACATTTTTCACTCTACTCTCCCCCTTTGATAGTAATGCCAAAGTAGGGGTGTTGTCCAAAAGCTTATGTACAAGGATAACTACCAGACACTTTATACATACTTGAAGATGTCACAAAAAATGGTCTTCAAAACTCCTAAGTGGGTATTCCACCCAGTCTTGAAGTTATCCAAAACTGTGATTGAATGCATTGAAAACATAGGCATGAATCTCCATATCCTTCAATTCAGTCGGAATAGGTTGTGCCATAGCCTTCATACAATATACTTTAGTACTCAACATGGTGTCCATTCGGGGGGCAATTAGGTTCTGAAGTTTACCAACTCTCCTCAAAATTTTGTCTTTATTTGTATTAAGGCTCAATATTTGATTATTTAGAGCCACTACTTGCCCTTCTATGTTGTTGGTTAGGGTTACATTTGAGTCAGATATCTATGAATTCCAGCTAACATGCCCTGAAAAATACTAATTTGCTTATCTATATCAACTGTGAATTTGGGAAAAATAAGATGACTTTTATATCTTACCACCTTCAGTCAGTGCCTCTGAGATTGTTTGCAAACCCTTTTTTAATCTCACTCTATCATCCTCTATCATCTTCTGGAATGTATGCATGTGAACCTCCTTAAATCTATCTAATACCTACCTTGTGGTGGACTTCTCCAATGATTCAAAATTGGTATTTTCGTTATTAATCAACTACAATAATTTACCGGAGGGATTAGAATTAGAATCTGGTTGCAAGTCTGGCACCCCCTTTTGCAAAACATCAATAGACATCTAAATAAGCTTTTTTTCTTCATTTTCAGACTTAACTAGGTCTTGACTGACTTGGGCCTGAACTATGGTTGCAACCATCATCTTTTCAGTTGGATACATCTACCCAATATCCAAAGGGCCATCAAGATTAATTGAAATCTGAGGCAAGAAATTTTTCCCTTTGTCCTTTGGAGTGTCAATTGCCAAAGTATCAACAATTTTCTTTCCTTTATCCACTTCTTTTTCTTTAACCCACACCTTTGTCTTCTTTGGTTCTTCTTCCTCTACATCATCCCCTTTATCTTGTGCACCAATGTCACTACTTGGTGCAATATTATCCTTTGGAATCTCAGGAACTTCTCTAATATTTCCTTCCACCGAAGGATTCTTATTGATCTCTACATCAAGAGTTACATTTTGTTGATCTATAGAATGTGTCTCAGTTTGAGTTTCATCTTTTTGATCATCTGGGACACCTGAATACACTTTCAAATGGGAAGTGTGTTCTTTTTGAGTGGCATCATTATACAAAAGGTTGTTCTTTATGATCCTTTCTCATATATCTTCGGTTTATTTCCTTACTTCTTCAACCCTTCCAATCATTAGCCTGTTTACCCTATTCCTCCTCCTGAATTCCTTTTTATTGGCTTCCTCAATGAGTCTATGTGCTTCTTCTTGAGAGATTCAAGTGAAGACATTTATCAGTTCACACTCTTTCATCTCTTTGTCTAGTTTATTGGTGATCATCCTCCTAGCATCAAGAATGTTGTATAGATCCTTTGGGATGCTACGTTCCAATTTAATCAAGGATTTGTTGATGTTGTGTAGGTGCAAAACAATAGCTTCGTCTACTTTCCTTTGATAATCTTCATCAATATTTTCATAATATGCTCCAATATTTTTGAGATTACAATCAACAATTATTTCATCAATCAATTGCTTTGTTGTCAATGGGGAAACAATGGTATATTTACCATGCACATTACTGGATTCAAGGTCTTCATCAAACTCTGTCCTAATCTTTGTTCCTCTCTTAGACCTTCCAGTTAGAGTAGGTTCAAATTTAGTCTTCTTTCTCTGCTAAGCTCCACCGGACTATGGTTTCCTAATCACCCTTACAAATTATCCTTTCTTCTAATCTTTTTATGCTTCCTCATCTGACTCAGTGTCAGATGCAACTAAAGATACAACAACATATGTCCTTTTAGGTTTCTCTTTCTGCTTCAAAATCATTTGTCGAATGAGCTTTGACCTGTAGAAGGCTTTACTGAAGTAGGGGCAAACTTGGTCTCCTTATGGTTTTCCTTAGGTTTAGCCTTAGGCTTCTTTGACTCCTCCTTAGCTCCCATTTTTGTTGCCTTCTCCCTTGCTTGTTTGACTTCTTCTCTAGTGAATCCCATCTGCACAACAACTTCTTCAGCCATTTTGGATACTTTTAGTTTTGTTGTTGGTTGGGTGAACTTCTTGTGAAGCTCCATATCCTTCTCATTGAAGGTGCCAAATCTTGGCTCATTTGGATCCAGCGGTTTGGTCAGAAGGTGTTGAGCATAGACCTCAATTGTTTGTGCATCAACCTCATATCCCATTGACAAAATCCAAAAAGTCCTGGGATCTACTGCCTCCATATGGCATTGGCCCTTATCGACCATGAAACAGATAGAGTTTTCATACTTCTCCACCACTTGCTTTGGAATCCTTTTCCTATCCTTCATTTCACCTTGGAAGATTTTGAAGAAGCTCTATAGAGCAATAGTCTAATTTTACCTATTTCCCAATCTCTACATGCCTTGCTTGATTTGGGTGGACACCGGTAAGTCAAATACCCATTGAACTCTCCCTATCCTGGGAATATCATTCATGAACTAAAGTGCAAGATAGATTATTAGAGAACCAAATTTAAAAACATTCTTCTTATCTGTTTTAATCTTATTCAAATTGTTGAGAAGCTCTGCAAGAAGGACTGAACTTAGATCATATTGCATATCCTCCTTCACCATCTGATATGCTACATAAATTATAGTACTGGAGATAGAAATCAGTCTGCTAGACTGGTAAACCTTATATCCAATGATCATAGAGGAAAATCTCACATCATGTTCTAGAATATCATCAATGGTCATAGATCTGTTATCAAATTGTGCACCGGTTACCTTGGTAACAATTATGTTGGATACCTTCCTCAGATTAGTTATGTCATTAGTTTGATTCAGACAAGTGATTTTATGTATGGCCTTCTTGGTTATTTTGTATGGTTTGTCTAGCCAGATAAACTCATCGTGCACACGGCTTAGAATGTATCTTACCCACTCGCCTTCATAAAACAATGGGAAGTGAAAAAAATGTGTAAAACCCTTCTTTTGCAATTGTGCATATTCTGGTTTGAGGTTTCCATCTCTGTCCTAGAGGTGTCTGTTATAGAGTGCTAAGATCGC
Source organism: Cryptomeria japonica (assembly GCF_030272615.1). NCBI lineage: Eukaryota > Viridiplantae > Streptophyta > Pinopsida > Cupressales > Cupressaceae > Cryptomeria > Cryptomeria japonica. The sequence goes on from NC_081408.1 coordinate 441,413,915, forward strand.
CTCATTTCTAGTCTCCTCAATGTTGCAGTGAATATAAGCTCTGGCATCATCAACATGCAGAACTCCATATGGTACATATGAGAAAGTATCATTTGGATCATCCTCAAATTACTTAAATGGATGTTTCTTGAATTGTAGCCTTTCTCTTTCAGAAACATCAGCTACCAAAGGCGTATTAACAGAAGAAGATGCCATTTCAAGAAATTTAGGGTTCAAAATATGCTTCTGTAAATACCTCTTGTTCTTGATGGATGCACAATAATCTTTGTCGGATCGCCTTAAATCATTTGATCGCCTTGGAAACTGGTTCACCTTTCTCTACTACTATAACTCTTAGCTTGCAATGTGAGAAATAATTCATATTTTCCCTTTTTAACCTTACAAACCCTAATTTTAAGTTGACATAAGTGCACTAATAAGGTTCAATCAGATGCCCTGTTCTATATAAACCATTCAAACAGATTCAAATATTGGCATGAAGAGTTCTAGATTATCATCTCCAATTATTTGCAATCAACCTTGATCAACCACAGATCTCTCTAAGGGGTTCTGCAAGATTGTGCATGAAAATGCTACCCTCTAAGGCTAAAAGCCTTAGTTATCGGATGAAGATCTTGCACCAGATTCAGGTACAGATCCACTATCTACCTTGGATTCATCTTTTCTAACCCACATCTTCTCATTCTTGTCTCCGATCTATTCTACCTTTTCCTTGCCTTTCTCATCTGATTTGCCTTTGTTGACCAAAGCATTATTTTTTCTTCTGCAATACTTTGCAACGTGACCAAATTTGTTGCATGCATGGCAAACAACACTTCTTTGCATACGTCTAAAATTCATCTAATTTGGTCTCATCCTGCATTGGTTAAAGATATGTCCAAACATTCCATAATAATAACATCTCTTGTTTTGAAAATTATTCATTACTGCTCTGCACATACTTGACTTGTGACCAAAATTATTACATATGAGACTGACTGGTAAAGGTAGGACCATTGCTCATTCCATTATTAATCCCACTTATACATTGATTTACCAAATGACCAAATTTATTGCAAGTAAAATATCTACCATTGTATTTATATGCATTAGGTTGTATTATCAGAGGGTTCTTGCTCTTCTTATGATTAGGTTTTGCATTGCCTTGTCCAGATCCAAAGGATTCTCCCTTCTCAAATCCAAGTCCTCTCATGTCCTTTCCATGTCTCTTACTTTCTAGCACCTCATCAAGCCTTGTTGAGATAGCATCTAATTTGTCTTTATATTCATTTGCAATATCAAGTTCATCTCTTAGGGCAACAATCTATCTCTCAAATTCTTGACCATTGTTTCTTGATTGTGTCAACTCAAGCTTCAACTGATCATTCTCATAGGTAAGATTGAAGCATTCATTTGAGTAAAATTTTCTTCATTCTTCATCCGGTCTTCGATCTCCTTATTCAACTTCATCACAATGGATTGCATTTGATTCTTCAATACAACATTCTCTCTAGAAAGCTTATCACATTCATTAGCTTTGTCCTGATTTTCCAGGGTTTGTTCTTCTTTCTCCTTCAACTTGTCTGTCACCTCTTTTATCTTATATCTTGAAGTGTTCACTTGATCCTTCAAATTATTAATGAAGTCTTCAACTAAATTTAGGCTTCTCTTTAGAGAACTTATCTCATTTCTTGTTGTATTAAGATCCTCAAGTGCCACACAAAGTTGTCTCTGCAAACCAGAATCCATTGATTCAATCTCCTAGACCTTCCTCAAATAGTTAGGCTTCCTTGGAGGAACAAAGCTCTGATACCAATTGTTGGAATCAAGGATCACTAAGAGCGGGGGGGGTGAATCAGTGATCTATCGAAAAAGTAATTTTCTGACTTAAACTCAAACCACGAGAAGCATATGAAAGAAAAATAAATGCAGAAAGATAAGATAACCAACCACAAATCATAAGACCAGGATTTTTACGTGGAAACCCACCATGGTGAGATTTGAACCCATAAAATTATTCCACTATGGCTAGTAGCAAAACAATATTATAAAAAGGGAATGCACTAGCATTCAGGTACACTGCCTAGAGCTTACAACTCAATTACAATAAGGGTTGCAACCTCAGAAGGCTCACTACCTTACAAATCATTTACAATGATGAATTACAATTTTTTAACTCCAAAATAGCATCAAACAATGCCTGGATGAGTTTTGGTTAAGGGCAAAATTCTAACTGTATCTGCTCTACAACTCTGCTCTATTTTTGTCTCAATCTGCTACTAGATTAATAATGTGCACATGAAACTATACCAAAAGGCATTCTCGATCACTACTCTCTCATATTACTTCATACCATACCTCAAAAAGATATTCTATATCAGTCTTATATATCTGCAACTACAAACAAAACATTTATCAAGTCAGTCTGTAATGTAACGTGTAAACATGAGCCAACTTGAACCGGATCATCAAAACACATGCGGATCACCCAAAAGATGATAAAATGATTTTTATATGTCATCCCATGCACATATCTCACCACCACAATCACCGGAAAGCTTCTAGACCAAAACTGCTCTGCTCAACCTGAATTACCAAAGCTAGATTACCGATTACCAGACCACTTCCCCAAAAAAATAGCTACCAAATAGGATTCTCATGAAGAGATCATCAATGACAACCCTAAACTATTATCGATGCACCAAAATTCACTGGATGAGTGTCAATTGCCAATAGTTGTCATGTTCTTAACCAGAACTGTAACCAGGCATTAGGAGATGTTATTTTCCAGTTCATGATCTTCTAGATGTGATCTAACTCTATTTGTAAGACAGTGAGTCTTTCCTATGTTGTGGCCCTTGTTGTTTTTGAGGAGTGAGCTCTAGGCAATGTTCCTAAATGCAAGTGCATTCCCCATTATAATTCTCCTAATACTTCTAACAAAGTATCATCATATTATTGGTAGATTCCCACCATGGTTTTACCTTGACTAGTTTTTCCACGTCAAAAATCCTTGTGTTTTGTGTGTTCATGTTGTGTTGTTGATTCATGCTTTCATGTTTAATTATCAGATTTGCGATTAAATTTAATTTGTGTAAGAGTTTGTGAAAATTGATTCACCCCCTCTCTCAGTTGTTTGCCCTATTTTCATCAATTGGTATTAGAGCAGGTTCCTCCAAAGAAGCTTAACTACTTGGGGTGACTTGGGATGACATCTTACAAGGAGAGTCTGAGATTTGATGGTACTAATTACTCTCTTTGGAAAAGTCACATGGAGTGTCATTTAAGATGCATTGACAAAGATTACTGGACTATTACAAAGAACAAGTATACCATTCATGCAAATGGACCTTCAACTCCAGATGAAATAAAGGAAGCTAATGAAATATTAGGGCTAAGGAAGCATTGATGAGTGCTTTGATAGATTCTGAAATGATAAATGTTATGGAATTGCATACTTTTCAGGAGATTTAGAAGAAGTTGGAAACTTTGTATGAAGGAGATAGTTAGTGAAGATTGCTAAGTTGCAGAGCTAAAAAGGAAAGTATGAGATGTTAAGGATGGGAGAAGATGAGAGCATCACTTCTTTTATGCAAAAAGTGAATGAACTAGTGTGCAATATCAGATGTGTCGATGCAAAGTTGAAAGAATCAAATATTGTTGAAAAGGTGCTCAGATCTTTACCTACATCCTATAAACACAAAGCTATTTCTATTGAAGATATCCAGACCATGACTAATGTGACCAGAGACATGTTGATTGGTAAGCTATCAACCTTTGAATTAGGTAAGTTTGGTGATTACCTTCTTAAGATAGAATCTGCATTCAAAGCCACTATTTTTAGAAAGGACAAGAAGAGTTATGATCAAGGAGAAATTTATTCAAGGTGGATGTATAGATATGAGAAGGAGAGAAAGAAAATTGAATAAAAAGAGCGAGATCTTGAGGAGCACTGATTGCTAAGAGATTACCAAAGGAGCCGGTAAGTATGAAGGAAAGTTGCCTCTTAAATGTTTTTGTTGCAATAAGATAGGTCATTTTGCCTCAAGGTGTCCAAAAAGAGTTCATAATAAAACTTTGAAGCCTAAGTTTCATAAGAGATGTTATTGTGTTGTTGATGAAGGTGTGTTAGATGATGAATTAGATAAAGGAAATACAAGTGATAATAAATGGGTGTTTATTGCTATCAAGGAAGATGATCCAATGTCTACTAATTTTGCTAGCCGCATGAATGTGGAAAGAGCCTTGGTTGTACAAGTTGAAGAGAAATATAAATGGGTGATTGACAATGGATGCTCTCATTGAATATGACAGGGGATAAGAGTAATTTTGTGATCTTGGAAAAGCATGAAGGTGGAGTTATGAAGTTTGGTTATGACAATGCTGGTATAATCCGTGGTAGAGGTTTCATTTCTCTTGATGGTAAGCCAAAGGCTGATGATGTCTTGTATGGAGAAGGGCTAAATAATATTCTTTTGAGTTTTGGATAGATGGTTGACTAGGGATATGATCTACAATTCAAGAATGGCAAGTGTAGAATCTTGGGTAGCTCTGGAATAGAGATTGCATTAGGTACAAAGACTAAAGGTAATATCTTTCACTTAAATAGTGTCAGTAAAAGATGTTTGATTGCTCAGGTTGAAGAAAGTTGGTTGTGGCATAGGAGAATATGTCATGTGAATTTTGATAACATTGTTAAGATAAGTTCTACTCAAGCTGTGAGAGATCTTCCTAAGTTGATGAAACCTGCTAATCCTATGTGCAAGGAATGTCAATTAGGGAAACAAACTAGAATTTATTTTAAGAGTACGAAGTATTTTTCAAATGGATTAGTGGATTACTGATTTGTGTGGACCTTCTATAGTTAGAAGCTTGAAAGGAGACATATATTCCATGTTGCTAATTGATGACTATTCAAGGATGATGTGGGTTACTTTCTTAAGGGAGAAGTCTAAAGCTTTAGAGAAGTTCAAGATTTTCAAGGCTATTGTTGAGACTAATATAGGTTTGAAGTTGAAGTGTCTAATATTTGATATAGGTAGAGAATTTATTTCTAGTGAGTTTATTGCATTTTGTGAAGAACATGGGATAAGAAGACAGTTATCTTCTTCGAGAACCCCTCAGCAAAATGGAGTTACGGAAAGGAAGAACAAAACCATTCAAGAAGCTACAAGGACAATAATATTGTAAGGAAATGTTCCACATGTTTATTGGAGAGAATTTGTGAGCACCATCATTTACACTCTTAATTGGGTGCATATCAAAGGTGATACAGGTAATAATCCTATGAATTATGGTTTGGTCATGCTCCTACTATTAAATATTTCAAAAAAATTGGAAGTAAATGTTATATCAAAAAAGATGAAAATTTAGGGAAGTTTGATGCTAGATGTGATGAAGGAATATTTATTTGTTATTCTACTAAAAGCAAGGCCTACCAGTGTTATAACAAGAGACTGAGAAAGATAGTTGAGAGTGCAAATGTCAGGGTTGATGAAAGCAATAAGAGATAGTATAGATCTTGTGGATATGATTTAGATGATCAGAATGACAGTGCAAACAAAGGGAAGCAACCTCAGATCTAGAATCAAGTTCAGAACATTCTGGTGAATCCAGTGAATCAAGGTGAAGGAACTAGTGCAAGAACATAAGAAAGAGCTCAAGAGTCTGGAAATCAATAAAATCCTAAGACTCCCAGGTATGTAAGATTGAATCATTCTGAAAATCAAATTATAGGAGACAAAAATAAAGGTGTTCAAACTAGGAGAAGGATTTCAGAAGATTAGGTTGACTATTGTTTGATTTCTAATATTGAACCTAAATATGTGAATAAAGCATGTAAAGATGAACATTGGGTAAAATAAATGGAAGAAGAATTGTTTCAGATTGAAAAGAACAATACATGGATTCTTGTTCCTAGACCTAAAGACAAAAATGTAATAGGAACTAAATGGGTCTTCTGGAACAAATTGAATGAGCAAGCTAAAGTTGTTACGAACAAAGCAAGATTTTTTTGCAAAAGGATATTCTCAAATGGAAGGAATTGATTTTAAAGAGACTTTTGCTTAGGTGGAAAGGATTGAAGCTATGAGACTATTTATTGCTTATGTTTCTTACAAGAATTTCAAAGTCTATTAGATGGATGTCAAGTCATCATTCCTAAATGGAGAATTAGAAGAAGAGGTGTACATAGAGAAACCAGATGGATTTTAATTAACTGATCAAAGAGATATGGTGTGTCGGTTGAAGAAAGCATTTTATAGATTGAAGCAAGCGCCAAGGGTATGGTATGCCAGATTGGATAAGTATATGTTGAAGCAAGGATTTAACAAAGGTATTACTAATAGTAATTTGTATATTGATCATGATAACATTCTGATTATTGAAGTTTTTGTTAATGATATTATTTTTTGAGGAAATGATAGTTTGTACAAAGAGTTTGCTAATGAAATGTAGAATAAATTTGAAATGTCTATGATTGGAGAGGTGAAATTCTTTCTGGGATTGCAAATTACACATTCAGAAAAAGGGATCTTATATCTCAGTCCAAGTATGTAAAATAATTATTGAAGAAGTTTGGTTTGGAAGACACAAAGCTAGTTGGAACTCCTATGATGACCGGATGTAAGTTGACTAAGGATGATGATTCCCCTAAAGAAAATCAGACCAAATATAGATCTATGATTGGCAGATCGCTATATTTGACTCAGACTAGACTTGATATCATGAATGTTGTTTGTCTTGTTCCTAGATTTCAAGCCAATCCTAAGGAATCTCATGTTGTAGCTATTAAAATAATCTTTAGATATTTGAAAGGAACTATTGATTTTGGTTTATGGTATCCTAAAGATGATTATTTTACTTTGAGTTCTTTTACTGATGCTAATTGGGCAGGACATGTGGATGACCAGAAGAGTACTAGTGGTGGTGCATTTTTCATGGGAAAAAGATTGGTTTCTTGGTTGAGGAAAAAGCATAACTCTATTTCACCATCTAATGTAGAGGAAGAATATATTGTTCTTGCTAATATTTGTACTCAGGTGGTATGGATGAAGAAGATGTTGAAAGATATCAAAGTAGTGTATGATGAGCCTATTTCTATCTACTGTAACAATCAAGTGCAATTAACAATTTTAAGAATCTGGTGTTGCATTCCAAGACTAAGCATATATTAATCAAGTTTCAATTTTTTAAAGACAAGGTAAATGAGAAGGAAGTCAGATTAGAGTATGTGCCTTTTAAGGAATAGATTGTAGATATCTTCATGAAGCATTTGCTTAAAGATACTTTTGAGTATATCAAAGGGAAGTTAGGGGTGATACTGATTAGAACTAAAATGTGTTGGTATGCATCAGTCTAGTGAAATTCACAATCAAATCTTGTGATCCAGATTGATGAGTGGAGGCTGCTACTCAGGGGGAGTAGTCAGTGAGTTAGTTTTATGGTGCAAATATGTATATTTTCCATTGATGTCAAAGGGGGAGAGAGTTATGTGAAAAACTATGTTGGGAGAGAGTTATGTAAGGTGAAGAGAGTAATATGAGAGAGTTGTTGATTTCTTTTTCATTGATTATTTTTCACATCATATGTTGCCATCAATGCAAAAAGGGGAGATTGTTAGAGATTACTATAAGTATGTTGCAAATATGTGCTTTAGAGATATCTAAAAGATGTGTTGTCATTGATGTCAACATATTTCTCTATCTATGAAAATGTTGCAGTGAAGTTGAGTGAGTTAGTTAGTTCAACATATTGATGATTAGAGTTTACAGATTAAAGGGTTTGTAGAGGATTGTTCGTAGATGATCAATGCAATTTTTAAGGGTCCGCATGAAGATCCAAGTGAGTTATGGATATTTGTGTTGTGGTTGGATTTTTAGTTGTTTAGTGGTCATAGAGTGTCAATATTTTGATCTGCATTGATCTTTATTGTAATATCTTGATTTGCAGATTTGGAGATATGTTTGGGACATTGATGTGTATCCTCAATTCAAGTGGTTTGTGGTTTGGTGCTCTGCAAGTTATTTTTCCAGGTTGAGAATCATTGCAGTTAGTGTTCTTGAAGTTTGGTATAATGATGATATGATTCTAGTAATTTGAGTTTGTGCAGATGTTGAAGTGGTAATTCATGATGCTTGTGGATGTTTCTAGATCATTTGCCTTTTGTGTTGGTGGTCCACATTGATCATTGTGCACGTAATTGATGATTTTCTCCGGTGTGTTAGTGCTCTTCATATTTGTGGCCAAGCAGATGTTGTAACATGTTGCAGATGTTCGATGCATAATTCTTGGAGGTGTTTTGCATTCAAGGCATGCGATATGGGTTTGTTCTATGTCTTAACTAATATTTCTTGGTTCATATGTGATATTATAGCATGTGTGGTTATATTTTTGTAATTAGGTGATGAGCGTTGAGCCAATCTTGATGATCTTCACAAGGCTGATGTCATGTATAAATAAATGTAATATATTTGTAATTGTGTGGTGATGTGTATGAATGAGAGTCAAATGTATGTGCACTGAACGTATTAATATTGTGGAGGTAGAGAAGAAGAGTGAATAAGAAGTTGTCATGTGCTTAACTAGAACTGTAACTAGGCATTAGGAGATTCTAGTTTCCAGTTCATGATCCTCTGGATGTGATCCAAGTTTGTAAGACAGTGAGTCTTACTTGGGTTGTAGCCCTTGTTGTTTTTTAGCAGTGAGCTCTAGGCAGTGTGCCTGAATGCATGTGAATTCCCCATTGTAATTTTCCTAAAACCTCTAATAGAGTATCATCGTATTGTGGGTGGGTTCCCACAGTGGTTTTTCCCTTGACCAGGTTTTCCACGTCAAAAATCTTGGTGTTATGTGTGTCCATATTGTGTTGCTAATTCATGCTTTCACGTTTCATTATCAGATCTAAGATTAAGTTTAATTTGTGTAAGATTTTATGACAACTAATTCACCCCCCCCCCTCTCAGTTGTCAACCCTATTTCCATCAATAGGAAGAATTGCTTAAAATTAAAACCTATCCTAGGAGGTGATGCACCAAATATTTAAGAAGCCTAATAAGTTGCACTAACTCATAACACATCTTAACAAAAAAGAGCTTTGTTTATCACAACTCAACTAAGCACGCAATACATCAATATTTCATAGAAAGGGGATAATTTCAAAGTTTTTTTGAAGGAAAACAAATTATTATCAAAACTTCAAACTACCAATACCAATTGAACACAATCTTTGACCTGTATTAACTATGCATTTTCTTACATTAATACTATTTAAAAGAGACAAAACTAGAGGATTATAAGAATGAATCACAAAAACATCATCCAATCTTTCATTCAACACAACACATAAAGTATCAAGAAGGAAAACTATTGCTCTTTTATTAAAATCTAGAAGGAATTAATGTTACAAATCTGAAAAAAATTCTCCAACTAAGCTACAATGTCTCATGCCTTAATGTTGAATACAAAAGGCAAAGAGAAAATAACTATTGAGAAAAGATTACAAAATTTTCCTTATAGAAAAGGTCTTACTCCTTGACTGAAAATGAACTAAAGAAGGAATGAGCTAGAATTGAAGAAGATCCCTTGGAAAGTGCTTCAACTGATTTCTTTTTCATGATCCAACTGGATGAAATATCTTCTTGGGGTTGTACACCAAAAATCCTATGAAATAGCTATCAAAACTGCCCCAAACTGAGAGCTAATTGTTGCAAAAGTTGCCTTGAGTGATAGGCAACCCATGTGGGTCTTGAATTAATGATGAACTATCAATAAGTCTCCAAAACTCCTCCTTTTACTCCTTTAATTCACACTTGAAGTGATTGCATGATGAATCAACTAATTGAAAGCTTTAGGTGATTTTGAGTTTGACTTTTCCTTTTAGGCGTAGGATATTAGGAGGGTAAAATTGTCACATGGTAGTCAAACTCAAAATCACCTAAAGCTTTCAATTAGTGGATTCATCATGCAATCACTTCAAGGTTGAGTTAAAGGAGTAAAAGGAGGAGTTTTGGAGACTTATTGACAATTCATCATTAATTCAAGACCCCACATGGGTTGGCCATCACTCAAGGCAACTTTTGCAGTAGCTAGCTCTCAGTTTGAGGTAGTTTTGATAGCTATTTCGTAGGCTTTTTCGAGAAGCAAGACCCCAAGAAGATATTTCATCCAGTTGGAGAATCTTTCAAGGAAAAAGAAATCACTTGAAGCACTTTCCAAGGGATCTTCTCCAATTATATCTCAATCCTTCTTCAACTCATATTTAGATGAGGAGTAAGACCTTTTCTATAAGGAAAATTTTGTAATCTTTTCTCACTAGTTCTTTTCTCTTTTCCTTTTGCATTCAAAATTAAGGCATGAGACATTGTAGCTTAGTTGAAGATTTTTTTTCAGATTTGTAACAATTCCTTCTAGATTTTAATAAAAGAGCAACAATTTTCCTTCTTGATACTTTATGTGTTGTGTTGAATGAAAGATTGGATGATATTTTTGTAATTCATTCTTAGAATCCTCTAGTTTTGTCTCTTTCAATAAGTATTAATGCAAGAAGATGCATAGTTAATATAGGTCATAGATTGTGTTTAGCTAGTATTGGTAGTTTGAAGTTGTGATGATAATTTGTTTTCCTTCAAGAAAACTCTAAAATTATCCCCTTTCTATGAAATATTGATGTATTACATGCTTAGTTGAGTTGTGATGAACAAATCTCTTGTTTGTTAAGATGTGTTTTGAGTTAGTGCAATTGATTAGGCTTCTTAAATGTTTGGTGCATCACCTCCTAGGATAGGTTTTAATTTCAAGCAATTCTTGCTATCCCTTTTCCCAATCAGAAGTTAGTTTTTTAGGAGGTTTTATCAGAGAACCAACTCACTCTAGAGGTTGATTTCCATCATAGGCAACCCACATGCCTAGAAATCATCCCATGTTTCACAAGATTGTTGAGATTTTAGCTTAAGAATTGTTGGTTCCCAAATCAACAGATTCTAAATCCTAGAGGAATATCCACTAACTCATCAACAAACGTAGAATAGGATTTTGCCAATGAGTTTCAACCTCAGGAATGAACACTCCTACACTTTTAGCTCTACAAGACCAAGACGCGTAGACCTTAACAATGCCTTAAGATACTAAACACACACACTGATTGACATTGTTATGATAAGCATATGTTTCAATGAAAACATACCAAGGAAAGAATGATCACATTATACTTTGGCTATAATCTTAGTTTACTAACTTTCACTCAGTGATTGAGACTGGTTCAGGATTATTTCTACTCCTACTCCTACTTCTATAAATAGAAATAAAAATGAATAGAAATGAACAATATTTATAAAATAGATGATTCTTAACAATCTTGAGAAGAAGGACCAGTGCTTATCTTAGGGAAAATAGAGTCCAAACTACAGATACTTTGCCACAATATACATTTCTTTAGTTGTACTTAAACATTGTATGACTTGCATATCATGTTCAAGAAAATCATTACAAATTGAAGAACATTTCACACATACACATTGCAGTAATCCTCAATATATTTTAACCCTTTAACTTGAAGAGACCCATTCATAAGGATTACACACTCTTACTTGAAGAGGACAAATTGAAATACCATTGACACACAAATTTATAAAAAATGTATGTAAATAAATGTCTGAAGCTACAAATGATATTCTTTTATTGATTCTTAAAATATTTGATACATTATAGCAGAAAATATTTGTAGAAAGGAAATGTTATAACTTTGTATTCCAAAATGGATCCTATTACATACTACTTCTCAAAGATGTTCAAATCCCCTTCACTCTAGCCCTGATTTCTCTTTTATAGTCACAAGGGAGAGAAAAAAACTTCAGGACGAGTGTGACACTGTCAAAATTTCCTTAGTTACATTTTACAAAATTCTACAAAGTAGCTTCAAAAGAGCCTTGCATGCAAATCCTCATGGTTCATTAATTGCAAATATCTGCAAGGGTTGCATTTGGGAACTGGAGCTGGTGGAGGTGCACTATGATAGGTACGATGTATTTGAATACTCTAATCAACATGTCCAAAATTGGAGACTTGCATAGAAAGGATAAAAATAAGCATTCCCAAAGGGACACAACCTTAATTACTCCTCCTCCTCGGGCTAGTCTTTCTCCAAAGAGTAGTACTTCTTGTGCCACCCATCCACTTCATCTATCGACCAAGGAAAACATTTTAAACTTTGCAATTTATTCATAGCCTCTTTAGTTTTGGGGGTTGGTAAAGCCACAACCTCTACAACAAACTTATGATACAACAAATCTACATCAAGAATCTATCAATAATTAAATGATATGAATCTTTCTTATTGGGGTCTTCAACAAGCAATTTCAAAACTACATCTACTGACTGTTGGAAGTCCATCTGCCACTTGTCAAGCTCTTTCATTTGTCCCTCACCTATCAAAATTGAAGAAATGTCATCCTTTCACAAACCTTTGAAGGAGTCCAATTTATCCTACAGTTTTTTATTTTCCTCTTCGACATGGGGCAACTCCTTGATCAATAAATTATAACTTTTTCATGTATCATTGACAATTGAAGGAGCATTAGGTTTTTTCTTTACTGCCAGAAGAATTTCCTTAAGAATTGGGCCTTAGGCAACCATGTGACCCTTAAGTGACAAAATAATGAAAGAATCTCATCAAAATGGGACTTGAATTGAATCACAAAAGAATATGAAAAATGAACCTCATCCAATTTAGAGAAAACTTTATTTGCCACCTGCAAGACTGACACTTTCTTTATCTCCAGATATCTATCTACTAACTCTTCCTTGAGCTTTTGCAACTCATCTTGCATCCTCTACATTTCTTCCAATTGCTTCTTTGTTAATATCATGGCTTCTTCTTCAGCTATTACCTTCTTTAATTTGACATTTTCAACGTATATTTTATCATGGTAAGCCTACAAAGCTACATGCATTCCCTTAAGCCTTTCATGCTTCTTTCCAAATTGTGCAGCATGCATAATTATCATGGAAACTTCTAATACCATTGTATCTACCAATGTCCTAATAATGGCATGCCCCACCTTTTTCTCTACTCCATACAAAATAGTAGGCTTATCAATATTTGGGGCCTTGGTCCACAATGAAAATGCCTTCACACTGGGGTTGAATCCGGACCCATGCACCCCAAATTCTTGACCATAAATAGGGTCGTTTTGTCTTATCACCTGATATAATACCAAAATATTCTCCAAGTCCCACCCTAGGATAAGAATCATATCACTTTTCTTTACAATCTCTCTGCCCTCCTATGGGGTACACTGGATGTTATTCTTATCAAAAAATTTGATTTCCTCTTTAGATAAACCTTTCAAATTCTCTCTCATCCAAAAAGATTTAAACTCTGGGGTATTTACAAAATTATCATCTTCCATGAATTGAATTGATGCAACTATTCTCTCATCATTGGCATCTTCCTCTGGGACAACATCAAGAAGGGTAGTCCGGTCTAAATCCATAAGGACATCAACAGCTTCATCATCTTTGAATGTCTCTCTAGGAGGAGAAGGGGGTTGCACACTTGTAGCAATCTCAACACTAATTACATATGAAAAATCTGAGATATTCTTGTTGTGTAAACTACTATAGGATGCTCTTCTTGAGTAGGATGTTGTGAGGGGATGTCCTAAGAAGATTCCCTAGTCAAAATTGCCTTGCCCTTTGACCTTGAAGATGTAGGAGGCTCATAAGTAGGTCTCTCCTCAAGGATTTCTCCTGACCGCCCTATTTCTCTTCTTTTATGTTTTGAGGCAATGATCTCTTCAAAAGACTTCATTTTTCATATCATCCTAGAAAAATCATTTTGTATGATAGAAAAACCCCTGAAAGTTGGGTCTCCCTCTCTCGTTTCCCTTTCCAACTTCTATAGATATTCCCTTTTCTTCCTCTTTTGCATAGCCTCAGAGGGATTGACATTTCTAATTAAATCTTCCTGCTAATAAAAATGGTGGGAATAGCCTCTTACTTTGAGTTTTTGAGTTCTCAACTCATTTATGTAGCCTTTCGGGTCAAAATTTCTTGCTTGGATCACTTTGAGCCAATAATTATGTACCAAAAATTGTTACACATTCTCGAGAGAATCACTTCCCACACTGAATTCTTCAATGGTGATCATTCTAGGGAGGTGTCCCTTCTTCTCTGTTCTGATCAACTCTTTCTCCATCCACATTATCTGCCACATAAATTCTATAAAGGTGAGCCTTGGGGAGGCTATGATGGGCAAGATATGAGGGGGTTGTGGACACCCATAAATTTTGATTAGTGTACAATTTGAATAAAAGAAGAAGTCACCAAAACTATGGGAGAATGCTCCCTCTAGATATTCTATATTTTCTGCCTTGGCACTTGTTATTCTCATGAATTTTATGATATGCATTGGCAACCTTGGTAGAGTTGTTCCCAACATCCCAAGAACTTTTACTACAAAATGATCATAGAATTTTCTGTAATCAGAATATTTTGATCCCTTATCCCATATCTATGTCCACTTTTGGACCAACCATCTATGCCATGTTCTTGGATCACATTCCTTTATTTGCAATGCCTCATCCCACACTTTCTTATTTTTAAAAAGAATTAGATGGAAAATCAAAGAATAGTGCCTAAACTTAAGGTCTTTCTTTTCATTTCTGGCCTCAATTAGGCTCTCATGCAACTTCTCTTTAAGATATGTGGAAAAATCATATAATTCATTAGTCTCTGAATGCTGGATTTTGCTTACCATCATTATATATTCAATGGGGATTTGAGATAATCCACAGTCTTCCCCAAAAATATGGTATTAAACATAGTAGGTCTTTATGAAATAGTATTCAAACAGTGTTATGCAAAAAGACTCAACATCCATTAAGTAGCTCTATCTACCCTTATACATTCTCTTCAAAAATGTGGCAGTATCTACTCCCTTATAACCCTTTTCCTTGAAGCATATTTTGCCTGCAATCTCCTTTTGTCAATGCTCTTAAGAGAACTCTTATCTAATTCAAAATATTGAATTATTGATTCCTTTATCACATCCAACATACAGTATCCACTACCCATCCTAACTATCATGCTTAAGGGGTGGTAGTGCTTTGCTAGTTCCCTAATCAGTATGGGCTCCACAAAAACATTCGGGACAACTAGGTTCCCCAACTTCTGATTCCGTAGATTGGAGACTAGAATGGCCTTATCCTTGTTTTCATAAAAGTAGAAAAAGATATACCAACCCCTGTCACTGGTATGGGCATCCAGTTGGAATTGTAGTCTGTGAAGACTATTTTGCATGACTCATGCATATTTGACTCGAGGTACAATTCCAATAGGTCTTGAGTGAGGCTTCTGGTTTCCTTCTTTCTTTTTTCTGCCTCCTCCATCTTCTCCTCTACTTTCTCAATCTCCTCTCCACTCTTAGCTAGGGTTGACGAGGATGGACCTTCTGTAGGGTTTTCTTGTTGGGCAAGAATTAGTCTTTCTACAATAGGGGCTTGTTTTGTCGATGTGGTGGTCGCAAGTGTGGCTTTCTTGGTTGGATCCCTCATTCTCTTGGGCTTGAGAGTACCCTCTTATGGATTTGAAGCTTCTCCTTGAGGGTCTTCTATAGAAGGAGGGGCTTGCACAGATGATTCTACAAATATTTTCTTTGGAGCAACTTTCCTCCTTTTTGGTGTGAGTTTTCTAGCCTTAGGAGGAGGGTTTGGCTCATCAAATTCCTCACTGTTCAAGGAGACTACAACAATGTTTTTGGGAGCCCTCTTTTTTTTTGGCTTTATAGGCTCTTTTTGGGGAGGAGGGGAATTTGTTTTAGTGTTGGGAGAGGCATTTGAGGTATTGGCAGGATCAGATGGGCATGGCTCAGTCACAAGTTTATCTACAATCGCTTGGATAGGTGAAACAACAAGAAGCGGAACTGCATGAGTAATTTTTGGTTGAGTAGAGATTTCTCCCACTTTGAGAGTCATTTCAATAGTTGGGAAAACAAAATCCTTGATGGGGATGGTCATTTTCTATCTCAAACTAATGGGAGCTATGAAATTTAGAAAGCTATTAATCCCTTCCCTTACTTTTAGGGAACAACTACACATATTTCTTACTAAAACCCCCGCAACACTTGCAATTTCACTACTAAAAGATAGAGCGAGAATTGATTTAACTTACTATTTTTTCATTCTTGATTGCAACTCTGGCTCGAAGCTGCTTTTGGTCACTTTTGGATGCTTGGAATTCACTCTGAGATTTCTTTAAAATTGAAAGGTGACTAATGACTTGTCAAATTTTTCTTTTATTGCTCATAGCACGCTCGTCATTACTACATACGTGCATGCCTCAGCAGGTTGGTGGCTTAAGATTTAAACTCCACCATTGATCTTGAATCAGATAGCTAGGATTGCATTCTAAATCCTTTGACTACTGACATGGCATCCTTTGATTTACTCTTCACCACCTTTGATATCACCATGTCATCTCCCTGTAAATCATCCCCTTGTGGGATAGCGGGATCCTATCATCTCCTTGTAAATATTCATCCCGCAAGGTCTTTTTCCTGTCATTCTATAGCATGTGGGATAGCGAGATCCCTTTATCTCTCCTTATGTTGCCACCCCACAATGTCTTTGTCTTATCCCTCTCTAAGTTGCGGGATGACATAGCTTTATCATTGTCACCTTCTTATTACCCCACACAGTGATTTTCTCCTCACATTTGGCTCATGGGATAGCGAGGAAAGACCACATACTTGTCCCCCTAACCCGCATCTATCTTTGCTAGTCACCTTTAACCTTGTGGGGTAACTCTACCCTCCTGCTTCAACTATCTCTCGCACTCCCACAATATTTTTCCTTTTCCTCTATTAAAGCTTTCCTTTTCTCTTGCTCTTCTATATGCAGGATGGCAAGGTCCATTTTCTCCTTTGCTCCCACTGGCCTGCATGCCAAAAATCTTACCACTATTATCCCACAAGGTAATGGGCCTTCAATTTGCAACCATCCCATTGTCTTACTTTGCACTCTGCATGACCATTTTGTCGTGCGGGGTATACTTTCTTCTTCTTTTGAATTCCTCTCACTATCCTGCAGGGTTGCTTTCTTTAGATGCTTTGCCATGCTTTATTAACATAGTGGTCTTCTTCTTTAAGCTATGCGGGATAGCGGGGATATTTCCTCCTTCATACCCGCTAGCCCACGACATTCTCTACTACCAATTCTTGATGTGCAGGATGGCGGGGTAAAGGACGATATTCACTTCCCGTTAACGCACAACATTTTTTTCTTTCTCTTCAAACCCGTATGGAGTGAAAATTCCTTTATTTTATCATGCACCCCGTTGTCCCAATGTGCTTCCTCTTGTGCCTTCTAGGTGTCGAATGTCTCACTTTATTGATTTCCATCACACTTTGTGGGGTACTGGGATCAATATATTATTGGCATTGTGTTCTCATTGATGTCAAATAGTATAGGATGGTAACCGGTATGGGAGATGTATGTATAGTACTTTCATTGAGGTCATCTAGCATACTGGCTATTGGAGTCACCGGTACATAAGTTAGTGTTGACTTGTGTTGAAGACATAAGGATTGCAGACCGGTAAGAGACAGGTTGGTAGTGCATGGTTGTCACCAACAAGAGAGAAAGATGTTGGGCGGTTGATTGTGATGAAGATGGGGAATGTTACCTAAATCACATCAACATCAGAGGTGAAGTATGTGTAGGCCACTAGTATGTTGTGTGGATATCAAATATGAGGAATCCCACCAGATAAAGTTTCAATCACCATTTGTAGAGATGATTGACAGTGAATGTGCCTAATCGGATCATATGTGCCTGATTGAAGATATGCTGCTCAAACAGGGAAGCCACATTGGTGCATTGCAAGATGTAGATGACAAGGATCCACTCCCACCAGTAAGTGGATCTTATCTCCTATTATGCATGGAATGCATCATAGTTCTTGCAGATAAAAGAAAATAGTTAAAGGAAAGTGTTTGAAGGCTCACACCAAAGGAACTGGTGAAATACTAAGCTGCCTTAGGTGCATGAGATCAGAGATATGCACCGGATTGGTCAGGTAGACAATGATGATTTGTCAGTACAGATATTGAAGGATATGGTTGTCACTTTGACAAACATGTTAATGGTAGAAACAATCCATTGATGAAGAAGGAAAGTTGGAGCAGAAGCAGACATATGGAGATTGGTGAAGGTTGATGACATAATGTCATCAAGGTGTTTACTGGTAAGTATGTCCATCGGTAATGCTGACAAAGTGAAGATACAGAAGGCTCCCATCTGATGAAGATGTGCATGAAGTAGGTTGGCATGTGTGCTGACCAGTTTAGGTGTTCCACCAGAAGAGAAGCAAAGTGCAAGGTTGAAGGTAGACCGGTTAGGGTATAACCGTCAGAGTCTATGAACCGGTAGATGAACCCGGTTAAGTGGTTGTCAGTGATCTTGTCTGGACTGACATAGAAGACCTAGTAATGGTGGATGTCGATAAAAGGGGCCATGTGGAGGTGAAGTGGCATGCATGCACAGGTCAGTGTGATGTGTCGGTGAGGTTGTTGGCGACTGGTCCAGCATTTAATGGTGACTATGAATCTCGAGGAAGAAAAAAAGAGGATTGTGGCTTGAGATAAAGGAAACAACATAGATATAGTAAAGACTAATCTTGCAGATTGAAGAGGATAAAGGAAACCACATCACTCACGTGATCGATTAGAAAAAAGGTCGAAAAACATGCTACAGACGGCAAAAGAGAAAAGACGTGTTTTGCAAGGTAAACAGATGGGCAATGCTCATTGATTGACTTTTGAACATCGATCAAGGATAGGAAATCAAATTGGATTTGATATGTCATGATTATTAGAGATTAGATCAGATGCAAATTCAATGCATGGCAGAAACCCTAGCATGTCATTGTTCAAAATCACGTTTAGGCGGGAAAAGTTGGCTATAAGAGTGTGAGCCAAACATATTGTTCGTGTTGCTAAAGGAGAGAGTGTTTCTGCTGCATGTAAGATCAAATTTGTCAAGTAATCAATGAGAATTAGAGAAGAGACTGAGTGTGCAAGTGATAAATGGGTTGAAGAGTTCAATTGGCAATAGTGAGGCAACTGGTAGCTGGCCATTGAGTCTGACAAAGGAGTTCACCAATGGTGACTAAATCAACGGAGAAGAGTTGCAGAAGATTGTAGAGAAGGCAAGCTGAGAACTGACAGGATTCAGATGGTATACATATGACTACGTTATCAAGACTAGTGGTGGATAAAAGTAGTGTGGCAGAGAGAAAAGAGAACCAGTAGAGAGCAGAACCGACAAGGAAGAAAAAGAGGCTGAACCAAGAAATGTGCAGCAGAAAGTGAGATGCAACAGAGAGTGGATTGCAGAAGAAGATAAGGTTATTGTAGAGAAAAGGTGAAGAGAGAGCCGATAAATATCTATAGAGAGGAGAACCAGTGGAGAGACATACATGAGAGTTACAAAGTTCTTTTGTAACAAGAAGATAACTTTTGTATTTAAAATATGATTTTGTAATCACTAAGTTGGAGCTTGGTGCATGGATTGGTGCCCTAAATCAAGGGTTGGTGCTCCTTGGGTTGGTGCCCTAAAGTAGGAGTGGTACTCTTTGGGTTGGTGCCCTAAATGTTGTAACCGAGGTTTTCATTGTGAGGCTGGATTAGAGCAGTAGTCTCCAGCAACACTTCTCACCGAGGTTTTTCCCATCTTGGGTTTTCCTCGTACATCTGGTGTTATGTGATGCCCCTTTTATGTGTGGCTGCATTTGTGTGTGTCTCCCATATAACTGGTATGTTTTCTTTATGTTATATCTATTAACCGGTATACACACATAGGATAGAAAAGGAAAAAGTTTATAAATCACTGATTCACCCCCCCTCTCAGTGACATCTAGTGTTCAACATATGCACCCTTATCCCACCAAACCGTAAGGCAAAACCTGTACTCGGTTGACTACTACGAGGTGATATTTTCTTCAACCTGATGAATGCCCCACTATCCTATAGGCCCTGGACATGTGTGAAATGAAGCATGCGAGGTTAAAATTTAGCACTCTAGACCACGACCCCACTATCCCTTAGTCCTTGAATTCATGCAAGCAACACTTGAGTAAATTTTTAAAACACGTGCTCACTAATGAAGGGTAAGGGGACCCTGAATCCTAGGATTACTAGGGGCTCAAATATAAGACTCAAAGCTACAACAAGGGACTTATGAAAAAATTATTTTTAAAACGCTCGACATAGAAATCGGCTAAATGCTATGGGGCTGGTAATTTTATGATGCAGAACCCTCTAGAAGATAACTTAAAGGCTTGCAACCTATTGAAGTCGGTCAATGAGAAAACATAACAAGGTAGAGGTTTTTTCAAAAAGAAATTCCCAAAGCTTACCACCATGGCTGCTAAACCCTAAACCCAAGACTTTTGAGCACAGAAAAGGACGCAAACCATAGCAAAATTTTACACTCCCAACAAGCATCATGGGTGAAATCTTGGTGACAATAATTAGGTCTTGTCCATATCAATTTTTATTCTTAACCAATGATCATGATCAACTTGTCATATTAATTGGACATCAATTTAACCCTAATCAGTGTCAATTAGGGTTTGTCCTAAATCTTTGTCATTTGTAATTTTAATCATCCTTTGGTCAATCGTCAATCAATTTGGATCAATTTATGTCATTTCCAATCTTCAATCATTAGTCAATTATCATTGATTTGTCATCAGTCTTTATCAATCTTTATCAATCAATCATCATCAGTCTTAATCAATCATCAATCTTTGTCAATTTTTATTGATTCATCATCAAACCCTTATCAGCCACCATTTATCAAATCAAGCCTCTTTGTCGATTTTGATCGATTTGTCATTATGGTCTCTGTTGTTATCAATTTAATCAACTTAAAGTTCTTGTCAATTACGCTTTGATCACTGAAGAGGGGAAATGGAATGAGAGGTTAAATGATCAAAATGACAATGAAATGAGCAAGAAAACACTAAAACATCAAAAGATCATTTATACCTTGCTATTTGACCTCTCCCTCAGATTGAGCCTTCGATGAAGTTGAATAGCGCCTCTCTTCAACTTGATTGGATGAGCTCCTTCTTGATGGATGTGGAATGCTCTCCAAATGCTCAACAAGGTAAGTGGATTATTGGATTGAATTTGGATGATGGATAGAAGGATTTGATAATGGAGGATTATGAGGACATGGTAGAGGGATGATTAGAAGAGGATGAGAGGAGAAAATAGCAGCATAAGAATGTCATAGAAGATGATGATTTTGTGAGGAGAAGAGGCTCCAATTTATAGATTGGAGGAGGCCAATGGAGGGGCAAGATTGATTTGATCATGAAAGGTTGAGATTGATTTGAGATGGAAGGCATGGATCAAGGGTGCCTTGGGAAAATAAACAAGAATATAAAATTCCTTGGGAAAAGGGGAGAGAAATTTGAATTTCAAACATGAGGAATTAAAAATTCCAAAATAAGGATGCATTGAGGGATTCAAAGAAATTTGAATTTCTTTGAGAGACTCAATGTTGATGTGACATAGTGGGAATTAAAAATTGAGGGATAATGATAAGCATGATTATTAGATATTCTAGAAGGATTAATTAGGTTGAGTGGGATTAGGAAAAGTGATTTGTAGGAATCACATGACTAGGTTAATTAATTAAAATTAATTAATTGAGTGGGTTTAGAGGAAATAATTATTGGAGGGGACTTTAGAAGAATAGGGGAGTAAATAATTTATTTGATAAATTAATTATTGGACAATAGTGATAGGATTAATTAAATTAGATTTAATATATTCTGAGAGGAATGAGGATAACACAATTAAATTAATTAATTATATTGACATGTTTAAATTAATTAAATATTTATTTTAGGTGTCTACATTTTTCCCCACTTTGATATAGCATTGTGAAATGATGTTATATCAAAGAAGAATAAAGCATAGTGGAAGAAAAGGATAAGGACTAGTAGCATGATGCCCCAGTCTTGAGATGAAGAAAAGGATAAGGAATAGTAGCATGATGCCCTAGTCATGAGATGAGGAAGAATGATGAGGAGGAAGCAGTGGTATGCCCCCTCGAGAGGACATGCGGGTTCAAAGAACACGGGTGTGCTCTTGAAAGGAATTAGAAGAATAAGTGATGAAAGTATGAAGATAATGAAAGAGGTAACTAGGATGGGTTGGAGTATTGTGAATGAAATGAGACAAAGAAATGATAAATGGATTGGATTTCTTGTTGAGAAAGTATAGAGAGCAAACCTAGATTTGATATTTCCATGGATAGTCTAAACCACTGATTATAGGAACTAGGATGATATGAAGATCCGAGGCATGGACTGACACTCAGTCAAACAAGAATGTCTTGCACACAATCACGGAAGTGTTCATAAACACTAATGTAGGGTTGTCGGTTTGAACAAGGAAGACCTTCAAACACACCATGCCATGAAAACTATGCCCCATTATACACCAACCAAGACATACCAAGATATAGGATGATCAAGGCAGTCCTGAACAAGTGTAGTTTTGGGACACAAGATGAAAACAAAGCGAAAAGATAAAGCATGCAAACAACATGCACATGACCAACTTACATCTCTTTCCAAGAGTAGGACATGGATTTGGATAAACTGTCAGACTAGGGAAGAAGACATCCCAATGGGTAGGTGATGGATTTGGATGAAGTGCGAGAAATGTGAAGGATTCATCCCGATGGGCAGAGTGATGGATTGATTGATGGATGACAAAATACAAGTTGGATGTGCAAAATCTGCAAATGAGAGGATTGTTGCTTGGATTTGATTATCAAAGTATGCATGGGTGCTTGGATTAGCCACAAGTTAGCATGAGCTTAGGTAGATGGGGAAAGCTCAGTTTGATGGATTGGATAGGATTGGAAGAAGGATAAATGATTAGATAGGATGAAAAAGGGGGATGGGTGATTGAGTAGGACCAAATTAAGGATGGGATTAATGATTGAATTGGAAGAGATGGAGAATAAGATAGGATTGGATTAGAAATTGGATAGGATGGGGTGGATTGGTGAATAGGATTTGATTGAATTGGAAGAGATAGAGAATATGATTGGATGAGATAGGATTGGATTGGACATATAATTGGATAGGATGGGGTTGTTTGGTGAATATAGGATAAATGGACTGGAACCAATGACAAGGGAGAACCAAAGATTAGTACGAGAATGGATGGATGAATGGACAAAGATATTTTTTGTATAGATGAATCAAGTGGATGGATATGGATAGGAAATGGAGGAATAAAGGATGGAGGGTAAGATGATGGAGACCCAGGGACTATGCTACAAAGGAGTGCAATGCCCCACACTAGAGGTAGTGGAATTAAGGATGCAAGGATGGTGGATAAAGATGTATGAGGTGGAAGGATAATGTGTAATGGATATGGATGGTGGAGGATTTAAGGCTTGTGTTTTCCAAAGCATGCATGCATATACATTATTTTGCCTCTATATGATCCAGACCAAAGATAAGAATGGAGGATTCATTTTGATAGGATGAGGGATATGAGATGGAGGATATTGATAGGATAGTCAACATCAAAGATAGGAAAGGATAATGGACTTAGATAAGATGCAGATCAATGGGACGATTACATGGATGAAGCTTTCCCCCAAGTGAAGAGTCTCATGGGAGATGCTCTTGCATGGTTCGTGTCCTTACCTCAAGGTTCCATTACCTCCTTCCTAGACTTAGCAGAGAAGTTTGTGGCTCACTATGCCTACAACATGGATAATAATGTTTCAATGATGGACCTTTGTAACATGAAGCAAAGGCCTGGAGAAACTTTTTCTAACTTCTTGCAAAGATGGCGGCATCTCATCAAGAAATTCCAATGGGACATGCTAGAACAACAACAAATTGAATTATTTCAAAAGAATTTGGTGCTCGAACTATCAAGGCCTCTAACATCTCAATGTATTAAATCTTTCCAAAAATTGACTAATAAGGGCCTAGCCCTCTAACATGTCTTGTTAGAGGAAGGAACCTTAAAACATTACCAAAAATCAAGTCAAAATTCTTTCTCTTATCATAATAAACCAAAATTCTAGTCCAAAAATAACAACGTAGTCAATGATGGTGTGACTGATGCAAAACGGGTCTAGACCGTGACCGCTCCTCCAAAGCCCACCACCACCAATTGCCAATTCAACAATAAAAATAATCAAAATCAATCTCAAAAGCCTCATAACAATGTCTCAATCTAGGGGCAACCATAGAACTCCAAGAGATTTTACTCCTCTCGCTGAGCCCATTGAAGTGGTGTTTCAAAAGCTTATCCAAGCAGGTGCAGTGGTCTTCCTGATTACTCGCCCGTTCGATCCCAATCAACCCAAACCTACGTGGTATAATGAGAATGAATATTGTGAGTATCATCGTATCAAGGAGCATGATACACGAAAGTGCATGAAGCTTAAAATCTACATACAAGATCTCATTGATAAGGGTCCGATTGAGGTAGAAAATTCAAAACCTAGTAATAGAAATGACAAACTCAAAATGTACCAGGAACCCTTCCGAAAACATGATAAAGGAAAAGGCTCATCATCTAACACTATGAACTATGACTACACTCATCATATAATAGGATTTTACTCTTTAGTAGGTCACATTGAGCCCACAGACAACCATGTCAGCATCATAACTATCCAAGGAGCTAACCCTCCCCCTTCCCAAAGCAGACCTAACCCTACTAGGATAGTCATTCAAGGTGCCACACCTTCCGCTTCCCACTATGACTACAATGTAACCATCCACCAAGGCAGAGTCACTATTCAAGGAGCCCCTCCTCCACCAAACCCTCCCCCCATGTCTTCCACCCACCAATATGACCTCCTTGACCAACTTGGGAAGACCCCTGCACAAATATACATCCTATAAATTCTCAAGACTTCCCTTGTCCATAAGGAAATTTTGGAACAAGCCCTCCTTGAGTCAATGTTGCCCAATTTCAAGCTCTCATTGGAAACCTTGTCATCCAACAATACCTTGTGTTCACTTCCAATGATGCTCCTGTAGATGAAGACCATAATAAACCTTTGCACATCGAAGCCCTTATCCATAAACACAAGGTCAAACATATCCTGATAGATGATGGATTCAAACTCAATTTGTGTACATACAAGTTAATAAAACAATAGGGACTTTCTGAAGACTAGGTAGATACATCAGGAAGAATCACAATAAAAGCATATGATGATGAAGAAAGAGTTTCTAAAGGAATGATCACCTTACCTCTTCAAGTAGGCCCTTTCACAATTGAAACCCCTTGCTAAGTCCTAGATCTTGATCTCTCCTACAACATCCTTCTCGGTCGCCCATGGATTCACTCCTTGCAGGCTATACCCTCCACTTATCATCAATGCATCAAATTCCCCTTTAAAGGAAGAGAGATCACTATCAAAGGTGATCCACAACCTTTTCAATATTACAAGCTCTTAGAGGGGAAGCATCCATATCATTGCCCACTAAATAGACCCCTGCCAACTCCTCCATCTCACACCTCAAATGTCGCCTCCACCTCATCCCAAGAAGACTCATGAATCAAGATCCTGGATAATGGCTATAGAGAATACAAATTGGAGGATGTCTTATTAATAGGCAACCTCCCCTTATCTTCCAAGTCATTTGTTAAACCAAAAGAACTCAAAAAAGATCAAAAATCGGTTATACAATACAAAGATACCACCTTTCAGCAATGGGGCCCACTTGATGAGGAGAGCCTCGACACATATGTCTCTTCATGGTTGTACTGGGAAGAATATGAAGACCCAGCAAAAATACCTAAAAAAATGTATCCAAAAGCATCAACTATAGTCAAAAAAATGGGTTACAAAGGACACGGTTTGGGACCAGAGGAAAAAGGAAGAAAAGAACCCATAAATCCTATCTCCTACAAGTACAATAGAGGCTTGGGGTACACTCCAGTGCCTAAGATCACTATCACTAGTGACCCTTCACATCCTCCTTTGGATATCAAAGACTCTAAGGAAGAGGAGTTCCATGAAATGTCTTATGACTACGAAAACAACATCTTCTTTGACACTCACATCAACACCATCACTCCCATAACCCCTCCCATTTTACACGAGCTACATCTTGTCCATCCCAAACTCATAGACTGGAGCCAATGAGATAAACCCACTTTAGATATCTGCACCAATGATAATGCTCTCATTACTCTCTTGACTATGCAAAATTTGGACGATTGCAACAGAGTACACGGGATTCAACTGCATGAAAAGGGATACTTTGGTAGTCAGGTCAATGCCCTTAGCCACAAAAAAGATAATAAAAAGAAAAAACATGATTCCCTAGGTGAAAACCTCTCTGAGGAACCTTTGGATGAGAAAAGGCACTTGAGGGACTTGACCTCCCTACCACTGGTCATCTTCCACAAGACAGGTCAAATTTGTTAATAGAGGAAACAAACAGTATCAATATGAATACCAAAGACATTCCAAAAAATGTGCTCATTGTCAAGTCCCTCACGGATCAAGAGAAGCAAGACTTCATCAATTTCCTCACAGAGACAAAAATCAACTTCGCATGGTCCTATGCTGACATGCCAGGTCTAGATCCTGATTTGGTGGTTCATAATCTTGCTATCCACCCAGATGCAAAACCTGTAAGATAGAAGTTGTGCAAAATGAATCCATATATTGCACCCCTGGTCAAAGTAGAACTCCAAAAGATGTTGGATGCAAAATTCTTCAAACCAATAGACTACGTTGAATGTGTATCCAACATTGTACTTGTCAGCAAACCTGCTAGGGGCATCCACATCTGTACTAATTTCTAAGATCTAAACAAGGCTTTCCCTAAAGATGATTTCCAACTCCCTAATATAGACATGATTGTGGGCCTTACAGCGGGACATGAGATGCTATCACTTATGGATTGATTTTATGGATATAATCAAATCAGGATCGCGAAAGAAGATCAACACATGAATGACCTTGGTGTCAAACTGAGACCATAAGTAACTAGAGTTTTGGAGTTTCAGAACAATTTTGTGTGAAGCTAGGCTATCCTTGGTTATCTTCCATGAAAGCTATTGCTTCCTATTCACAAGTGTTTGAAATTTCCCCATAATGGTGAAGTTGTTACTGTCAATCATAGTCTCTTTAAACCAGCTGAAAGAACTTCTAGCGTTCCTATTGATTATTTTTGGCCTAAACAATTCCAATCTCTTCCACCGCGAAGTGATCATCTTTTCAAATCTTATACTGCATTCACAACACCATGGGGGACTTTTTGTTACCGAGTTATGCCTTTTGGCCTCAAAAATGCCAGAGCCACATATCAGCACGCAATGAAAATAATTTTTCATGACCTCTTGCACAAAATTATGGAGGACTATGTGGACGATCTTCTAGGCAAATCAAAGACAAGACAGGAGCACATCCCTATCTTAAGGTAGATCTTTGAAAGATTGGAAAAATACAAACTGCGCCTCAATCCTTAAAAGTGTGTTTTTGGTGTCACATCAGGAAAACTACTAGGTTTCATTATTTCTCGTAGAGGCATAGAGGTCAATCCTACAAAGGTGAAAGCCAAAATGGAAATGCCTCCCCCAAAGACCCTCAAACAACTGCACAGCGTCCAGGGGAAACTCCAATCTGTTAGGCATTTTATTTCACAACTTGCAGATAAATACTATCCATTGCAGACATAATGTGCAAAGACACAAAATTCAAATGGGTCTACTTGTATCATAGGCCTTTGAAAAACTCAAAGAATATCTAGCATCACCTCCAGTTATTATGCCTCATACTCTTGGAAAACCTCTTATTTTGTACATATGTGATACCACAGTGGCATTGGGGGCATTATTGGCACAAAAAAATGATCAAGGGAAGGAACATGCCATATACTACATCAGTCGTACATTAATGGGGTAGGAACTCAATTATACCCCCATTGAAAGAGCATGCTTGGCAGTGGTATTTAGTACATAGAAACTCTGACACTATATGCTAAACAACAAAATAAAACTGATTGCTAAGATTGATCCTCTTAAATATCTCTTGTCAAAAGCTACCCTCACTAGCAAAACCGCTAAATGGGTCATGTTATTAAGCAAGTTTGACAATGAATATGTAGACATAAAAACAATCAAGAGACAGGTTATCACAGACCAGCTGACTGACACTCCACTTCCTAGTTACCATCTGATCCTTACAGAACTACCAGATGAATTCATAATGACTGTTACCACATCCTCCACATGGCAGTTGTACTTTGATGGCTCTTGCACCCAAAATGGATCGGGGGCAAGAATACTATTGATCACACCTCTGGGAGATTGCATACCAAAGTCATACAAGATAGCTTTTGTATGTACCAACAACATCGCAGAATATGAGGCACTCATTATCGGACTACGACTGGCTATCCAATGGAAGATAAGGGAATTATGTTAGGAATCAGAAGGACAACTGAGAGGGGGGGGTGACCCAGTTGTCAATGAATTTCAACCCAATTATAACTTAATCCAACTTAATACTTAATAGTGGTAAACCAAACTTAATGCCAGTTAACAGATTAGCAGTTAATATCAATACCGATGAAACTTAACGCATGAAATAGAAAGAGAAACAACATCCACAACACATAACATCTATATTTTTGACATGGAAACCCTGTAAGGGAAAAAACCACGGTGGGAAACCTTACCCACAATCAGATGATACTACTACAGATAGTATGTGTATACAAATGGGGTCTGCACATGTAGAAAGGCCAACCGCCTAGAGCACACTGCTCAAATGGGAGTCACAATGACTATAGTAGGATGGTTAAATCCTAGAATAATGTACTTCTTCAAAGTGCATCTGCAATGCTGGATTCAGTACCGGTTTAAGCTCTGATAAACACCTTCAAACCTTCCTTGAACCTTCAAATGATGTCTTCTTGATTCACTCTATGATCTGCTCATATGATCTTCAATATTCACACATACCAAGTTACAATACCATACCACAATTCCACACTTCATCTCACAAATGAGATCTTACATTTGAACAAAACCTAAGACCAAATACTAAGGTCGGCTCACTAAGAATATTACATTTAAATCAATTACAAATAAGTCTTGATGTGATACAACATGTCAGCTTAATACATTTACAACAATATCCAATCAATAAATCATCTCCATAACGTGTCGTACTGATCTAGAATAGATAATGTATACCGATCCATAACCTAGACCAATCTGCCGGTAACAACAAATATGTCAACCCGATTAGACCAATAACCAAAACACCAAAACCAAGTATCCAAACCATGTCTTTGACATAATCAAGTGATCTCCAGATGATAACACGTCATCATCAATTTTGGTGAGCCATAAAACCTGTCGGTGAACAACATGTGTCAGTTCAACAGTAAACCAATATAACCATAGTGCCAAATGAACAATGTAGATCTCCAAAAGAATAAGTGTTGATGTCAATGACAAAACTAATGCAACACATCCATAATACCAATAATCTCCCCCTTTGGCATTGATGGCAACACTAGAAAACCAAAAACCAACAATCTCCAGAATAGATCAATACCAAAAGTCAAAACCAAAATACAAAGAGTATATATCTCTCCTCTAATGAATAATGTTTTTACATAGATATCTCTCCCCCTTTGACATAAAATGCCAAAGCGGTTAAGAAGAAATACTAGAACATACAACCAACTACTCTCCCTGAGAAGTAGCTCTCCTCCATAAAAGCTGGAAAAAGATTCTCTGTTAGTTCTTGTCGGTTTGATGCCAATCTTCAATCATCTAAGTCTCTGTCGGTGAGGGTATTACCCCAAGCTGCTCTCTGAGATATTCAAAGGTTTCCTTAGGCAAAGCTTTGTAAAGATATTTGCAATCTTCTCTTTAGTATTCACATGAACCAATCTTACTTCTTTTGCTTCAACATTCTCTTTCAGAAAATTATACTTGATAGAAAAATGCTTAGTCTTAGAGTGAAATACTGGATTATTTGATATATCAATTGATGCTAAATTATCACAATAAATGATTATTGGTTCTTTGCATTTTACCTTTACGTCCTTCAACATTTTCTTAATCCATAATACCTGAGTATAGTTAGTTGTTGCTGCAACATATTCTGATTCTGTTGTTGATAATGATGTACAACTCTGCTTCTTGCTTATCCATGAAATCAATCTACTACCAAGAAAGAATGCACCGCCAGTGGTACTCTTTTTGTCATCTACATCTCCTGCCCAATTTGCATAGGTGTATGCACATAAATCAAAATTTTCATCTTTAGGATACCATAAACCAAGATTTGTTGTGCATTGTAGATACCGAAAAATCCTTTTTACTATTGATTCATGATTTTCTTTAGGACTAATCAAAAACCTTGAAACAATACATACTGCATTCATTATATCAGGTCTGGTTTGTGTTAAATACAGTAAACCTCCAATCATAGATTTGTATCTTGTTGGATTAACAGGAGCTGAATCATCCTTCAATGTCAATTTATCAGTTGTAGTCATAGGAGTACTTACCGGTTTAGAGTTTTCCATACCAAATTTCTTCAGTAGTTCCTTCAAGTATTTTGTTTGACATATGAATATACCTTTATTAGTTCATGAAATCTGCAATCCTAAAAATAATTTTATCTCCCCAATCATAGACATTTCAAATTCTTCCTGCATCTTGTTAGCAAAGTCCTTACATAATCCATCTTCTCCTCCAAAAATGATATCATCAACAAAAAATTCAATAACCAAGATGTCATCATTAGTCACTTTGTAATATAATTTGTTATCAGCATTACCTTTAGTGTAACCAAGCTTCAAAAGATATTTATCCAATCTATCATACCAAGCTCTAGGAGCTTGCTTCAATCCATACAAAGCTTTCCTTAATCTACAAACCATATCTTTATCATTTGTCAATGAAAATCCATCAGGTTGTTCAATGTAAACTTCCTCTTCAAGATCACCATTTAGAAATGCACATTTTACATCCATCTGATATACTTTATAGTTCTTATGAGATGCAAATGCAAGAAATAATCTAACTGCCTCAATTATAGCTACCGGTGCAAAGGTTTAATTATAATCAATTCCCTCCTTTTGTGAATATCCTTTACAAACTAATCTTGCTTTGTTCCTAATTACCTTACCATCTTCATTAAGTTTATTTCTAAATACCCATTTAGTTCCAATTACATTTTTGTCTTTAGGCCAGGGAACTAATGTCCATGTATTGTTCTTTTCAATTTGTTCTAATTCATCTTATATTGCTTTTATCCAATGTTCATCTTGACATGCTTCAATAACAAATGTTGGTTCAATTTGAGAAATTAAGCATACCTCTTCATTTGCCAGTCTTCCTCTTGTCATAACACCTTGATACTTATTCCCAATTATCTTATTTTATGAGTGATTCAGTCTCACATACCTGGGTTTATTCACATATTGTTGTTCTTTAGTCACTGTGGAATTTTCTGATGATGCCGGTGTGACTGGATCCATATTTTGTAACGGTGCAATTTGTATTTGTTCATTTATGATCATCTCAACTGCCGGTTCAGAATCTATAGACCTTGAATTTCCTCTAAAGTGTTCATCTATCTTCACATTAGCATTTTCAATGATCTTCTGCAATCTTTTATTAAAACATCTATATGCCTTTCTCTTAGATGAATAACCAAGAAATATTCCTTCATCACTTCTAGGATCAACTTTACCAACATACTCATCTCTCCTAATATAGCATTTGCTTCCAAATGTTTAGAAGTATTTAAGAGTAGAAGTATTACCAAACCATAGTTCATAAGGGGTCTTACCGGTTTCACCTTTGATGTGAACTCTGTTGAAAGTGTAAACCGTTATATTCACTGCTTCTCTCCAGTACACATGAGGTAGATTTGCTTCCAATATCATGCTTCTAGCTGCTTCCAGAATAGTTTTGTTCTTCCTTTCCACAATTCCATTCTGCTGAGGTGTCCGAGGTGCTGATAGTTGTCTTTTGATTCCATTCATGATTTCATTATCTACCATTGCCTTGTATAACTTGAATTTTCCAAAATCCTTTGATTTCTCCTTGAGAAAAGTAACCCAACACATTCTAGAATAATCATCAATAATTAGCATAAAATATCTATCTCCCTATAGACTTCTTGTTCTTGCCGGACCACACAAGTCAGTATGAATTAAATCAAGAACATTATTGGATTTCTCAGAAATACTCTTAAAAGTTGTTCTAACTTGCTTTCCCATTTGACATTCCTTACATATCAGATTATGAGGTTTCACAATCTTACGTGAATCCCTTACTGCCTTAGTTGAACTAATCTTTACAATGCAATCAAAATTTACATGACAGAGTCTCTTATGCCATAACCAACTTTCATCAATATGTGCAATCAAACATGTCTTATCACTATTATTCAAATGAAAGATATTACCTATAGTCTGATTACCAGTTGCAATCTCCAATCTAGTTATGTTTCTGATTTTGTATTTTCCATTCTTGAATTGTAACTGAAATCCCTTTTCAACTAATTGACCAGCACTTAAAATATTATGCTTCAAACCTTCAACATAATAAACATTGTCAATATTGTGCTTACCATCCAAAGATATAATGCCTTTTCCTTTGATTAAACAAGATTTATCATCGCCACATCTTACTAGACCTCCATTATATTCCTGAAAAGATAAGAATTTACTTTTATCACCAGTCATATGATGTGAACATCCACTATCAATGATCCATTCATCTTTTTCCAGGGCTTGCTCTACCAGTGGGACAGTAGGTGTCGGTTGATCTTCTTTTATTGCAACAAATTCCCATCCATTGTCTATCGGTTCTTCATCAGAATCATCTGTAATTCCTTCATCAACATAGTAACATGATTTATCTTTGTTCTTCTTAAATCTGTATCTCTGATATTCAGGGTAAGGCTTATATGTTCTTTTAGCTTCCTCTCTCAATCTTGCATGTCTATCAAGACATCTAGATGCTATGTGACCAACTTTATTTCAATTAAAACATTTAAATGGTGCTTTACCTTCATACTTGCTTCCAATTGGACCTTTAGTCATCTTCCTTGCAAATAGTGCTTGAAGTTCTTCCAGCTCTTCATTTTCCCTCCTGATATCTTCAAGTTCTTTTGCATAAAGTGCTTTCCAATCTGATTTGTCAAATGATGATGATGATGTTCTGAAGGCTAAATCAGTCTTAACTATAGCAACAAGACCAAATTCCTCAAGCTCAAATGCTGAAAGTTTTCCAACCAAGGTATCTCTAGATACTGATGTATTAGGCATTGTTCTCAACTCATTAATAGCAGTTACTTTCATTTTTTAACCCGGTGGAAAAGCTCTTAAAACTTTAGAAACAATTTCATATTCACTTAAGGATCCTCCACAACAGTGTATTCCTAAAACAATTTCATTAACTCTTTCCATAAAAGCAAAAATTTCTTTCATCTTCTTCCATTTTTAAATTTTCATACCTGGCCTAGTAACATTCCAGTTTTGCAATTTTCACAGTGGTATCTCTTTCATTCAATGTTTCCAATTTATCCCAAATAGCTTTAGCAGTACATCGGTTTGATAATCCCATAATTTGTTGATCTGATAATGTGCTCAAAAGTGCTTCTCTTGCTTTGCAATCATTCTCCAAGTCCTTACCCAATGTTGGTGGATTAGGTTGATTCAAAGTAAGGCCAACATAGCCATTCTTTGTAACTTCCCATATATCTCTTCCAATTCAATTCAAATGTGTCTCCATTCTGATTTTCCATATACCATAGTTAGTTCCATCAAGTTTAGGATTGTCCTTCCTAAAAATGTTCATTGTCATAGGATCTCCTAAAGTTGCTAGACTTATGCAAAAAGAGGAGTTAGCTCTGATACCAATTGTTAGGAACCAGAAGGACAATTGAGAGGGGGGAGTTTTGTTAGTCTCAAATTTTCATTTCCCTTCTATCCTTCCTATAAGAAATAAAATAACTTTGTCTGCATATGAAAAGATCAGGGAAATAGGAATCAAGAGTAGCATATAACAAGGTTTTGAGACCTTCTATACTTTGAACTTATCCAAAGTTCACGTGGGTATACCTTCTGTGAATACTTTCACACTTTAAAATTGAGATACACAGTAAACCAGTGCTAAAACCTGTGGATTTCATCACCTCAATGAAATTGAAACACTAAAAGAAAAACTTGTATTCATTTTCAGTATTGATCTTCAAGAAAAGATAGAAAGAAATCCTACAATCGGATACCAGTGCCTTATCCAGGCCACAGAGTCACCTAAATCAAGCAATAATTTTCAAAAATGAACACTATCATACATCTCATCATCTCGGCTTTTATGAACCCCATACATGCCTAACATATACATAGGTCCTCTCCCATTTAACTAAAACAATTCATCATATTCATAGCAACAAACAATAGACTTGCTGACAGAAGTTTTTCATGCACATTTAATCCCTCTCCTAAAGAGAAAAGCCAGAAACAATATCTATAAGATTGCCTTACAATCCATGCTCATTCGAACAATCCTAGATTATCCAAATGAAACCAACAAACTAAAGAATGCACACCATAAGACAAAGAAATTTTAGGCCTAGAACTTTGATCTATATATATTCATATTCATTCTTGAAAATATTACATAACTCTAAGTAATCTGCTTAAAACTAGAAAAAAGGAGCTAAATATATTTGGCCAGAGGTTCTTTAAAAAATTCTTGTGATGTTCTTTTCCTAATAGTCCTAGTATCCATTTACAATATCATGGATGCATACGAGCTTCAGACATTTCCTAAGAAAAGCTTGTTACCAACCGCAATGTTCTCCAAGAAACAGTTACAAGTCTTTTTCAATATCAACGACCTCTTCAATCAGTTACTCCACTGCAACATCTTCTAACTATTTTGGAATATCTTCTTTTTGTCTGGCATACTTGTCCTTCCACTCCTGGAACATGTCATCACTCGGCCAAGAGAAGCTAACAATTTTCTTCTTCATTCCTTCTAGCCTTTTCCACGTGACACTTAATTTCCCAATTTCTGTTTCCATGAAACTATAATGTGATTTCACCTTTTCAATCTCTTCAATTGTCTTGACAATAAGGATGTGTCATTAGTGTTAATGATTTCATTAACCCTTTGGGACAATTTGTGATCCAGCTCTTCTAGCCATGCCTTCTCCTCTTTTAACTGAGTAGGACCAGCAAAACCCCCTGGAAACAATTCATACTTGTGATCAAAATATTCCTTTCTATATAGTTGGGCTTTTCTTTTTACACCTGCCCTTTCTTTTGAGAGTACACTCATTTCTTTTATGAATTCACTAGTGGATCTGAGATTGTCATTTGCCTCTGCATCTGCATGGGATGAACACGTGAGCTCTAACTCCTTACCTCTAGGCATCCACTTATTAAGAATTGGTTCCAAGGTGGTTTCATCCTCTCTTAATTTGGTCAAAATATTCAAAATCCTCTTCATAGAAATGTGAATGACAGAGGGCCTAACTGAATCAGTAAACTTCAAAATTGTGGCTTTTACCTTTTCCTCATATTTGCTCGTAAACAGGGCTTGAGCCTGTTTCAACTTTTTCAACTCATGTTGAACAATTTCACCTGACTGGAAACCAGAAGGCATAGGAGAAGGGGGATATTCTATGATAGGGCTCATAGGTGGAGGTCTTGCTAGAGAAGAGGCTATCATAAGAGTAGAGGATTCACCTAGATGGTGTTGACCTTCCAACTGACCCTGAAGTCTAGCAGTAATACTATCTTTGTTGGCTATTCCTTCTTTGGCCTCATTGTAAGCCTTTAAGATTGTTTCCAATTTTAATTGGAGATTAGCCTTTTCTTTTACCTCTTTTTCTACCACTGCTACACTGAACTTTGTAGTTTCCAAGACTGTGCTTGCATCTTCCACCACTCATGTATCTTGGACTCTTTTTACAATCATGCCTTCTAAGAGACTAGAATATTATACATCTTTCCTTCTTTTATTTTCATTCTTCTTTAGTGACCACATGACTAAAGCAACATTATCTCTGCTGAAGGTCACTCCTTCCATGGGTTTAGTTTCCTTCCTGACTACTTGAAGTACCAGAGCATCACCTATATCCCACTCAGGGAGGATTAAAACACCAGCTTTTGATACCATCTCTCTTCCCTTTGCAGGAGTAATGGTCTTAAATTCTTCAATCATCTCTTGTTTCACCTCTTCCTCCACCTGAGTTACATCTCTGTGAGGTTGCTCACTCTTCCTTTGTTCACATCTGGCTTTAAATTGTTCCATGTTTTGCTTCCATATAGATTGCATGAAGGCCCCTGTTGTAACAAAGTTACTATCAGCTAGGAACTCCTCACTGGCTTGCTTGGCAGTTGGGTCTAGCTCTTTACCTATGAACTCACCTTCAAACAAATTCATTTCAGCACTAGGTGGCTCTTCTGGCATCCCCTCTTGTGTCTCCTCATATGTATAGGCAATCTCCCTGAGACTCCCTAACTATAACAATTGTTGGGCCACCGCCTGCTCATCTCCTATATGGATGGGGGATTGAGATGGAGAATACAAAGGCTCATTGGTTTGCACTTCCTTTCCCACTCTTTGCCTTTTAGGGGAATTTTGGATGTCAATGACATCATCAATTGCTCTTTTCCCTCTTGAAGTAGAAAGCTCACCAGTCACTGGCATCATCACACTATATTTTGATTTCTTATGCATAACATAATCACCTGGTGGGATAGCCTTAGCAAAAGCGGGCTTAGCTAGAACCAATTTAACCCTGTCGGGATCATTTCTCATTATAGCCTCCCTTTTTTCTTTTAAAGTTTGCATGAGGTCTTCAAAATAAAGAATTAAGAATTTTATTTTTTCCTCAAAGGGATTGAAACTAGAAAGAGGGTCTTAACTGCTATCAAACTAATGAATGAAGTCAAGAGCCCTTTTATATGCAACCCACTTCTTTTTCCTCAGTTCTTGCTCATCCAAATTGAATTCATTCCTAATTAGATCTTCAGGGAACTGAAATTGGTGAGGCCTACCTTTACAAACTGCTCTCTTCCTAAACATGTCGTTGAAAAAGTCTTCAAGGTCTGCAAATCTTGAAAGGGCAGTTGACAATCTATATGGTTTAAAGAATTCTTCAAAATACTTCCATCCACCTTTAGTGATCACAAAATGATGTGCCATGGTAATAGTTGGGAAAATGGTCCCTTTCCCCCTATTTGTCAGCTCTACCTCTTGTACACCTCCAATTTGCCTTAAGAATTCAGCAATTCCTATCTTTAGTGGGACTTGATAAGGCAATAAATATGGAGTGCCTCTGAAAACTATAGAAGGAGAGCCTCTGAAAACTATAGAAATAGGGTACAAATACATATCTCCCCAATTATGAACAATCTTAATACCTTCGGCAAACTCCTTGGGCCTGAGGAATTCCAAGAGAGCCTTAGGAATCCTAGGGTTTTCTGTGCACAAAAGAATCCTAATCTTAGATGCAAAGCATCTATCAAACTTTAGATAGCTAGCATCCTCTCTATCCCAGGATAAAACAATACTCCAAAGTGGAATAGGCATCTCTTCCTTATCTTTCACCTTGACCAAATCCATTTCTTTTGCAAAATAATCAGCACCCTTCAACAAAAACATGTGCATTAGAAGAGAATACCATCCAAATGACCTGTCCACCTT
Source organism: Cryptomeria japonica (assembly GCF_030272615.1). NCBI lineage: Eukaryota > Viridiplantae > Streptophyta > Pinopsida > Cupressales > Cupressaceae > Cryptomeria > Cryptomeria japonica. The sequence continues at coordinate 441,451,671 of NC_081408.1, forward strand.
ACCATTTTGTATCCCTACCAGCCCTGCATGGATTGCATCTATGAAGTAAGGTGCATAGTCAAATGTTATTGTGAGAGAGGGGTTTAGAATCTGTGCAATCATCAGCATATAATGGGTTGGCATGTTTTTCTCAGCATCTTCTCCGAGAATCTGACAAAGTGCCCAATACATACCCTTAACTCTTAGAGTAAACAGATTCAGGGAGAAGGGTTCCATTCTGCTAGGGCCTACAATAGTTAACCCTCCTATCTTAACAAAGAACTCTTTCAATGGGCCACTCCTAAGGTGATCCCTTTGTGCATTATAAACCTAGGCCAATAATTCAAAATCAATAAGCTCTAACAAATTTGAAGCTTCACTGAGCTTAAACACACTTCTGAATTCATCATCATTAATTTCAATCAGGGTTGACCCCTATTTCTAATACATCTAGCCACAAGGTCATAATTTTGTGCAATCAGAGTCAACAAATCTACATCCATTAATACACCAGGGACTATAAGCTTCCCCACATCCAATTCTCATATGCTATTTAAAGGGGCAAGGGAATGTCTCTGATCAAAACCTACTTTGAACAATCCTAAACCTGGCATCACTATTTGTGGATCCCTTAACCAATTACCTTTTTCATATAGGTCATCCCTGATTCTTATATGAGGGTTCTTTGGTACCAATTCTTTAGCCTTGGCCCCAACATTGGTAGACATAGTTAGCTATTCCAGAAAATCATCACAAATATTCCTATCCTAGTAATTTACTTTTTCTGTTAACTCCCTTCTTGGTGCCATCCCGTTAATGCAACTATATCAATTGAGATTTGCACAAAACTCTAATGAAACAATTCACATGGCAACATCGATTCTCGGACTGCAACTAGCAAGGAAAATGCAGAAAAAACCTAGTTATTCACTTGAAGAAACTCACTCTACACCAGCTCCTCTGCAACAAACTTGTTGAAATGGTACCAATAATCAATTGATGCAGACGTTAATACGGCAAGTTGGCATTGAATTGAGAAATTCATCCCGCATGCTTCGGCCATCACCTCAGAATTGAATTCGTAAAAATCAAATTCAAAAATAGGCACCAATGGACCACAAGTTCTCTGAGTCTTTCTCTACTTTAGTCGTTTTTCCATTTTGCAGAGTTTAAAACCCTCACACTTTTCTTTCACGAAGAAACAACGATCGTTGAATCTTAAAAACTTGCACTGCTTTTACTCCTTTCGGTCTATCTGTGTTAGTGACGGGCCCTACCTTCTTTTCGCCATTTTGCAAACACTAACTCATGCACACTTTTACCTCACAAAACAACGCTGAACATTAGATCATCATTTACTTGCTCGGTCTTTACTTCCTACAGTGACCGCCAGTCTTCTTAACTAACCGCACTCAACCATGACGGCTAACGGTTTTCACCATTTTGCAAAGGCTAAGCTGCAAGCATCTTCGAGCTGCGAAATAATGACAACCATTAGATCAATCTCGAGATGTACACTATTTAACATGCTCAGACCTTTTAAAGTCGGCCCTTTAACTCGGAGACCACTTTCTTTATTGCATCACCAGTTAACAAACGCCATGTGGCAGTCAGCTATTTTCTCAGGAAGTTCCACCGGGTTCCATTCTGAAGCCGCCACATGTTTTACTTCACCATTCTAAACATAACTACCTGTTGAACCAAGGCGGGCCCTCAACTACCCTTCAGAGCCACGTGTATCTGATAGGTCACTAATTCTTTCCACGGAACAACCCATCTGTCCTGCCATGGCAATCGTCATGTGATTGCCACATCATTTCGCTATTTCACGAACATTAATCTTCTCTTGACTTGAGGCTATGAATCCAGGACAACCGTCTAATTAAATCCTACTTAATCGGCCTTTAAAACTTATGACCTGCCTGTCCTTTGGGCCCACCGACCCTTTCGCTATTTTGCAAAGCTTAAACCTCAAGCCACTTATCTTTGCGAAGCAGCAACAACCGTTGGATCTTGGAAACTTGCTCATCTGTTACCTTTGCCATGAACACCTCGCCCGGGCCCTCCACCTTTTCACAACTTTACGAAAGGTAAACAACGGGTATCTTTAGGCCGTGAATCAATGCGAGTCGTTGATCTTTTATGAGCTGATCATCCTTTAACCAAAGGATTCACTCACCTCTAGGACTCACCAAGTCTTTTGCTATTTCGCAGAGGGTAGATCTCGTGCATCTTGGGCTAGTGAATCAACATGAGCTGTTGGATTCAATACAAGATGCAGTCCTTTAATCAGACGTTTAATCATCTGGTCGGGCCCGCCTAGCCTTTTCACCATTTCACAAACACTAACTTGCTATCATCTTTGCCTAGCGAAACAATGACAACCGTAGGATTAACAATGAGTTGCACAATTATTAAGGAGCCCGACAAACATTAGAACAAGACATAGGTGAGGCATAAAATTTGAAAAATTTAAGGGACCGCCTAGGGAAAAATCTAATGGGGGGGACACTTCTCATGATAAACCGACCCTTCTTTAAGTGGCAAAAGGTAATACAAGAATAGAACGCAAGGATTTTTCAAACATATGAAGGGTTAGAACCTCAAAAACCTTAAACCCTCATTTGACCCAAGAAACTCAGAGGTAACAAGGCCATACTAAACACATTTTTGCAGACTTCTAGCCAACTATGGGACAAGAACACCCAATTTTTAAACAGTGATAACAATGGCTCTGGCTGGGGATGGTTGATTGCAAGATCAACACAAGAATTCAGAAACTCTGGAGAATAGGCCAAAACACAAGCCCCAAAAAAAAAAAAAAAACAAACAAACAAGCAAACAAACAACAAAAGAAAACCTAAATATCTATAGACTAAGACCTACTGGTGCGTGGACATTAAGAGAAGTAATGTTTGAGGAATGGTCCATGCACTGGAAATTCCTGTACCTCACCATTCATATTCTGCAAAAAATATGAATCCTTTCCATTAAGATCATAAACCACAGAGGGGCCTATCCATAGTGACTCAATTTTTTTGTGTTTTCCCTTATCTTGTCCTTTCGCATTCCATTGAAGAACCACATCACCAATTTGAAACTTTCTCAACAAGGTTCTTTTATCAAAGAGATATTTGAACTGCAATTGGATCTTCCAATTCCTCTTGTGAGCTAAAGTTCTAATTTCTTCCACCTCTACCATCTGAATCATTCGGTTTTCCATAGGTTCAGATAACTCCATGTCTTCAGCTTGTAGGAACTTATATACTGGAAGAAGATTATTGACTGGCACCCTAGATTGTGTGTCATAGACCAATTCAAAAGGTGAAACCCCAATTGCTTTCTTGACAGTAACCATGTATGCCCATAGAGCTAACTTTAACTTTTGGTCCCAAGACCTTTTATTCTCCTCTGGGATTTTCTTAATAATGTTCAAGATGTTCTTATTACTTGATTCAGCTTGCCCATTACCCTGAGGATGATATGGTGAAGAGTAGGACATAACTATTCCATGGCTAGTGCAAAATTCAATGAACTCTTTTGACCTGAAGCTCATGGCATTATCCATCACTAATTTTATAGGAACTCTGAATCTGGTTATGACATTATCCATCAGGAAGTCAATAACAACCTTACTTGTGGCTCTCTTAGTGGGTATAGCTTCAATCCACTTGGTAAAATAATCAATAGCTACTATAATCCACCTATGACCTCTTCCTGATTTCTCAACGATTTCCCCAATAAAATCAATGCCCCATTGGACAAAAGGGGCTTCCACTATGACTGGGTTGAGGGGTAAAGCTCCCTCATACTTCAGTTTTGATGAAAACTTCTGGCATGGGTCACATCTCTGGACATGTTCATGGGCATCTTTAAACAAAGTAGGCCAATAATATCCAGCCCAAACTATCATACCAGCAGTTGTCTTGGTAGAGTAGTGACCTCCACACACTCCATCATGCATTTCAATTAACACTCTTTTAGCCTGGGACTTGTCCAAACACATCAACAATGCCCCATCTCTATTCTACCAAAGTAGATCACCCTGAATGAGGACATACTTTTGTGACTTCAACTTCAATGTTCTTCTCTAGTTATGGGTCATCCCTTCTGAAAATGTTGCATCCCTTAAAAAATATACTATCTCTGAGTACTAGGGTTGTGTCTCAATACTGGTGACCAGGATGTTCTCAATTTCAACATTATTCACTTCAACATCAAGAAATTTTGATTCAGCCATCATCTTAGCAAGGCCTAAACCTCTCACCAATTTAGTGATCTTAATCTCTAAATCAAACTCCTGGATTATGGTTATCCATATGCATCTTTTACCAGTGACCTCAGACTAGGATAGAATATCTCTGATAGCCGCATGTGGGACATAAGCAATTACTCATGCACTTACAAGATATGGCCTAAATGCTTTAACAGCCTTGACCAAAGCATATGCTTGCTTCTCCATAATTTCATACTTTAACTCTGCAACCTGTAAAGATTTGCTATAAAAGGCTATAGGATGTTCATATCCTTCATTATCCTTTTGTAAAAAAACTACAGCCACTGTGTGATATGAAGCAAAAAAAAATAGAGAGAAAGGCTTACTATAGTCAGGGGACTTCAACACTAGTGCCTCCTGAATAGCCCTTTTAATTTCATCAAAAGCCTTTGAAACTTCTTCATCCCAGCAGAACTTTGTATCCTTCTTAAGCAGTTTAAAAATGGGCTTGACTATCTCTGCAAAATTTGCAATAAATCTTCTAACAAAATTTACTTTGCCCAAGAAAAACTAGATACCTTTAACACTCTTTGGGTCAGGTACATTGTTTATAGCTTCAATTCTTTCAGGGTCAATCCTAACCCCTTCTTTGGAGACAATATGCTTGAGCAGCTTCCCTTCAGTGACAACAAAATGACACTTTTTTGGATTTAAGGATACACCAAATTCCAGACCTTTATTGAAAACCTGTTCTAAGTGCCCATAGTGGTCATCCGCCCTTTTAGAGAAACATGTCAAATCATCTTGATATACTACTGTAGCATCGGAATTAGGAATCATCAAAGCAATATATAAAAGGACATATTATTCATTATTAGCTCAATCCCAAACACACATTGCAATGATCTAATCCTAAGCACACTCAATAGATATATGAAAACAAAGCATTCAAAATGAAAGATTATGCAAACCAAATGCAGAATTGAATGCTCCTTCCATGCGGCTCCATTGTTCTTCTTTCCTCTTCAATGGATTTGTGGATCTCACCTACAAGTGCACATACAATTGAAAGCAAGATTGACTTTGATGAAAAGCTCAAGAGTACTAGAAGCATAAGTTCAATAGTTTGATTAAGGATTCGGATTAAGGGTCAAGGGATTTGATTGAAGAAAATCATCCAATTTATAGAGAAATTGGAGAAAAAGACAAGATTAGCATGATGAGATTCGAATGGAAATTCAAATCAAGAATAGCAAAATTATGACATGTCTATGACAAATTGCTATGTCAAGAATTTATGACAATTTATGACAAATTTCTATGTCAAGAATTGATTGATTGTCAATTATGACAAATTATGACAAATTTCTATGTCATTCCCATGAATTTAGGAGAGAAATAGGAGGAATTTGAAATAGAAATTAAGAAAATTAGAAAATTGAAATTGATGACAATTAGGAATTAGAAATTGATGGAAAAATAGGAAATTAGGAACTAGAAGAAATTAGGTAAATTAATTAACAATTTGTCATTTATTAATTAATTTACAAGAGGAAGAATAATTAGCCAATTAAATAAAGATTTAATTGTAATGAGAAGACTTAGGATAAATAAGTAATTTATTAATCCTAAAGGAAGAAAATGATAAGCAAGATTAAGTGACTAAATCATGAAACCCTAGAAGGCGAATTAGGTCTTGAAAGATGATTGACTCGATTTGATTTGATTTTGGATTGATAAATGACCAATGTGATAAATGATTTGATTGAGAAGATACGCCAATTGACGAGGAACAATGACAAATTGATCCAAATTGACACAATTGAGACAGACAACGATCGATGACAAATCGATCGCAAAATGACAAGATTGACAAGAGGATGAGGATCGATGACAAAATGGATTGCAAGACGACAAGATTGAAAATGACCATGATCAATGACAAATTGATCGCAAATGACAAGATCGAACATGACAACGATCGATGACAAATCGATCATAAAACGACAAGATTGATAAACCGATCGCCAGACGATAAGATTGAAAAGAGGACAAAACCCTAATTAGGATTGATGATGTCCAAAATGATAAGATTGATAAGAGAGCAACGATTGATGACAAATCGATCGCAAGATTGACAGGAGGACAAAACCCTAATTAGGATTGACGATGTCCAAAATGATGACAAATTAGCACGCACATTGATGCAACAAGATAAGTTCGATCAAAATCATGATTGGATAATGTTGTCGACAAGACCAAATTTGAGGACGAGATGATTGAAGAATGTAGAAGAATGACTCGATGTTCACAAATGATAAAGACCAAGTGCGTGACATAGGAGAAATGTTAATGCGACGCAAAAACCTAAAATGAGGCAATGCGCAATTGTTAAAGTATGACTTCGCAAGCGTTTGACCATTTTTAGGTGTCTACATTTTGCCCCTCTTTGAGACAATGCGATTTTAAGCGTTGTTTCAAAGAATAATAATGAAAATGCCCCAGACAATAACAATGACATATGCATGCCCCCTCGAGGAATTGGCCGAAAACATGCAGAAAAGAGGCCAATTGATCGATAAAAATGATAGGATCGAACGGACTGACAACCGGAGATCGGATGCATGAAGGACAAGCAATGTATAGTGCACAAGACCACGACCAACATAAGATGGAGAAGATGCACGTCCATCTATGCAATGATAAAGAGCTATAAATGAGACCAAGAGATGGAAAATTGCTCATTTGCACTAGCTAAAGAGGAAGATTTGTTGCTCTGGAAAAGGACACTTGTAGAGAGATGGCGAACATTCAAATGGTAGATCACCTCGGAGAACGTGTACGCACATACAAACAACCGGATGATGTGGGAGCAGCGATATGTATCTCAAAAACCCATGTTTTCAATTTCATGAATTTGACTTGCTTGCGGGACATTGCGGGGCCCACAGGGGATACAGAAATTGACTTCTGCGCTTGTGTAGGGTCTTCTGCGCTTGTGTAAGGTCTTTTGCGCTTATGTGAGGTCTTCTACGCTTGTGTAAGGGTACACAAGCGCAGGTTACATGACACAAGCGCAGGTTACATGACACAGGCGCAGGAGTCATGACACAGGCGCAGTTGTGCATTGGGAACTCTAGATTGGTCAAAAATGGCATGCAAATGATCCGAAAAGGGGGGATAAGGGTAGGATAGGTCAGAATAGATGAAAACACCCTGATGTGGACATGAAAATGAGGAAATGCAACCCGTAGGAGAAAACCCTAAAACTGACAAAATGTGCCCCAATTGTGATGCAGAGTCGACAATGTCCATTGATCACACGGGAGAACTGACCTGACTGCTTCATGTTATGAGATAGACTCAGAAGCACGGACATAGATACATTAGCAGGACTTGAGACATGGTAGGGATGAGGAGGATAGAGGGAGAACCCAGTGACAAAGGCACATGCTCCTTATGACAGACAGTGGACATTATGTAGTGTGATATTATATAGTCAGCCTGCGGGCCATACTTAGGACAGACAGTCCAATTTTGTACTCCGATATTATGTGGATATGATATGCATTGATATGATGGGATGCAATGTGCTATGACTGATGTTATTTTCCATGTATGGATGACTTATGCACTATTGATGTACCATTGTGGAACATGTATGGATGTTTTTTTTTTATGTGTGTGTGATGCATTTATAATATGAAATGGATAAGATACTTGATATGATGCTTAATGTAATGCAAATGTACTAACCAAATGGATGCAGGATGCAGCATATGTGTTTGGAGAAATCGGAGCACTAGACCAAACTGACTATCCGAACTGACGGAAGAAATGTTAGTAAGAAGAAAATGAGATAGAAGACAGTTAAAGATGAAGAAAACTTGCTTTCAGTAATGCACTTTGTAGGTGAGAACCTTTATTTTAATGTAGCAAAATGGATGCGTAGCATCATGGCATGGAAGGCCAGAGCTGAAATGCAACCCTTTTTGCAAAAGACAGACACATCACAGACAAATGACAATCACAATCAAAAAAAGAAAAGGGATCATGAACCATCCCAGTCACTCTAAATCACTCAGTGACATCATCGAGCAACATAGGAACATGATCGAAGCCAAAGATAAATCAATAAAAAGATAAGACTCACAAATTCAAGCAAATCAGACAAACATCTTGATCTTCATTGTCAAAAGTTGAAAGTGCTGATAGGACGATCATGCTGTCTGGTTTCAGGAAATGTGATACCCCGTCTAAGACAGGACACAGTCTGGTTTCGAGTATACCACACCCTGTATAAGACCCATGATAGTAGGAACAAGGACAAATGATTTTGATGCCGATATTCGAGTGATATGACAATTTTGATCAGGTTGAATGTTTGGTTTGGATTGAAAAAGTTCATCTGGTTAAAGCATGATTTCATTAAAGCACAGCGTTGGATTGATTGTCGTTGGATGTATGCTCAGCGATTTGCCTTATGCACAAAAGGAATAATGTTATTGCAAAATGCTTATTTTTGGAGTTTAATGTTTTTGTGTTCATTTTTTCAGGACTTTTTATGATTTTTAGGGATTTTCATTTTTTCAATTTTTTAGATATTTTTTCAGGACTTTATTTGATTTTTTTGAAGATTTTCATTTTTTTTTTTTTTTCAAGACATTTTGCAATTTTTTTTGAATTTTTTTTTTTTTTTTTTTTTCAGGACATTTTGCAATTTTTTTTGAATTTTTTCCGGACATTTTTCAATTTTTAGAGATTTTTTTCAAATTTTGCCCCCAGTGTCTAGCAAGGCAAGGAATATGACAGGTGAATAAATAGGCTTGTTGAAATGTTGGTGGATAGAGGGAAGACAAAGGACTTTTATCGTGGAGACAATACGGATGCAATTTCCAAGGGCTATGGCGTGATGGGACAAGAGACTGGATATGACAATGTAAAGCAGTGAAATGACATGAGGGACATGTCAAGAGGTTTTTGAAACCATGTTTAAATTTTGCGTCCTTATGTCAGATCAAGATCAGGGAATGAAAAAGAGTGTATGGATAGTGATAAGATATGGATAGGATAAGCAAGACCAAGAAAGGATAAGGGACATGGATTGAAGGTCAAGATTGGCTAAGGGATAGTGGCAGAAAGTTGCAATAAGCTAGGGAATATGGATGAAAGGTTATAATAAGCAAATGGATAAAGACCAAAAGCTATGATAGACTGAAAGCTGCAAACAAGATGCATGATGCTCATGATGATCCTCAGCCTTGTCAAGATCAAAGGTGGAAAAGGGGATATGTACATGAGGGAAAATGGATAATGGAGGGTAATGATAGGGGTTCGATACCCTGAGAACCCATCCATCATAGACAATAGGTCACAACCAATTACTCTCTGCAACATTGCTTCCATATTAGGAGAAGAGTAATTGTCTTTCAAGGAAGTAACATTTAGGTTCCTAAAATCAACACAGAGTCTTATGTCCCCATTCTTCTTTCTAACCGGGACCAAATTTGACACCCATGAAGAATGCCTTATAGGCTTAATGTTTCCCCCTTGCCTTAACTTGGTTAATTCCTGCTGCATTTTAGATTCCAACAGGGGGTTGATAGGTCTTTGTTTCCATCTAAACGGCTTAGCATCTAGAAGCAAAGGGACTTCATGTTGAAATAGATCTTTTCTATACGCCTTTAGATCTTCATAAGACCAAGAAAAAACATTCTTATATTTCTTTAATAAATTAATAAGGTTTACTCTGACATGAGGAGGCAATTTTTTTCCAATATACACCAACTTAGGGGATGATTTTGTCCCCAAGTTTACTTCCTCTAGTTCATCTAACTTAGTGGTTGATTGTTGATGCAGATGACTGTCACTGTAACTAAACATACCTTCCAGTTATACCAACCCTTTAGGTATTTCATTAGTTTCTAACTGAACTAGGTCATTTCCAAACACAGTTTCTCTATTTTCAACCACTTCTACCAAGGCATTGCAATCAATTTTCTGTCCATCATAGTCATCAATGCATTATACAAATCTGAGAATATCTTCATCATCAACAAACACTTGCCAATTATATACATTGTCAGGAATGGCAGGCCTAGCTTTTATCTCAACTGTGGATACATCGGTTAGTGTTACATCATCATTCTTTAATGCAACATTTTCTAAGAAATCAGCCATGACCTCTCTATCCAATTAATAGAGAATGCACTAAAATGTTCAATCACATCCCATACTGCATGCTTATATCTTTTCAGTCTATCATTCTTAGATGCATACTTAGCTCTAACCTTAGAAACAACCAATTCTGAGTCTCCTAATACTTTTAACAACTGAATCCCATGCCTTTTTGCAACTTCAAGCCCCAATAACAAGGCTTCATATTTAGCAGTGTTGTTTGTACACTGAAAGGCTAGCAAAAAGGAATATTTGAAGGTTATACCTGATGGGGACACAAAAAGAACTCTTACTCTAGATCCTTCTTTAGAGCAAGCTCCATTAAAATACTTGTGCCACAAATCATGTTGTTGAGATTCCAATTCAGTCATAATAGGGTCAGTATTCTTCATTTGAGGTAAAATTGGTTGTATTCTAAAATTGTCAAGATCCACATCAATCATACAGTTGAGCATACTAGGGTCTACTTTCTCAGTTACCCTAGGGGCACGTGGTTCTCTATACAATTTGACTTGGTTTCCATTAATTGGGATAGTAACATATGATAGATCCAACTGAACATTTCCACCTACTGCTGCAGCCCATTGTCTAGATAACAACATGCCATAGTGAGGTTTAGTGTCGGTTACAATGACATCCATCTTATATGTTGCTTCAGGGAATGCTGTTATTTTTACTTTAACATCTTTCATTGTACCTATCACTTGCACTTCTGTATTATCCATAGCATAACACTTCCCATACACTGTACTTACTAACAATCCTAATTCTTTCATGACACCATAACGCATTACATTTGCAGCTGCACTAGAATCTATCATACAATTTTTAATTAACCGGTTATTCACTAACAAAGTAACATAAAAAGGATCAACCTATGAAGGCTCTTGTGTAATAGTTGTTCCAACATACACCTCTGGGGTTTGCAGCTCATGATCCTTTTCACCTTCCATTGAACCTGAAGGCAAAGTTGTGCTACTATCAGATATCTTAGAAAATAAAGATAAAGCAATTTCTCTATGTTCATTTATTTTCAATAATTTTATCAATGGGACAATGACCTTCATCTAGGTAAGAGCTTGAGTCATATCAAATGTGGAATTATTAATCAACTTAGTATTAGCCTTAACTTTCTTTGTCTTAGGCTGACTTGCCTTCTTTATTGCAGCAATTCCTTGTATATCACCAGTAGCATTATTATCCATACCTTTGGCCATATCTTTCAATTGGTCATTCTTTTTATTATTATCTTGGGGCAAGGTGGCATTACTTGCTTCTTTCTTCAAGGATACTTCTTTTATAAACATTGAACCAGGTTCACCTTGATCCCCATCCTTCTTAGTACTTCTCAAATTGTAATTATGCTTGGTTTTGGCTATGTCAGCCTTAGTGAGATTTCTTACTTCTTTGTCACTGGGTCTTCTAAGATGAACTTCTTCATCTTAAATTGTTACCACATTCAAAGTGGGATGCCAATCAAGTGTCAACTATCCTTGGTAAGACCTTTTACTATTCAGCACATCACATTCACTAAGTTCACTTTGTAATGACTCATCATCACTTTCTATAATAGTTTCAAACATATTAATATCAGGCTCAGCCTCTTGTCTCAATGATTCTTCAAGGGCTTGAGCTATAGCATATTGATGAGGAGAATGTGGTCCATCACAAGCCATGCACCAAGGAGTATTCTCCATATTATGAACATTCCCTCCTTTCAAAGGATCTGGGGTATCTTGGTTTTGAGTGTTTTTTGGCTTCTCATTTTGAGGTTTGCCATCCTTTCAAGTAGTTTTGTAAGGCATGTCATGCAACCTAGGAGGCCTATCTTGCCAATTGTAATGCGGTTTATCATTTTTACTCACCTTGGCAGTAAGATCCTTCATGGCAGTCACTAATTTCTCTATTTTGTCTTCTTCTTTAGCAACTTTATTGGGTTGATGTTTTGATTCTTGCCACAACCTACCATCGTTTCTTCTCCCCACTTTCCCAAATGCTTTCCTATTACTCTCCACATTGATGGCAATTCTAAATGCATCCCTCAGACTGTGCAGATTTTTAACCCTCAGAATATAGGCCATTTTAGAATCAAAGGCATTTTAATAAGTATTCAGACACATATTATCATCTAACCTCATCACTTGATATAGCCTATGCATTACTTTCTGAAATCTAGCATTGAAGGTTGTGACAAATCCATTATTAGACTTTCTAATATTATTGAACTCATTGAGCATAAAACTCACATTTGTCTTGTCACCATACTATTCTTGAAAGTAGTTTTTAAAGTCTTCCCAAGACCCAATGCTATTCAGAGGGAGACCTCTATACCAATCCCTTGCATCATCTACTAAGGACTGTACAAACAATTTTATTATGACATCTTCATCTATTATTTCATAATGATTGATTAAGTCACCAAAAGATTTTAAGTGCTCTTCTACACTAATTGCATTATTGCCAGCAAACTTGTGGAGTCTATCCCTTAAATTCTGTAGGAACATGGTTGGGGTACCCTGGGATTCCATCAAAGAAGAGTTGTCTGTATAACTCCAAGTTAATAGGTCTTCTCTGGAATTGATTAGCAGCAAGATTATTTCCCATTTTCATTCTTACATTAGGGCCATGAGTTAGAGGGATCTGGTTACCTTGGTTATTAACAGGGGCTAGATTAGCTGGGACAATACTCATAGGCAAGGCTGGCTGAATTTTGATTGGAGGGAGTGAAGCTTGCTAAGGAACAGGTTTATTTAGGTCTGTTGAGGGAAAACTTATAGGAGGAGCTTTTAGATAATTAATCTTTCTTTTAACTTCTTGATTGTCTAATTCTAATTTAGCCTTTTCTGACTCCATTTGCAAATCTTCTTTCTCTTTCCTCATCGTCTCCATCTCCCTTTCATGGGCAGATAGCATGTGAGAGATCTTCGCTGTAGTCTTAGATCCAGACCCATCTTCCATGCACTTCTGCTTCCCCTTATCTACATTATTTCTAATAGGTTGTGGGTCACTAAGGACTTCCCTATTCGGTTGCACAACAGATTTGTATGGAGGGTTGGTCGTGGGGACTAGAATTTCTCTAATGACTGGACCTTCATCCTCACTCTTAGCTTTCTCTTGGGTAAATAATTCAAGATCAGCTATCTGTCTTAAAAGCCTACCTCTCTCCATCAATTTTTCTTTTACCTCTGTTTCTTTTTCTGCTTCCTTTTGTGTTCTTAAGGAAATTAAATGATGGACTCTTCTATTAAGGACTTCAATTTCTTGGGATACCTTATCTTTATCAGGGAAGATTTCTTTAGAGTCTGACACATTGACTTGGTCAATATCAATTAAACCGATGCTTCCATCAATTGTCCTAGGTACAGAATCTGTCTTAATATTTGAACTATTCTTGTCCTTCCCAAACGAACTAGCATGGGAGATCCCCTGATTTAAAACTTGGACATCTTCAATATTCCCAAACAAACTAGAATGGAAGCCTAAAATATCATGCTCAGAATCGCGAGAAGAAGAATTTGAATTTGCATATACAGGTCTCTCAGATGACTTGCCCATATTGATGCTCTTCTATACCCAAGAAGCATTAGATGGCTCATGTACAACTGATCTTCTCTAGCCTCTCCATGCTTGTTGAGGTAATCCCTCTTACAATGTCTCATGAGGATGCTTCCTCATGAAAGACCTGGTGTTCCTTCCTCTCTGCATTATACTTGTTTTCTTAAAAGAGTTACACTTATTTAAAAGGACTGGTTATACTTGTCAAAGTCTCCATCCACAAAGATTGTGGGAAATAAGAAAACAAGCTTAAAGAAATTACTTGCCAATATTTAACAAAATCATGAAGATTTTCAAAGAGAAAGATAACACAAATAATAGATCGGGCAATCTTCCACAACACAGATATTCGAACAAACTTCTGAACTAATTTAGGAACCAATCTGTAACATAGATATGCACTATGACTTTCCCTAGCAAAGTCACCACTTTTGTTAGTCTCAAATTTTGATTTCCCTTCTATCCTTCCTATAAGAAATAAAATAACTTTGTCTGCACATGAAAAGATCAGGAAAATAGGACTCAAGAGTAACATATAACAAGGTTTTGAGACCTTCTACACTTTGAACTTATCCAAAGTTCACGTGGGTATACCTTCTGTGAATACTTTTACACTTTAAAATTGAGATCCACAGTAAACCAGTGCTAAAACCTGTGGATTTCATCTCCTCAATGAAACTGAAACAGTAAAAGAAAAACTTTTATCATTTTCAGTATTGATCTTCAAGAAAAGATAGACAGAAATCCTACAATCAGATACCAGTGCCTTATCCAAGCCACAGAGTCACCTAAATGAAGCAATAATTTTCAAAACTGAACACTCTCATACATCTCATGATCTCAGCTTTTATGAACCCCATACATGCCTAACATATACATAGGTCCTCTCCCATTTAACTAAAACAATTCATCAGATTCATAGCAACAAACAATAGACTTGCTGATAGAAGTATTTCATGCACATTTAACCCCTCTCCTAAAGAGAAAAGCCAGAAATAATGTCTATAAGATTGCCTTACAATCCATGCTCATTCAAACAATCCTAGATTATCCAAATGAATCCAACAAACTAAAGAATGCACACCAGAAGACAAACAAATTTTAGGCCTAGAACTTTGATCTGTATATTCATATGCATTCTTGAAAATATTACATAACTCTGAGTAATCTGCTTAAAACCAGAAAAAAAGTGCTAAATATATTTGGCCAGAGGTTCTTTAAAAAATTCTTGTGATGTTCTTTTCGTAATAGTCCTGGTATCCATTTATAATATCATGGATGCATACAAGCTTCGGACATTTCCTAAGAAAATTTTGTTACCAACCGCAATGTTCTCCAAGAAACAGTTACAAGTCTTTTTCAATATCAACAGCCTCTTCAGTCGGTTGGTCCACTGCAACATCTTCTAACTGTTCTAGAATATCTTCTTTTTGTCCGGCATACTTGTCCTTCCACTCCTCAAACATGTCATCACTTTGCCAAGAGAAGCTAACAATTTTCTTCTTCATTCCTTCTAGCCTTTTCCACGTGACCCTTAATTGCCCAAATTCTGTTTCCATGAAACTACAATGTGATTTCACCTTTTCAATCTCTTCAATTGTCTTGACAAATAAGGATGTGTCATCAGTGTTAATGATTTCATTAACCCATTGGGACAATTTGTGATCCAGCTCTTCTAGCCATGCCTTCTCCTCTTTTAACTGAGTAGGACCAGCAAAACCCCCTGGAAACAATTCATACTTGTGATCAAAATATTCCTTTCTATATAGTTGGACTTTTCTTTTTACACCTACCCTTTCTTCTAAGAGTACATTCATTTCTTTTATGAATTCACTAGTGGACCTGAGATAGTCATTTGCCTCTGCATCTACATGGGAGAACACATCAGCTCTAACTCCTTACCTCTAGGCATCCACTTATTAAGAATTGGTTCCAAGGTGGTTTCATCCTCTCTTAATTCAGTCAAAATATTCAGAATCCTCTTCATAGAAATGTGAATGACAGAGGGCCTAACTGAATCAACAAACTTCAAAATTGTGGCTTTTACCTTTTCCTCATATTTGCTCGCAAACAAGGCTTGAGCCTGTTTCAACTTTTCCAACTCATGTTGAACAATTTCAGCTGACTGGAAAGCAGAAGGCATAGGAGAAGGGGGACATTCTATGATAGGGCTTGTAGGTGGAGGTCTTGCTGGAGAAGAGGCTATCATAAGAGTAGAGGATTCACCTGGATGGTATTGATCTACCAACTGACCCTGAAGTCTAGCAATAATACTGTCTCTATTGGCTATTCCTTCTTTGGCCTCATTGTAATCCTTTAAGATTGTTTCCAATTTTAATTGGAGATTAGACTTTTCTTTTACCTCTTTTTCTATCACTACTACACCGAACTTTGCAGTTTCCAAGACTATGCTTGCAGCTTCCACCACTCATGTATCTTGGACTCTTTTTACAATCATGCCTCCTAGGAGACTAGAATCCGATACATCTTTCCTTCTTTTAGTTTCATCCTTCTTTAGTGACCACATGACTAAAGCAATATTATCTCTGCTGAAGGTCACTCCTTCCATGGGTTTAGTTTCCTTCCTGACTGCTTCAAGTACCAGAGCATCAGCTATATCCCACTCAGGGAGGATTAAAACACTAGTTTTTGATACCATCTCTCTTCCCTTTGTAGGAGTAATGGTATTAAATTCTTCAATCATCTCTTGTTTCACCTCTTCCTCCACCTGAGATACATCTCTATGAGGCTGCTCACTCTTCCTTTGTTCACATCTGGCTTTAAATTATTCCATTTTTTTCTTCCATATAAATTGCATGAAGGCCCCTATTGTAACAAAGTTTGTAACAAAGTTACTATCAGCCAGGAACTCCTCATTGGCTTGCTTGACAGTTGGGTCCAGCTCTTTACCTGTGAACTCACCTTCAGTCAAATTCATTTCAGCACTAGGTAGCTCTTCTGGCATCCCCTCTTGTGTCTCCTCATATGTATAGGTAATCTCCCCGAGACACTCTAACTGTAACAACTACTCAGCCACCACTTGCTCATCTCCTATATGGATGGGGGATTGAGATGGAGAATACAAAGGGTCATTGGTTTGCACTTCCTTTCCCACTCTTTGCCTTTTAGGGGAATTTTGGATGTCAATGACATCTTCAATTTCTCTTTTCCCTCTTGAAGTAGAAGGCTCACCAGTCACTGGCATCATCACACTGTATTTTGATTTCTTATGCATAACATAATTACCTAGTGGGATAGCCTTAGCAAAAGCAGGCTTAGATAAAACCAATTCAACCCTGTCAGGATCATTTCTCATTATAGCCTCCCTTTTTTCTTTCAAAGTTTGCATGAGGTCTTCAAAATAAAGAATTAAGAATTTAATTTTTTCCTCAAAGGGATTGAAACTAGGAAGAGGTTCATAACTGCTATCAAATCGATGAATGAAGTCAAGAGCCCTTTTATATGCAACCCACTTATCTTTCCTCAGTTCTTGCTCATCCAAATTGAATTCATTCCTAATTAGATCTTCAGGGAACTGAAATTGGTGAGCCCTACCTTTACAAACTGCTCTCTTCCTAAACATGCCGTTGAAAAAGTCTTCAGGGTCTGCAAATATTGAAATGGCAGTTGACAATCTATATGGTTTAAAGAATTCTTCAAAATACTTCCAGCCACCTTTAGTGAGCACAAAATGATGTGCCATGGTAATAGTTGGGAAAATGGTCCCTTTACCCCTATTTGTCAGCTCTGCCTCTTGTACACCTCCAATTTGCCTTAAGACTTCAGCAATTCCTATCTTTAGTGGGAATTGAGAAGGCAATAAATATGGAGTGCCTCTGAAAACTGTAGAAACAGGGTACAAATACATATCTCCCCAATTATGAACAATCTTAATACCTTCTGCAAACTCCTTGGGCCTGAGGAATTGCAAGAGATCCTTAGGAATCCTAGGGTTTTCTATGCACAAAAGAATCCTAATCTTAGATGCAAAGCATCTGTCAAACTTTAGATAGCTAGCATCCTCTCTATCCCAGGATAAAACAATACTCCAAAGTTGAACAAGCATCTCTTCCTTATCTTTCACCTTGACCAAATCCATTTCTTTTGCAAAATAATCAGCACCCTTCAACAAAAACATGTGCATTAGAAGAGAATATCATCCAAACGGCCTGTCCACCTTACCATTTTGTATCCCTACCAACCCTGCATGAATTGCATCTATGAGGTAAGGCACATAGTCAAATGTTATTGCCAGAGAGGGGTTTAGAATCTGTGTAATCATCAACATATAATGTGTTGGCATGTTTTTCTCAGCATCTTCTCCAAGACTCATAATTTTGTGCAATCAGAGTCAACAAATCTACATCGATGAATACACCAGGGACTATAAGCTTCCCCACATCCAATTCCCATATGCTATTTAAAGGGGCAAGGGAATGTCTCTGACCAAAACCTACTTTGAACAATCCTAAACCTGACATCCCTATTTGTGGATCCCTTAACCAATTACCTTTATCATATAGGCCATCCATGATTCTTAAACAAGGGTTCTTTGGTACCAATTCTTTAGCCTTGGCCCCGGCATTGGTAGACATAGTTAGTTGTTCCAAAAAATCATCGCAAATATTCCTATCCTGGTAATTTATTTTTCCTATTTAATCCCTTCTTGGCGTCATCCCATTAATGAAACTGTATCAATTGAGATTTGCACAAAACTCTAATGAAACAATTCACACAGCAACATTGATTCTCAGGCTGCAACTAGCAAGGAAAATGCAGAAAAAACCTGGTTATTCGCTTGAAGAAACTCGCTCTGCACTAGCTCCTCTACAACAAACTTGTTGAAATGGTACAAACAATCAATTGATGCGGACCTTCATACGTAAAGTTTTCATTGAATTGAGAAATTAATCCCACATGCTTTGTCCATCACCTCATAATTGAATTTATAAAAATCAAATTCAAAAACAGGCACTAACGGACGACAAGTTCTCTGTGTCTTTCTCTGCTTTAGTCGTTTCGCCATTTCGCAGAGTTTAAAGCCCCCGCACTTTTCTTTCATGAAGCAACGACGATCATTGGATCTCGAAAACTTGCACTACTTTTACTCCTTTTAGTCTATCTGTGTTAGTGACGGGCCCTACCTTCTTTTCGCCATTTCGTGAACACTAAACCATGCGCACTTTTCCCTGATGAAACAATGTCGGCCATTAGATCATCATTTACTTGCTTGGTCTTTACTTCCTACACTAACCGCCAGTCTTCTTAACTAACCACGCTCAACCATGACGGCTAACGGTTTTCACCATTTCACAAAGGCTAAGCTGCAAGCATGTTCAGGCTGCAAAACAATGACAATTGTTAGATCAATCTTGAGACATACACTATTTAACATGCTCAGACCTTTTAAATTGGGCCCTTTAACTTGGAGACCACTTTCTTTATTGCATCACTGGTTAACAAACACCATGTGGCAATCGGCTATTTGCTCAAGAAATTCCACCAAGTTCCATTCTGAAGCCGCCACGTGTTTTACTTCACCATTCTCAACATAACTACTGGTTGAACCAAGGCAGGCCCTCAACTACTCTTCAGAGCCACGTGTATCTGAAAAGTCACTAATTATTTCCACGGAACAACCCATCTGTCCTACCATGTCAGTCGTTGTGTGATTGCCACATCATTTTGCTATTTCGCGAACATTAATCTCTGCTTGACTTGAGGCTGTGAATCCAGGACAACCGTCCAATTAAATCCTACTTAAACAGCCCTTAAAATTTATGACCTGCCTATCCTTTGGGCCCACCGACCCTTTTGCTATTTCGTAGAGCTTAAACCTCAAGCCACTTATCTTCGCAAAGTAGCAACAATCGTTGGATCTCGACAACTTGCTTGTCTGTTACCTTTGTCGTGACCACCTCGCCCGGGCCCTCCACTTTTCGCAACTTCACGAAAGGTAAATAACAGGTATCTTTAGGCCGCGAATCAATGCGAGCCATTGATCTTTTATGAGCTGATCATTCTTTAACCAAAAGAGTCGCTCACCTCTAGGACCCGCCAAGTCTTTCACTATTTCACAGAGGATAGATTTCATGCATCTTGGGCTAGCGAATCAACGTGAGCCGTTGGATTCAATATAAGATGCAGTCCTTTAATCAGACATTTAATCATCTGGTCGGGCCCCCCTAGCCTTTTCGCCATTTTGCGAACACTAACCTACTAGCATCTTTGCCTAGCAAAACAACGACAACCATAGGATTAACAATGAGTTGCACAATTATTAAGGAGCCCGACAAACATTAGAACAAGACATAGGTGAGGCGTAAAATTTGAAAAAATTAAGGGACCACCTAGGGAGAAATCTAATTGGGGGGGACACTTCTCATGATAAACCGACCCTTCTTTAAGTGGCAAAAGG
This sequence comes from Cryptomeria japonica, assembly GCF_030272615.1. NCBI lineage: Eukaryota > Viridiplantae > Streptophyta > Pinopsida > Cupressales > Cupressaceae > Cryptomeria > Cryptomeria japonica. Next base: position 441,472,016 of record NC_081408.1, read on the forward strand.
TAATGCAAGAATAGAATGCAAGGATTTTTCAAACATAGGAAGGGTTAGAACCTCAAAAACCTAAAACCCTCATTTGACCCAAGAAACTCAAAGGTAACAAGGCCATACTAAACACATTTTTGCATACTTCTAGCCAACTATGGGACAAGAACACCCAATTTTTAAATAGTGATAACAGGGTGAGTCAGTTGTCAATGAATTTCAACCCAATTATAACTTAAACTTAATACTTAATACTGGTAAACCAAACTTAATGCATGAAACAGAAAGAGAAATAACATCCACAACACATAACACAACTATTTTTGACGTGGAAACCTTGTAAGGGGAAAAAACATGGTGGGAAACCTTACCCACAATTAGATGATACTACTACAGATAGTATGTGTATACAAATGGGGTCTGCACATGTAGAAAGGCCAACCGCCTAGAGCACACTGGTCAAATGGGAGTCGCAATGATTACAATAGGATGGTTAAATCCTAGAATAATGTACTTCTTCAAAGTGCATCTGCAATGCTGGATTTAGTACCTATTTAAGCTCTGATAAACAACTTCAAACCTTCCTTGAACCTTCAAATGAGGTTTGCTTGATTCTCTCTATGATCTACTCATAAAATATTCAATATTCGCACATACCAAGTTACAATACCATACCACAATTCCACACTTCATCTCACAAATGCGATCTTACATTTATACAAAACCTAAGACCAAATACTAAGGTCAGCTCACTAAGAATATTACAATTAAATCAATTACAAATAAGTCTTGATGTGATATAACATGTCGGCTTAATACATTTACAACAATATCCAATCAATAAATCATCTCCATAATGTGTCATACTGATCTGGAATAGATAACGTATACCGATCCATAACCTAGACCAATCTGCCGGTAATAGCAAATATGTCAACCCGATTAGACCAATAACCAAAACACCAAAATCGAGTATCCAAACCATGTCTTTTACATAATCAAGTGATCTCCAGATGATAACAAGTCATCATCTATGCCGGTGAGCATATATCAGTGATTGTGCATAAGTCATTGACCTTGCCAGTGAACACAACGTGTCGGTTCAACAATAAACCAATATAAGCATAGTGCCAAATCAATAATGTAGATCTCTAGAAGGATAAGTGTTGACATCAATGACAAAACCAATGCAACACATCCATAATACCAACAAATTACAAGTCTATGGTGATTCCCAACTTGTCATAAAACAAGTTAATGACGAATGCCAAACAAAGGATGACAAACTTCTTGTAGTGTCCACCCTTGATTTGACTTATTTTGACTAGAGTTGACTTTTATATTATGCTTGATAGACTTATTTAGACTATATTTGATGATTTGGATGATGATTAATCATGTACTTCAGTTACTTATTAGTGATGTTAGACACTATTGGACATATGCTATTTTGATGATCTATATGGATGTTGGTAGTATCATGATTGATCATGTGATTTGATGATATATGTACTCAATGGATTTTATATGCTCATTATGTGATGGATTATTGATAGATTAGATTTATCATGGTTATGATGATGATAATGATTACACTAACCCTACTTCATGATTACATTTGATGAGATGTGTTTGACTATTGTTTGACTATCTTCGTGATAAAGATGATTCCACATCACTCATTGTGAGCGGGATGTGTCATCGTGATTCTCTATCACTTGCTTGTTCTATATATGTATATGTATATGTTGTATTTGTCGTTTTGTGGTTGCAGGACTTTACAGGTACCAGACATCGACTCCACCTATTTTCATAGGTATGAGTGTGTCTTTAGTTCCAATGGCTTATGTGGTTCAGAGATGGCATGAGTTCCCCTCACATACTCTAGGTCTAAGTTGTTCATAGTAAGTAGTCAACACCTTGGCATAATTCGCCTTGTCAGTTAGTAAGCTTGGTCTTCTTGGTGTTGTGAGTTCGGTTTATGTCAGTTGGTTTGCTTGATTATGTTAGAGTAATTATGTGGCTCGTAATGTGTGGTTTTATATTTAGTAATGTTTATTTTAATGTATTTAATTTATTAGTTTTGAATATTTAATTATCTGGTATTCATATTTATTTGATAATTAATGTTTATTGATTTTATGATTATTTAATATTTGGTAAGCTTTATTGTCATTTAATATTTATTTTATATTTGTGATTTAATCTTTAATGGTATTTGATTATTTAATTATTTATTTGACTTTCTATGATTTAATATTTATTTGATATCTTATATTTATTTGGTTCTTTAAATTATTTTATTAGCTTTTGGTTTATTTAATTTTAAACCCATTTGGATTATTGATTTTACAGCTTATGTTTATTTAATAGTTTGACTTTTATTCCTAAGTGGGGTGTATGAACACATTAAATTAAAAAAAATAAAACATTCCCACATAGATGGATACGTATATTTTATATTTACTGTACCTACCCTTTACTCTCATTGATTAAATTCAAAATGGGAGAATAAATTATAATATATGGTGAGGGTAAAATATACTCAAAAATGGAATATTTTGATTGGCCGAGTTTAAGGCTAGGGTTTTTGGATTATTATTGCTTTTTATTTTCATTCCCATGATGTTTTTCGGGTTGGCTATTCTCTGGAATTTTTTCCAGCAAGATTTCTTCCTTGGTTTTGGATTTCTTCACTCTTGGTTTTGGCTGGAGCTCGGTTGGATTTTGGTTTGGCTTTGTGGGAGCTCTTCTTCAACTTCATTCCATAACTTCAAGTTGCAGGTTGGAGTTTTGTACCTTTGCATTTTGATTTTAATGGTTTCTCTGTGTATGCATTGTGTTTGCAAGTGTTTCGGGCTTGGGTTGAAGTATTAAGTTATTCTATAGTTTTTAATATGGTTGAAGATTAATATTTGGGGAGGAAACCTTATATTATTTGGGTTTTCGTATAGTTCTGATTGATTGAAAAATAGGTTTTAAGGACCCAAAACCATTACAACATAGTTAAATAAAAAGCTGAGAAAATAGAGTCCACATACAAAGCAACTGGTCAAAAAACTAGCGAACAGCAAAGAACCCAAGGAGACACTACATAGTAATTTTCTTCAGCAGATCCTCTACCTTAGTAACCAGCTCATCATAGGTCGCCCCAACTGCTTTTAGCTCCTCCAGGTCCTTATTCACTTTATTTTCCTTCCTCTTTCTGCGGGTGCGGGTTCTGGGACCTTGGGCTTCCCCGGTTCCTTCTGCATCCAGGTCAATTTCCTGGGTTTCCTTTTCATCATCAAGCTTGCTGATGAGGGTATGGGTGTTGTTGGCTAAGATTTTTAGAAGGCTGAGACTCTGCTCCGCAATGTTCTTGAGGCACTCCTCTATCTTGTCCACTTTGGCAACTGTATCCGAGAGCTTCTTTTTCGCTAGTTTCCTCCAGGGTTTTTCTATCCTGTATCTCCTTTTCAATTTTCTCAAACCGGGGATTAAAGGCATCTCTGATGTCTTCCGCTTTGGCAATTATGTTCTTCAGATCTTTGATATAATCAGCCATAGTGTTCCCCTCTCCAATGTTAATGGTCTCCAGGATCATGACTCTGTTGCAGAGTTTTTTGTATTCATCCGCAGTATTCTTATTCCCATCAATAAGCCATTCAATGGTTTTCATAAAACCCTTCAAGGCCTTGGGGTGAGGACCAGGAGAAGGAGTAACTTTACCAAGGGTTATCTGTTCATCTTTAGCAATATGGAGGGTAGAAATAGTATCGGCGGCCCTGAGGGTCTCCTCCATAGTCTCCATCTCCAGGCTTTGTTCAGCTTCCAGGGTTCTTGTTTGCTTGTCCTCTTCCGGTTCCTTGTCGGTCTCCTCCGGATCTTTGCCAGTCTCCTCTATTTTCTTTTGCTTCTTCCTGGGTTGGGCTTTGTTCTTACTTTTTTCCTTCAGCACTCCCTTAGGGTTCTTCTTCTCCTCAGGGAAATTAGAGTCCTCATCTTCCGAAGAAATACTAATCAAGGATTTGCTTTGGGGTTTTTTGCTCTTAGAAGAAGAGGGTTTTGATTTCCTCTTCTTGCTCCTCTCATACTCTGAGTCGTCTGAGCTTTCCTCATTATCAATCGAGGAATCATTATCTGAATCCTCCTCCTCCGAGAAATCAGAATCAGACATATCTTCTTATAAATCCACAGAGAGCTGCATTCAGTTGATTTTACTAGCCTTTAAATGATCATAAATGAGGACCATAAGTCCCTAGTGCATTGCAATATCACCCCGAGGATTTTCTTTATATGCTTTTAGGGATGCATTCATAGAACAGAGCAAGAAGTAAGGGAAATTCACCTTATCATTATGCCTAAAATGATTTAAGAGGACAAAGTGATATCCATATACTTTCGTAAACCTGCCATCTAGAGTTATATACCTCATTAAAACAAAAAGAATTTCCCGCCAGGGTTTTGCAAAAGCCCTAGGCGGGTAATAGGTTTTACTCAACTTTACCAGTCTTTTCTTCTCTTTCTCTGTGACCGGGTACCTTTCAATGGCTTCCCTGCTGACCTTCCTGTCTCTGTAGAAGTTGCAGCCCTCCCTTTTGAGTCTCGTAGCTTTAGCAATTAACTCTTCGTCAATTTCCACCAGTTGGTCGCCCATTTTAAGCATGCCCTTCTTCCAATTTTTGCAGAAGAAGTTGGTTATCTTTCCATCACAGCCATGGAGTCTCTCAATGAAGCTCGAAAGACCACCCTTCTACAAAATTTCCCACACCTCTTCTTTCTGTTTCCACTCCTTACAACTTCCTGGCTCATATCTTCTCCTATTTCCGCCCATGGTGTCGTTTCTCACAGTCAAGTTTAGGTTACAGAGCTGGTGAAACAGAAAGCTTTTCGAAGTTAAAACAAAAACCCAGAAAGCATGCGTAGCATTAGTGATTTGACAGGTTATAATGCACGTTCTACTAGCTTTGATGTTATAATGAGTAATTCCCTCATTATCGAAGTAACTTGAAGTGCTTACTTCAGTACATATCATAATTGCCCTGTCAATCAAGATTCTTTGGGGTACTTCGATATCTTTCATTTATTATGATTTGTCTTACATCTTCGGGCAGACTGCTCTCACCTGTCCACGTGGTAATTGTCTCATTCTTCACCGCCACGTTTGCAGCCCAATCAGCAGAACAGTTGGCCTCCCGATATATATGGGATATGTGGCATTTTTTGAAGGTTTTGATGATGTCAATGGAAGAAAAAATTATATTGTGAATCAACCAAGAGGGCTTAGAGGTCCCATTGAGACACTTAATAATATTATTGGAATCCCCTTCGATCCAAAAATGGGTACAGTTCCATTTTTGGGCTAGAATAATGCCTTGAAGGGCTGCCATAGCTTCCGCCTTATTATTGGTTTGAATGCCAATAGGGACAGCAATCATACCTTTGCAAATGCCTCTGTCATCTCTGAGAATAGCTCCATAGCCTGAAGGACCTGGATTTCCTTTGGTTGCTCCATCAAAATTGATTTTAAGCCAACCATGGGGAGGGGTTTGCCATTTAACTTCAAGTCTTTTATTGTAGTTGATATTATGACCATCAGTGATCTTCATATTCCAGGCTCTTAAGATATTTAACTCCAAAGAGTTGTTTGAGTAACAAGAGACCTCCATAGTTCCCATATTTTCCTGAATAGCCCTTTGAATTTTCTGAAAAATAATATCTTGATTTAAGGACACATCCCTAAAAATTCGGTTGTTTCTTTCCTTCCAAAGACCCCACAAAATATGAGGAAGAGAGAGCTGCCACATACACCTCAGAAAAGAGTTGGTCCAATGAATTTGCCAGGAAGAGAACAAATCTCTGATGTTACTAGGAAACACCCAAGCAAGACTAAAGCTTTTGAGGAAGCTTTCCCAAACCGAGGTTGAGAAAGAACAATGGAGGGCAAGATGGTCCACTGACTCTTCCTCTTGAAAGCACAGCACACACCTATTTGGAAGGGCAAAACCTCTGCATTTAAGGTTATCAACAGTAAGGATCTTATTCTGGAGGATAGTCCAGAAGAACATATTGATTTTAGGAGTGAGCCCTTTTAACCAAGCTTTAGACTGGAAAGGATTCATAGGAGGGGAGGGGGAGAGGATACAATACATCAAAGATACAGTAAATGTACCTTTGGGGTTATATCTCCAGATCAGGGAATCCTCTTCTTTATTCAGCCAAATAGCAGTCAATTGGGTTTTGATCTTGGAGAGGCTGGGATGAATACTATCAATGTTCTGCCAGTTGTTCCCATCCCAATAATCTACCACTAAGGTACCAAAAGAGCCAATACAGGAGGGGGCATGGGAAGGAGGGGGCATGGGAAGCCCACTCATAGAAATCCATTAGGGGTTTGTCAAAAAGCCAGGGATCCTCCCAGAATCTAACTTTTCTGCCATTTCCAAGTTTCCATGTCACACCTTTAGCAATCACATCTTTACATTTAGAAACATGGTTCTAGATATGAGATCCATTTATACTGAGATCCGAATTAAGAAAAGAAGATAAAGAAGAAGACAGAAGAGAATACTTACTTCTCCAAATTTTGCACCATTCAGAGTCAGAGTTAAACCATCTCCAAACTTGTTTTGACAAGAGAGCTTCATTTAAAGTGCGAATCCTCCTAAGCCCCAGACCACCTTTGCTTTTTGGCTTGTAGACTTGATCCCATGCCACCAAGGACATTCTTTTCTTTTCCTCAACCCCAGACCATAGGAATCTTCTTTGAATTTTCTCAATAGCTTCAGCATACTTGCCTAAATTCTGAATAAGCTAAGAGCATAAATGGGGATACTTTGAAGAGTAGCCTTAAGAAGAAGGAGTTTACCAGCTTGACTTAAGAGAGCCCCTTTCCAACCTGCAAGTTTTTTGTGAAATTTATCAACCAGCGAACTCCAATAGGAGTCAGGAGGGGCAATCCCCATGGGGAGACCAAGGTAGGTAGCAGGAAGGTCAACAATCTTACACTCCAGAATTCTGCTAATCCTTTGTTGTCTTCTCTCTGGGGTGTTAATGAAAAAGACATCACTTTTGGCCCAATTAATAAGCTGCCCCATTGCAGAAGCATATTTACACAAGGTATTCTTCATAACTTTAGCTTCTGAGATGCTTGATTCCCCCATAATAATTGTATCATCAACAAACTGCTAGTGTGAACAAATAAGGTCAGCAGAAGAAGGTTGGAGACCCTTAAAGGATCCTATCTGCACCAAATTTTCCATGGTCCGTCCAAAGCATTCTGCCATAATAATGAAAAGGATAGGGTAGATAGGATCTCCTTGCCTAAGACCTCTCGAAGCTTGGAAAAAGGTTGAAGGAGAACCATTGACAAGAACAGCAAAGGATGCAGTATTGGTAAGTTGGGAGAAAAGATCCACAACTCTTGGGGCAAACCCAAAGGAAGTGAGGACTTTCTGAAGAAGAGACCAGTCAACCCTATCATAGGCTTTGGAGAGATTGAGCTTAAGGATGAGACCCTGCTTCTTCACTTTAACATGAGAGTGAATATTCTCATGAACAGTAATAATGGAATCGAGAATTTGTCTTCCAGGAACGAACCCATTCTGCTGGTGTTTAATTAAAGTCAGGAGAATAGACAAGAGTCTAGAGGTCAGAACCTTAGATATGATCTTGTAAAAGGAATTGCAGAGGCTAATAGATCTGAACTTGTCTAGAGAATTAGCACCTTGAATCTTGGGGATAAGAGCAATAAAAGTACCATTTATTTCCTTCAAGAGTTTTCTAGCCCCAAAGAATTCCTTAACCCCATTAGCAACATCAGTTCCGATAAGGGTTTTCGTATAGTTGCTGGAGATATATATATTTAGTTTTTTCCTGTGTATGTCGTTTCTTGGCTCTGTGAATTTATTATGAAAATATATGGTGATAAATCTTTGTTTTAGTATGGGAGTCTAAATGAATGACTTTTCTCTTTCAGTTTCTAAGTGTTTGGTTTTGGGTCCATTGGATTCTCTGTGAGTTTTGCAATGGTTCTATATGTTTTATGCCATGAAGACATTTGATTGAATCTTGGCTTATAGTTTGAGTCATTTTATTTCATTTTCACTTATGTATTCCTTGTTTATGGGCATCTCTTTTCATATATTTTTTGAGACCTTTGGTGAAGTCTGGATTTTATTATTTTACCCGAAAGTTTTCTGAGTTTTTCGTGAGATTTGTGTAAATGCGTTGTTTTTATAAAAGCGTTATTTTAATGCATAAAAGCATTGTTCTGTTTTGTATTTGTGCTTCTCTGCGCGACATAAGCGTTGTTTTAGAAGACATAAGCACGATCTGGTTATGAAAGCGTTGTCTCAGGATATGTATGCACGATTTTGGAAATGAAAGTGTTGTTCTACGGAATGAAACTGTTGTTCTTTATGACATAAGTGCTATTCTATGGGACAAAAGCACTGAACTGTCTGAGTTCTATGTTTTCTTGGTTTTGGTCATTTTTGAGGTATTTTCTTGAATTGATTTTTGTACCAGAGGCTTTATTTCAGGTTTGTTAATATTTTCCAGTTTTGAGTTTGATCAGTTTTGATGTATTTTTATGGTTTAAGTATTTTTACTTCTCTACGCCATTGTGGATATTTTAGACTCTCTTCCATGGGGATAGGCCATGGATGTTTGAGACAATTATTATGTTATTTTGGACCAGCAAGTGGGTAGGCCTTGTTGTGATGTTATCTTTTTTTTTATGGCAGCATTTGATGGCTTGATATGCCTTTGTTTATTGCTAGTCAAGATGCTTATTTGCTATATTGATGTTGTTGTAGCCTTGCATATGTTCTGAGAGTATGTGTGGAAGGTTTTGGCTGCATTGAATATTATTTCCATGTATTTATGTTGGTAGAGTCTCTTGTGATTTATTGATGGGCCATGTTAGGAGGAGTGGGCTTCCTTGTGATGACTGAGGTCACAAGAGATAGGCTTGCATGAGGTTCCTTGTAAGGATGCATAAATTTTAGACCACCAGGGCACATTGGAGCTTTCCATGATTGTAAATAAGTGATAACCTAATAATTGATGGGTTGGGTAGCTAGATTAATAAATAAGATGATAATTGATTTGTGCCTCATGACTTAGTCCTAGGGAGGATGTTTTAGGATAAGCATGAGAAGGCTGTGAAGATGGTAAGCTAATCTCCCTTAGTCTCTCATAGGTTGAGATGGCTCCACATGTCCATCAGGCTAGTTCCTTGTGTTATTATGTTATTATGTTTTGAGGATGGCATGTGTGTTGGTATTTTTAGAATGTTGGCATTTTGCATAGAGATTGCATTAATGATGTGTTGTCATTAATGTCAATTGAACCAGTGAATGATATTCATAATATTGCTGATGTTACTGTTGATATTGCTTTTGTCTTGTAACCGGTATGATAAAATTTGTGGAAGATGTTGTAAACCAGTATATGGTAGTTTATAAGATGAACTGGTGTATAGGGTTAAACATTTCTATGTTATGTAAATCGGTAAACCCTACTAGTTGTTTTGTGTTAAACCCTAACCGATCAAGTTTGTTGTATTATGTTGAGCAGTAATGATGGAGACACGTGTGATCATTGTATAAGGATAAGTTCAGATTGATTTGGTGTGTTTGTTATCTTGGAAAGGAGGAAAGTGGATTGCATCAAATGCATAGTGCGTGATGAGTTACAAGTCTGATGAAGCAGTGATTATGGAGTGGTTGGAATTGTCTTGATTAATGTGAAGAGATTGTTATGATTTCTAATGGTCAAGATTGTACCAAATTATTTGTAATCTCGATGATGAGAAACAGGTTTTTGTTGCGTTACAGACCTAATTCATTTGTATTTAAGGTTGATGAAGTTGTTTATAAAAAGAGTTGGCAAAGTTGGCAGAAATTAGTTGAGTGTGTGGTTGCCAAACCAGTGGATGGATTTGTAGTTTGTGTAAAGGCAGATTGAAGCTTAAGAAGGATCTGGTCAAGCAGATGTAGTGCTATTCAGACAGATTGAGAAAACCTTTTGTTTTCTAACAATTACAACAGAAATCAAAATCCCCTAACAAACTTGGTAACTTATTAAATCCTCTAACAAGGTGGTCCATTAGTTTGGATTCTCAAATCCTCCAGCAAGGTTACTCCTAATAGGGTATTGTGTTATTCATCAAGGCATATTTGTAAATCTCTTAACCGGGTGATTCCTAACCAGAATTAGTTCCTAATCGGGACTTATTGTAAAGCTTTAATAGGCTTGGCTCCTACTAGGGTGAACTTGAGAAGAGTTTAGATAGCTATCCTTGTGAGTCTCATCTCAGTGTGGTTCTTACCTATTTGGGTTTTCCACGTATAAATATTTGTGTCTAGTGGTGAATGCTTTTATGGTTATGATCTTATTTGTTGATTTGATTAAGTACTTAACTATTCTGATAAGGCATGATAACTAAAAGCATGAGAGATGAGTATGTTGATATTTGATTAAGCATTGTTGGTGTTTACAATATTGAAGTTGTTTATTGTTAAGTTGGTATAACAGCCAAACCGGGTGATGATTGATTGATGTTGGTAATATTTGACACATTATCTTGACAAAGTTATTTGTTGATAAGTTTATTTTGAGATTGGGAGTTTATTATCAGTTTTTTAGTATACTGATTCACCCCCCCCCACTCTCAGTATTCTACCGGATCCTTATTCTTTCATCGTATCATCAATTGGTATCAGAGCGTCTCATGTACTCTTAGATCTCTAAGCCTAACAACTTGAGGAAAAGATCCTGTAGATCATGATGAAGAAAGAAGGTCCTAAGTTCAATAAAGATAACTATAGGATATGGAGCAATAGAATGAATATTTACATTAAAAGTCTTGGTAGTTAGTATTGGGAGCATGTAGAAACTCTATATGTTGCACCTACTAGTACTCTAACTAATGATCAGAAGAAAGAACAACAAGAGAATCATCAAGCATTAGAGGCTATTATCAGTTCTTTGTCTGATGCTAAATATGTAGATGTTCATGGTCTTGAAACTACATATGAAGTGTGGAAAAAACTTGAAGAGATTTATAGCGGTGATGAACATGTAAAGATTGCTAAAGAAGAGAGTTTAAGAGGAAAGTTTGATGACATGAGAATTTCTGAAGGTGAAAATATCCAACAGTATGGTCAAAGGATTAAAGAGATAGGTGGTGAAATAAAAAGTGCAATAGGGAAAGTGGAAGATGCCACAGTTGTCAATAAAGTACTGAGAACCCTGCTACCAGTCTATGTTATTCAATTTGTCGCTATTCAGGAGCTGAAATCCATTGACAAGACTAAGGTAATGCTTGACTCTATTATTGGCAAACTTACTGCTTTTGAGCTAAATGGCTATGATGGTAGTGTACAAAAATCAGAATCTTCATTCAGATATTTTGTCTCTAACCCATCCATGAGAAGAAGTAGAGATATCAGCCATAGATATGAATCTAGATCCAGCAGAGATGTTGATGATGAAGACAATTTAGTGGAGCTTGAAGCATTATTGGCAAAACGACTGCCTAGAGGCACTGGTAAATACAAAGGTAAGCTACCATTGAAATATTTTTCTTGCAATAAGATTGGTAATATAGAAGCTAATTGCCCTAATAGTGAAAATGAAGAGCGACAAATTTAAGAAGTATAAGGGCAAAGGAAAGATAGATTGTCTTGTAGCTATTGACAGTGGTATTACTGATGATGAATCTAATGATGATGAGGAAGAAACATCTAATCAGAAGGCTCTAGTATCCAGGATGGATAACTCCAATGATTGGATCATTGATAGTGGTTGTTCACATCACATGACTGGTGATCAGAGAAAATTTCTTTCCTTGAAGGAATTTGATGGCGGTGTTGTCATATTTGGCAATGAATCACCCTGTATGGTTAAAGGTAAGGGAGTTATTTCTCTTAATGGGAAGAGCAGTGTCGATGATGTCTATTGGGTTGAAGGTCTTAAGCATAATCTTCTGAGCATAGCACAGCTGAATAACAAAGGATACCCACTGGAATTTAGAAATGGCATGTGAAAAATCTTTGACAATAAAGGTGAATTGATTGCAATTGGTAAATAGGCCAGAGGTAATCTATTTCATCTTAATCCAAAAGTTAGCAACTGTTTGATTGCAAAAATAGATGATAGCTGGCTTTGGCATAGAAGATTTTGTCACAGAAATTTTGACAATATTGTTAAAGTGAGTAAATCTAAGACACTAAGAGGTCTACCTCAGATAGACAAACCGGTTCATTCTCTTTGTAAAGAATGTCAGTTAGGGATGATGAATTCTTCTACCTTCAAGGGAAAGTCTTTCTCAGCAGAGCACTTGTTAGATTTGGTTCATACGGATCTATGTGGACCAATAAGAACTAGAAGCATTTTAGGTGATAGATATTTCATGAGCTTCACTGATGATTGTTCAAGGATGATGTGAGTCACATTCTTGAAAGATAAGAATGAAGCTTTTGGTAAATTCAAGGTATTCAGGGCCTTAGTAGAGAAAGAGAGTGGCAAAAAGATTAAATGTCTAAGATCAAGGCGGTGAATTCACTTCTGTGGAGTTCACCAAGTACTGTGATAATAATGGTATCAAGCGGCAACTTTTTGCACTAAGGACACCATAGCAGAATGGTATAGCAGAAAGAAACAACCGGTCAGTGGTTGAAGCAGCTAGAACTATGTTGATACAAGGAGGTCTGGCAAAAACATTTTGGAGAGAAGTTGTAAGTACAATATTCTACACAATGAACCGGGTTTTGGTGTAAAAAGGTAAGGACAAGAAACCTTATGAGTATTGGTATGGAAGGTCACCTAATGTTAGTTATTTCAAGATCTTTGGTAGTAAATGTTTTATCAAAAGAGGTGATTACATTAGCAAGTTTGAAGCTAAGAGTGATGAAGTCATATTTCCTAGCTATTCCACCAAGAGTAAGGCCTACAAATGTTTCAATAACCGGACTTAGAGAATTGTTGAGAGTGTTGATGTTCGTGTAGATGAATGTCCTAAAGTTTTAGAAGAAGCCAGTTTAGAGAGAAAGGATGAAGATCCTTGCATTTTTCTCTTAGAGCCTGAAACAATTAAATCTGAAACTGGTAAAGCAAATCCTGAGGTACTTGTTCAACCAGAATAGATAATTTTAGAGGAAGAAGATGATGAAGAAGTTGAACCTGAGGAGAATGATCATGTTATTCCTAGATATGTGAGACTGAATTACAGTCCTGAGAAGATTATTGTGGGAGTACTTACTAGAAGAAGAGTTAGAGATAACTCTTGCATGATCTCCACCTTTGAATCTACAAGTGCTAAGGAGGCATTTGGTGATGATAATTGGGTGAAAGCAATGGAAGAGGAATTGGAACAAATTGAGAAAAACAACACTTGGACCCTGGTACCCCAATCGGTAAACAAGAATGTCATAGGTACTAAATGAGTGTTCAGAAACAAGTTAAATGAGGATGGTGTTGTAGCTCACAATAAGGCAATATTAGTATGCAAAGGTTATGCGCAAGAAGAAGGAGAGGATAACAAAGAAAATTTTGCACCAGTAGCAAGACTGGAAGGAGTAAGAACATTACTTGTATTTTGAGCTCACAAGAAGTTCAATGTATACCAGATGGATGTCAAGTCTGCATTTTTGAATGGGATATTGGAAGAAGAGGTATATATAGAACAACCTGATGGTTATGCATTGACAGACAAAGAAGACATGGTATGCAAATTGCATAAAGCTTTGTATGGATTAAAGCAAGCACCCAGAGCATGGTATGAAAGGATTCATACACATTTGATGAAGATAGGATTTGCAAGAACCAGCGATGACAACAACATTTATCTCAAGTCTGAAGGAGATAAAATACTGGTTAGTGAAGTATTTGTTGATGACATTACATTTGGAGGTAATGATGTCATGAGCAACAACTTTGCAAATGAAATGAAGAATGAGTTTGAGATGTCATTAGTAGGGGAAATAAAAAATTTCATAGGCTTGCAGATACAACAGATGAAGAATGGTATTTTCATTACTTAATCCAAGTATGTGAAAGAAGTTTTGAAGAATTTTTGCATGAGTGACCATAAACCTGTAGGAACTCCAATGAGTATAGATTGTCAATTGTCCAAGGAAGATGCATCTAAGTCTGTAGATGACAAGTAGTACAGGTAAATGATTGGAAAATTACATTATGATGTTCACAGTCGATCAGATATTGCTCATGCAGTTGGTATTGTTGCTAGATTTTAGAAAAATCCAAACGAAGCACATCTGATAGCAACCAAGAGAATCTTTAGATATCTGAAAGGCACAATTGACCATGGGTTATGGTATCCATATGGTGGAAAAATTTATTTGAAGGCATGCATTGATGCTGATTGCGTAGGAAATATTGATGACTGGAAAAGTACTACCGGTGGAGCATTCTTTTTAGGAGGAAGGCTAGTTTCATGGAGTAGTAAAAAGCAGAGTTGTACTTCACAATCTACTACTGAAGCTAAGTATGTAGTAGCTTATATGAATTGCACACAAGCTATTTGGATGAGACATATTTTGGAAGGTTTTAAGATGAAGATCTCAGAACCTATCAAGATTTTGTGTGATAATAGGAATGCAATTAATATTTCTAAGAATATTGTTTTGCACACTAGGACTAGGCACATTGAATTGAAGTATCACTTTTTGAGGGAGAAAGTTCAAAGTAAAGATGTTATCTTAGAGCATCTTTCTACCCAAGAGCAGCTTGTAGATATCTTTACCAAACCTCTGCCTAAGACCACTTTTGAGTGTCTTAGAAGTCATTTCGGGGTTGTCCCTCTTCATGAAGTCAGTTGAGCATGATGATGATTGCATCAGTTCCTGAACCACTTGCATAACTTTACATGGATTGATGAAGGAGTGGATGTATTCCATAGGGGGAGCATCAAGTTGTAGTATGTTGATGCACAGTGAGATTTTGATATTACATATTTTACTTTTCTTATAGGCATTGTTGTCAAAGGGGGAGAAGAATTATGTGATTGAGGAGAAGAATTATGTGTCTGATTTGGTAAACCAATGATAGACTAAAGACAAACAGAGCATGGTGAATACTTGGTTGGTAATGTAAACCAAGATTCCTATTCACCAATCATAGTAGCAATCAAAGGTGTTGATATTTGTATTGCCATCAATGCCAAAGGGGGAGATTGTTGGTATTTTGCATATAGATTGCATTAATGATATGTTGTCATTGATGTCAATTGAACCAATGAATGATATTCATAATATTGTTGATGTTACTATTGATATTGATTTTGTCTTGTATCCAGTAAGATAAACTTTGTGGAAGATGTTGTAAACCGGTATATGGTATTTTGTAAGATGAACCGATGTATAGGGTTAAGCATTTCTATGTTATGTAAACTGGTAAACCC